>NW_015546055.1:516629-531684 GCF_001515605.1 Sinocyclocheilus anshuiensis | reverse complement strand
GCGTTCCAATATCCACGTAAAACAAAATGTTTTGCATAACATCACGGCGGTACAGTGATAACACTTAACCTTAATGGCTTAACAGATTTTACTACATATTTGTTACTACATAGTTTTTTTCCCCATATGTTTGACTGACTGTATTTTATTATGATAATGAACAAGCTGCATTGTCAAAGTAGCAATGCTTAACTGTGAGGCGCCAGTGCAATCACTTTAATTTTTTCCTTCTAACAGTAGAAGAAACTAGTCTACTCCTTTTAGTCCTAAAGATAATCGGAATTGTAAAAGGTTTGCCTTTGTGTACATTCACAATAAAAAGCAAGCCCGCCGGACGCTCCTTCCTCAACCCTGCCTGCCTCTGCTCACTCAAGCCGGCCTCCGCTCACTCTAGGCCGCCGCTCACTCTAGGCTGCTTACTCTAGGCTGCCAGCCTCTGCTCACTCTAGCCGCCGTATGTGACGCTGTGTTTTGTTGTGAAACAGTGTAGAGTATCGTTTGTAGTTTGTAATTTCTCCGATCACAAATGCAAACATGGTTTTATGTTTACGCGGCGCAATGCAATGCAACACGTAAAGAGACCGTATACGTCATTATAATCCGAAATTATGTCCTCACTGGATGCAACAAATGCCTCGTTTATAATGGGTTTTAATGTTTTTGTCTCGTCGCTCCAGCCGGACAGGGCATCACAATATGGTAAGGGGCGTAACATTTCCGTCACACGCTTGAGGTATTCGGCCAATCACAACACACTGGATAGCTGGCCAATCAGAGCACACCTCGCTTTTCAGACCGATGAGCTTTGTAAAAATCGACGTGTTTCAGAAAGGTGGGGCATAGAGGAGAAACAATAATGTACAGTATGTGGAAAATAATGTGTTTTTTTAACCTTAAACCGCATAAACACATTTCATTACACCAAATACACAAAATAATGTTATTTTTAGCAACATCATATGACCCCTTTAAATTACAGTGGTTATAGCATTTCTGTCGTAAAGAAATGGCCAAATATTAAAAATTAAGTGGACATTTGAATTAAATACAAAAATTAATTATGAATTATAATATTTTATTATTAGTAGACCAGAACACGTGGACATGTTGTCATTCTTACACTATAATACTGAACTTTGATTTCAGTGATTTGGACTATGAGGTGGACACTTGCTTCTTGCACTCTGTTGCACTTTACTTTTACTTTAAAAAAGGATTTCATAGAAATTTGGATTTCATTTGGAGTTTCACTACTGAAGTCCTCTCTACATCTTTTTCATCATGCTGGAGATGTCGGTTTAAATCTGTTGTTTACACATTTCTAAGAGTACTTTTAATACTTAAAATTTTTAATAATAATAACTTTTAATAATACAATTTTAATACTTGATTCTAGTGGACTCTAAACCTTGCATTTATTTAATGTGAAACCCCAACTGTTGGGGTTAATTGAAACATATTTTTTTCCCCTTTGTAGTTGCACTCATAGCTGTAATGAACAGAAGCCCAGATCATGTGGATATATTGACATTAAGAACATGCTGACTTTCTCAGACTTTCTCAGACTTTCAGTCAATGGCTTGTTTACATTTATACTTTTTATGGTACACTACTGAATGGCAAAGTTGCAAGTTTATTAAAATGTTCTTTAAAATGGTTGTTTTTTTTGTGTGTGGGAAATTAATCGTTTAGATTAATCGATAAATTAGTCGATAGATTAATCGAAATAAAAATAGTCGTTAGTGGCAGCCCTAGCTTCCACACTCACTCACTCACTCACTCACTCACTCACTCACTCACTCACTCACTCACTCACTCACTCACTCACTCACTCACTCACTCACTCACTCACTCACTCACTCACTCACTCACTCACTCACTCACTCACTCACTCTTTGGTCGTCTCCTGTTTGTCTCTTTCGCACTCTCCCTCACTCTTCTTTTGCTGTCACCTTTTCTGATATTTTGGCTGCTTCTGGGTGATTGTTAACCAACATATGATCACGAACTGACACACTCTGGACTGTTTTCATCTTGTGTTTTGTGGAAAAGTAAATCAGTGTGTGCCTAATTCTTAGATATTGAGGACTACTCTGAAAATAAATAACATCTAAATTAACTGGTTTTATTCATGTCAAAAATATCACCTAAATACATGAATCTGTACCAAACAGAACTATTTTAAGGGTTAAATCAAGTAGAAATAGCTATTTGAGGTAACATTTGGAAGTCGCCACTTTTTACAGTGTATGTTCTAGTTTTGTCTCAACTAATTTGCGATTGATAAGTGTCAAAGCACATTTTGGACCCTGCATATCTAATCTAACATAACCTTTGTGTGTCTGTGCATTATATAATGTGTTTTTTTTAAACATTTGCTGTTATTTTGCTCTTTCACAGGGAGAAGATGGCAGTGATGCACTATCAGATGGTAAGGACTGTCCTGTTACACTCCAGTGACTCTCTCATGAACCCCTCTCAAACCCTGAGTCCATTAATTTTATTTGAAATAGTTTCCCTGTTGACAGCCTGGGTCACTTTAGTGTATTGTTGCCCATAAAGGTTAAATGTGTTCACTGAGTGAGGAAAAGGGCTCGTCCTGATATGGTCTCAAGCCCAGGCTGTGGTTACACTAGATAAAGCTGGAGAGCAAGCCTGTGTGTTAAGCTTTCTCTCGCTTTCTCTCTCTCAGATGCTCAGCTGGCTGCGGCCCATAACCGGGCTGCTTCCACCAGCCTCATACATGATTCAGACCTGGCAGTCTCATTCAAAGACCTGGACAACCTCTTCAACTCAGATGAGGACGAACAAACAGTTAGTATCAAGCTGTCTTTTTATTATCTCTTTCTATTTTGTGTCCCCTTTGCATCACTGTGTGAAAATAAATTCTGCTGGTTTGGCAAATTTTCACAATGACGCGAGTGCTCGGAGCTGATTGCCGTTCATAATTAGATGTTAAAATATATCATCAATATCTAATTACTGTTAAAATTACCGTTACTTGGCTATTTGAAAATAAGGGTATGTTGCAATGGAAATGTGTTTTTTGCCCTCTTTTAGAGGAATTGCTGTAATTTTAATGAAATCATAGCTCTGATTTTTGTCTAATTTGTGTATTTCTCCATAGCCTGGAGCACGGAGAGCTGTAAATGGAGCAGATGAGAAGTTTGGCAGCAAGGAGTCGAAGCCAGCCACACTGGACCCTGTCTCCTGTATAAGTGAGCACAGTCTCTGTTTCTATAAATATACAGGGGTTACTTCTTCATTCTAACTCTGTATACTGCTCCCTGCTGGCCATTGTGGCAATTTTTACATTGCTCGCAGACAAGCAGTAACATCATCATGCGCATATTTCTTTGAGTGGGAACAGGATGTTTTCTTTAACATGCAAAGAAGAAGGGCTCAGAAATACTATATGCTTTTTAATAAACCAAATCAAAAAATTTTTTTAAAGTTCTTTTGTAGAGCAACTTTGACATTTTGACAATAAGTCCTTTTGCTTTCCACAAGAATAAGTAGGAAATAGAGATGACTTAAAACATTTTTTTTTTTATCATAGATGTCTTGTGCATTATCCCCTGCATCCTTCCGTTTACATGTCATCTTTCTGCTCATCCATCCCTCAGGCACGGCTGATCTACACCAGATGTTCCCTACGCCTCCGTCTTTAGAGCAGCACAACATGGGTTACTCTCCCATGAACAAAGAGTATGGATGTATGGAGCCAGGCTCTGGCCTCAACACTCTAGATGGCCCTACTGCTCTGGGTGGTCAGTTTAAAATCGAGGTGGAGGAGAGTTTCTGCAGCCCCAAACCTTCTGAAATCAAGGTGAGACGAGTAAGACGACTGCTACACCATGTTCTAACCATGTGCAGTGCTGTACGTTTCCAGTGCTAAGTCATTTTTCTGTCTTCACTGACAGTGAAGTGCTTTGAAGAGCAACACAACCACAGCCAATCAGAATAAACTTCATGTTTGATATTATGACTTTTTTTTTTTGGCAGCCATTTAAATGTTCTATGACCTCTAAACTTGTTGAAATTAGCTTGCATGCATTTACTCATTTAAGTGCTTTCTTTGTTAATTAATTTGTTAATTTTTTTATTTAATTGCTATAGAACTGGAATGGCACAACAGCAAATTGAATATGGTTTTCTCTCTCTCTCTCCTCAGGACTTCTCATTTGTGTACAAGCCTGACTTGTGTCAGCCGTTTGTGGGCTGTTCCATGTTTGCCCCCCTGAAGTATTTGCCCAGTCAGTGCCTGCCCCCTATCAAACTGCCTAATGAGTGTGTTTACAGGCCCAGCTGGACAGTGGGAAAACTAGAGCTACTTAACTCTGTACCTGCTATGACCATTTTCAGCAAGGATGGGTGAGTTTCACATCTGGGGTGAAATGTACTGAACCTACTGTATGAACCACATATATCTTTATACAGACTTTTGTATGCACTAAAAGGGTCTCACAAAGAAATGTCTGGGCCATATTTCACCCTGAATTCAAAATGAAAATGATAAAATAAAAATAAAATATATTTTGCTATTAAGATTTTGTTAATTCTGACAGTAAAGCACATTTCCTTGCTAAATTCTCATTCAGCCAGCTATTTGCCTTTAATTGTCATAAATTATGGCACAATGCAAAAAAGTTTATTTTCTGTGTGAAATATCTTTCCCTTTTGATCTTTGGGCTAAAATATAATTTTCTGCAAGATTCACCCAAGAACTGTATGTACAAACTCGTGCTCTGTGGAATCAGTTGCACCCACACACCTCTTGTTCTTAGTAATGGCGAATAGAGAATAAAAGCAAAGAACAGGTGTTAACACAGGGGTAATTAGCCTGTCTAATCCATCTGCTGCCACTGTCCTTTTATTTTCTTATATTTAGAAGCTGCTTATCTCAGAGCTTCTTCACTGTCCACACTCAAGCTACCCTGTTTCTCGTGGACTGGTTTATTTGAATAGCTGGTGTTAGCTCAGACGACCACATCTGATTGTTATTCACGTGGTGTTAATTCATAATCTTGTCGTCTGGTTTGCCGTTTCATGTGACGTTATGAACCTGTGTCAGGGTGAACTTCAGAAACACTTTCTTTCTGTTAGTCTGAAGTTAGACTTGAGTTATGCTGCTTGTATTGTCTCTATACTGCCGCTATATCAAAAGAGATGAAAAAATAATCTGATATTATTTTCATACATTAATCTCAGAGAGCAAAAAGAACACACTGTTCTTGGTCATTATTTTTGATGTCGGTAGAAATTTAGTGAAATCGAGGGGGGGGTGTTGCGAATGGTCGATGACAGGGTGATAAGTCTGGTCATAAAGTCCACATTTGTTTAAGTCAGAGCTGTTTAGTCGTCTTTTATAACCCACAGCAGCTGGGGGATTGGGCCACGTCTTCAAATGGGGACCTTCAAACGCCTGCCTGTTTTTAAAGGCCACACTCAGCCTTCTCACACTCACGCACACGCGTACGGTCCATGTGGCACAAGCTGTGCTTTCATTTCTCGCACAGCTGCCTGTTGGACCGTCTGTCTAAAAATAGTTTCTCACTCCCACCCCCCTAGAGGTCTTCTTAGGATACAAGTACAGTACTGCAGCTCATGATGTATGTCCACTGTGTAATATCCAATAATCATCTATCGTAGTGAGAATAGACGAGATGTTTTAAATGTCGCTCATTTGTTGTAGGGTTTGACTTCAGTGATGTTCCAATTAACCTCTTGTCTTTTTTTCTGCTTTTTGCACTCTAGTGAAAGCAATGCTATGGAACAAGAGTACATCCAGACGTACACCCCTCAGACCCACACGCCATTCTTGTCTAACAGTGCTCCGCCCAGCAACAGCGGCACGAGCATCCTCCCATCCCCTGCCACGCCTCGCTTCTCAGCTCCCACCCCTCGTACCCCAAGGACACCCCGGACCCCCAGAGGCCCAGCCAGTGTGCAAGGTTCCCTCAAATATGAGAACTCGGACCTGTACTCGCCAGCCTCGACGCCCTCCACCTGCAGGCCGCTCAACTCTGTCGAGCCTGCAACGGTTCCCTCCATCCCCGAAGCCCACAGCCTATATGTCAACCTCATCCTGTCGGAGTCTGTCATGAACCTGTTCAAGGACTGCAACTTCGACAGCTGCTGCATCTGCGTCTGCAACATGAACATCAAAGGCACTGACGTGGGCATCTACATCAGCGACCCAAACATGGAGGCCCAGTATCCCTGTGGGTGCGGCTTCAGTGCCATCGTCAATCGGCGCTACGGTAATGGCTCTGGCCTCTTTTTGGAAGATGAGCTGGATATCATTGGACGGGGTTCGGACGTGAGCCAGGAGGCGGAGAAACGCTTTGAGGCGATACGGAGCATGTCACTGGAGAAGACAGGGGGTGGAGGCAAGGATCGATTCCCGGACGAGCTTATCTCTCTCCTGCAGGATCAGTGCACTAATCCCTTCTCCCCTATGCTGGCATTGGACCCAGAGGGACTGTCTTCCCAAGGGCCAGGGGGCGCCACTGTACCACCATGTGTGCGTGTGGAGGAAAGGGACTTCCACAATGACTGTTACCTGGCTCTAGAACACGGGCGACAATTCATGGATAACATGTCCGGTGGGAAGGTGGATGAGATGCTGGTGAAGAGAACGTGTTTGCACCATTGGGCCAAACGCAGCGGTGAGAGATTAGAGCATGTTTGCCATTTGTTCACACTTCATTTATATTTACAATAAAAATCTATTTTGTTTAAAATAGGTTTAGTTACCCAGATTTATTTATTTATTATTTACTTTATTTTAAGTTTTGTTTTTTGCCTAAATTAAAACTTCGGTTTTGGTGTTTTTGGTAAAAGATTTTTTGTTGCATAATCGGTGTTCTACTTATGTTTATATATTAGAGCTCGACCGATGTGGATTTTGCAGATACCGATAGCTAGGTTTGACCACACTGGCCGATACTGATTAATCAACCGATAGCTTTTAAAATGGATTCTGAATGAAAAAAAGTACTAAACCATACTTTGTAAATGAATACAAATATTAATATTAAATATTAATGATATATTGATTATAAAGTTCATAGTTCATTAACTAATGTTAACAGAAGCAGCTTTCAAAATGTATTAGTAACACACAAAGGCCATAGCATTGAAATGACATACATATGGATATTGTATGCATACTCTCACACTTTATTTGCTTCTATTTTAGGCATTAAAATAGGCGTTGCATTCAATTCAAGCAGCGGTCCGAAACAGTTTAATTAATCACCAAGTGGGCAAAAGTTCACTTCAAGAATGAGGTGAATCAAGTGGCATCAATGTGTTTGAAGTTCAGTGTTTGAAAAAAAAAAAAACGGAAAGAGAAAGCGCAATCTGTATATGAAGCATACAGACGATATTAGAGCCACAGAAAGAGAAACTTTTCACTGAAAAAAAGCACAATCTTCCTGCCTAGGCTACATACATTAAAGAGCAGGTCATATGGGTTTTTGAAAAATATATCTTTTGCAGTTTATAATGTAGCTATCCTTAAATGAAAACAATCTGCGAAGTTGTTAATCAAAAAAGTGCATGATAAATAGTCAAGTCAAGTCACCTTTATTTATATAGCGCTTTTAACAATACAGATTGTGTCAAAGCAACTGAACAGCATTAATTAGGAAAATTGTGTGTCAATAATGCAAAATGACAATAGTAAACACAAATTTTTCAGTTAAAGACAGTTCATCATTGAATTCAGTGATGTCAACATCCAGCTCAGTTTAAATAGTATCTTTGCAATCAAGTCAGCGGTATCACTGGAAATGAAGTGTCCCCAACTAAGCAAGCCAGAGGCGACAGCGGCAAGTTCAAGGATACCACAGAAATACAATTCGAACCTTTTGTTGTGTGCATGTCATTTTACTGAGGACTGCTTCTCTTATCTTGGCTTTTATCTTCGTTGGCTTCTAATCTGCTTAATTTGGACTAACTTATTATAAGAACGGATTGGAGCACTATATTATTGTTTTATGTAAAGGTGCTTTGTCAGGTAGCGCTTGCTAACTTGCTCAAGGACTCCTCTTTGTGCCAATCACAGCAGGCTTGGCCAGCTGACCAATCAGAGCAGAGTAGGCTTATGGAAGGGAGGGGTTTGCTCCGAACTTGCTTGGAACGAATCGTTTCGAAATCATTGGCAAATGACTCTAATATTAAATGTATATTCTGAGAAAATTACAATGTTTTCTGACCTTAGATGCATTTAAACCTGTTGTAGGGGACTCCAACACAATGTTAGGACACTTTAAAATACCATATGACCTGCTCTTTAACAATGATTTGGGACAAATATAAGCAGTGAACACACACACCGTGAACACGCACCCGGAGCAGTGGGCAGCCATTTATGCTGCGGCGCCGGACCTGAGACTTGAACTCGCAACCTTTGGGTTACGAGTCCGACTCTCTAACCATTAGGCCACTTCCCCTGGTCACATTGTTTTAACCCGCTTGAGGTTCTGCTGATGTTAGCATCCTCTCAGCCTGGACGGCAAACTACTGCTGTTCTTTCTCCACTAATGCAGCATCTAGTTAACAAATGACTTGGTAATGATATGAAAACATGCACTAGAGTAAACTGTATACACACCATTTCGTTGTCTCTGTTTTAAATCTTAAGCATCCCACTCCGTGCAGCGCACAGTCTCACGTGTCAAAACAAACAGCAGAGGCCACTCTCGTACTGTATAATGACAGTGGACCCTTCTCAGCCACTCTAGCATTTTTGCCGATTGTTCCAGTAATGGACTATCGGTGCTGATTAATCGGTCGACCTCTATTATACATGATAGTAAATCTTGAATATTGATAAATTTGAGTGTATGTATTAAACACCCTCTCTTTCTCTATCTCCCTCTATAGCAGTGGATGTGAGCGGGCTGTGCTCTCAGGATGTGTTGAGAGTTCTCCTCTCTCTTCAGCCTGTTCTTCAGGATGCCATCCAAAAGAAGAGGACTGTTCGCTCATGGGGAGTCCAGGGGCCTCTCACATGGCAGCAGTTTCACAAGATGGCTGGAAGAGGGTCTTATGGTGAGCAGCAAGGGCAGTTGTTGAGCAAAAAAGCCATCATGGTTTTTGGAGTGGAAATTATCAAAATTACTCATTGACAAGATTGTTAGTGGACTTTGAACTTGATGCCAGGGGCTACCTCGATACCACTCACCTCTCACTCTTAACTTTCACTTAATTTACTTCTTTGCTCTTCTCTAGGCACTGATGAGTCTCCAGAGCCGCTGCCCATTCCTACGTTCTTGGTTGGGTATGAGTATGACTTTGTGGTGCTGTCTCCCTTTGGCCTGCCGTACTGGGAGAAGTTACTGCTGGATCCCTTTGGCTCCCAGAGAGACGTGGGATATCTGGTCCTCTGCCCAGACAGCGATGCTCTCCTCTCTGGAGCCAAGAGCTTCTTCAAAGAGTTGACAGCAGTCTATGAGGTGAGAGAGTTTGTCAATCTTTAGTTTTCCAAAAGGAATTTTGTCTCGCAGGTCCACCTTACTTTTCAACACAGAAGTAAGCTATTTCCTGTGAATGGGCGAGACTTCCAATCCATTAGCCAATATGGGTAAATAACTAGAAGAATGCAGCAAACAGTCAAATATTTTTACAACAAACCAGTGCTCATGATTACAACAATAAATTAAAAAATATGATGAATGCAGCAAACAGTAAAATATTTTTACAACAAACCAGTGTGCTCATGATTACAACAATAAATTAAAAAAATATGATAACAAATACCAACATCAAGCAGCATAACTGACTGTTGTTGTACAGTCAAAAATAACTGCAAGTGGTTGACACCGGAAGCCTTGAAGTATATATATATATATATATATATATATATATATATATATGGTGTATATATACAGTAAATACAAACGACTCAACAACATGGTGCACTTTTTTTCAGATATATACCAAAATGGATATTTCATGATTTTATGTCCACTGCATTTTTTTTTAGCAATTCCTGGCTTCTCTGTGCTGCTTTATGATTGTTTTTTTTTTTCTATTTCTGCCCAACAGTCTTGTAAGCTTGGTCAGCATCGACCAATCTCCAAAGTGCATGCTGATGGCATTGTTAGGGTGGGTGGAGCTGCTGCCAATAAGCTCTCAGAGCAGCCAGTCAGTGATTGGTTCCTGAAAGCAGCTGGTGGCAACAGTGATGCATTTGCCAAGCTCAAACTGTTTGCCCAAGTCTGCAGACATGACCTCGGTAAGACCCATGTCTCTCTTTCTCTGTTATCCCTGCTGTCATGGAAATATATCAAAGAGTATTTGTCTCACTAATCTTCATCTTGTTCCCTGTTTCTTCAGCACCATACCTCGCTACACAGCCATTGGACAGCACTCTCTTCATTCAGCCAACCCCTGTCCCTTCCTCCACCCAGTCATCTTCCTTGCAATCCTCAGGCTCCACCTCATCCAACTCACAAACCTCAATGGCCTCTGGAGGCTCCGCCCTCAACAACAACAGTGCTGCCAGCAACAGTGGCTCAGGCCTGCCAGGCAACACCAATAACACCCCCTCCTCCTCAGGCCCTCAGGGCAGCAACATCCAGTCTGCCAAACCCAGCTCGTTCCCTCCCTTTGGAAGCATGGGAGTCCAAGGTAACAGCTCCCAGTCTGGGGCTCTGGGCCAGCAGGCTGTCACCCAGAACTCAAGCCTCTCTGGAGACAATTCAGCTGACAACAGCCAGACTCAGGGGCCATCTGAACCACCAGAGAGGTACACAATGTATTTGTTGCCTTTTCCTGTCTTAATCATATATAAATGTAAGTCATGTCAAAATGTGATGTAACTTGTAAAACTGTTAAAATACTCAGCCTCATCAGGTTTGGGTTAAAAGCACATTAAATACCTTTTATTTCCCCTCTTTCATCAGCACTATGGGGAGAGAAAAGGTCGGAGTTCCTACAGATGGAGATTCCCATGCCATCACCTACCCACCTGCCATTATGATCTATATTGTGGACCCCTTCTCATATGAGGAGGCGGAGCCAGGGGCATCACAATCAAGCATGTGGACGCTGGGACTCCTTCGCTGCTACCTGGAGATGCTGCAGGCCCTTCCAGCTCACATCCGCAACTCTGTGTTTGTACAGGTAGGTGCAACAGCTGATACATGACATAATTTACAGTGGACACATCTTTAAAAGTCAGTTTAACATTTCAGGGTGATGTTCACTTCACATGCATGTGAATGGAAGCCAATGCAGCAAAAAATCTAGTTCAGTTGTTCTTAAAGGGGTCCTATGAGGTCTTTCTCTTTGAAGTGTTACAAGCTGTTCGTGCATAGATAAGATCCCTAAAGTTGCAAAGACTAAAGTCTCAAACCCAAAGAGATATTCTTTATAAAAGTTAAGACTTGTCCATGCCCTTCTAAAACGCCTCGTTTAAACAAGCCCCCACATGTCTACTTCACTGTGTGGGAAGATTTGCATAACACTGCCCAAATGTTCACACAAAGAAAGAAGGTGTAACTTTGATTCTCGCTGTAGTATTGTTGTTGCTGCCGCCGCCATGTCGTGGAGATGCTGTGTGTTTCGTTGTAAAAAAGCGAAAGTGCGCTTGTTTGTCGTTTCTCCGATCACAAATGCAGACATGGTTTTATGTTTACGCGGCGCGATATGAAACGCAACATGTAAAAAGACAGTATAAGTCATTATAATCAGTAATTATGTCCCCACTGGATGCAACAAATGGCTCGTTTGTAACGGGTATTTTTGGTGTTGTCTCATCGGGCCAGGACACAGCATCACATTATGGTAAGGGGCATAACATTTTTCTGTCACACGCTTGAGGTATTCAGGCAATCACAATGCACTGGATAGCTGGCCAATCAGCATATACCTCGCTTTTCAGAACGATGAGCTTTGTAAAAATCGACACGTTTCAGAAAGGCGGGGCATAGAGGAGCAACAATAATGTACATTGTGGAAAATAATGTTTTTTTTTTAACCTTAAACCGCATAAACACATTGCATTACACCAAATACACAAAATAATGTTCTTTTTAGCAACGTCATATGACCCCTTTAACTAGGGGGCCCCAAGATGACTTAAAATGATTTGAAGTAAGACAAAACAAGCATTAAAATCTGCTAAAAAATAAAAAAAAAATCATTTTTTTTCTTTGAAGATCCTAGATTCCCATTGACTTCAACCTGGATATATGACGAACCCTAATTTTAAAAGTGTGATTGAAGTGTGATGAAAAGTGTGATCAGTGAGAACCACTGATCTAGTGTGACTTCATTTCCTCTGGTGTCAAATAGACAACTATAGGAAAGAACAGCAGATATGATGTAAAGACAATAGTGAAACAAATCATTGTTTTACAACTGTGCACTTTGTTTTTTAGATTGTCCCCTGTCAGTACTTGCTCCAGCCTGTGAGGAGTGAAGAGAGGTACCTCTACGCCCAGCACCTCAAGTCTCTGGCCTTCTCCGTGTTCACCCAGTGCAGAAGACCTCTCCCAACCTCCACCAATGTGAAATCACTGACGGGTTTCGGCCCCGGCCTCACCCTCGACACTTCCCTCAGGAACCCAGATGTGAGTGAGGGTTCAGCAGATTGATTGGTTGACAAATTCAAAAGCAGTTGCCTTTTTTGTTGTATAGAAATGGGCAGTTCAGACAGTCTCCAAAGTATCCTAAATATTAAAAATAATTATGTACATTAGCATTGCTGAAGCTCTGCCAATGCTCTCTGCCTTGTTGGAGTGCCATTCCCCAGTGTCAAAATGAACACCTTTATTTGAGGCTCCCAGAGCCCATGGTTCTGACCTCCTCCATAGAGCTCCCGCCCTGGCAGCCCATTCAGGCTCTCTAACGGCTCTTAGTGGTGTATGAGAACTCGGTGACGTGTGGGGACTGTTACACTGACCTCCCGGTCCTGGAACAAAACCAAAGGGGACTCACACAACCCAACAGTTCTCTTTCCATTATCTGCTTGGGCAGCTCCGTGAGACCTCCCTAATGGGATCCGGCTTGCATGTTTTGGCAGAGGAATCCGAAAGCTCAACTTGCTCTCCTTTCTTCACAGAGCTATTTGTAGAATCCAGTTTTCTTGCTATGCTCACTAGCACTGTTTCTCCCACCCCACTTCCTTCTACACAAAAGAGATGACTACTCTGTGGGGTTTATTGATTTCATAAGAGAGGAAAAGGTTATGTTGACATACCCAGGTATGGCCACCATTAGGCTGAGGTCGATGGTTCGACCTTAGCCCTTCACTTTTGTCCTCTTGTCCTGATATTTGCTAAAGAGACAACTTAAGTTCTGTCACTATTTTCCATTGACATGACTTTCTTGCCACAGAGACCGGAGTGTCTGCGATTGTACACGCCACCCTTCATCCTGGCCCCAACAAAAGACAAGCAAACGGAGCTGGGTGAGACTTTCGGAGAGGCGTCTCAGAAGTATAACGTCCTGTTTGTGGGCTACTGCCTGTCACATGATCAAAGATGGCTGTTGGCTACCTGTACGGACCTGTACGGAGAGCTGCTGGAAACCTGCATCATCAGCATAGACGTACCCAACAGGTGAACTAGAAAAAAGCCCTCACTCAGTAGCATTGTGTGACATGCAGGTGGTGCATAAATTATGCAGAATTAATTATTCACTCAACACTTCAGAGTATTGTAATATTTGGAACCATTATCACCACCATAGCCATGACAAGTGAAAGACCTTACACCTTTGTAACACTTTTACTTTCATCTCCATGATGTACCTTTTAAGTATAACAAATTTACACATTTAACTAGTTTATAATTTAATTATAATTTAATTTAAAAATATTTTAAGCTTTTGTGACTAGAGGTTTTAAATGTTTTCTGTTTTTGTCATCTCAGAGCAAGAAGGAAAAAGGGATCTGCCCGGAAGCTGGGCCTACATAAGCTCTGGGATTGGTGTCTGGGTTTGGTTCAGATGACATCATTGCCATGGAGAGTGGTGATTGGCCGGCTTGGACGAATAGGGCATGGAGAGTTGCGAGGTAATGCCCATCTAAATGTTTTTTTAGGCCTTTAACCTTGACAATGTTCACAATAGAGCTTTGACACAAGTTGATTATTGCTTTTATAAAATGATTGCTACATAAATGTTATTTATTATTAATAAAGTAAAATTAAGGAAATTAATTAAGTGACATACTTCTAGCCAACTGACCGATCAGTGTCCTGGAATGCACATCCAGCAGACACACTGAAATTTTTTGCACATGGGAATGAATTTTTTTTTTTTTCCCTCTCTCAGACTGGAGTATTTTACTGAGCAGACGGAATCTGCAGTCAGTGTCTCGGAGGCTGAAGGAGAACTGTAGGCTGTGTGGAATCTCAGCAGCTGACACTCCCAGCATCCTTAGCGCCTGCCTGGTTGCCATAGAACCCCAGGGCTCATTTGTCATCATGCCAGGTAGAATCACGCTTCCTTTTACTCTCTGTATGGTGTGCATGTTGTCGTCCTTATTTTTATGGCTAGTTTGATGCATTAGCTGTAATTAGTGTGCATAGTTAGTTAGTTTCTGCTCTATTTGTGGCACAAAAGGGAATTGTAAAAATAAAACTTTTTCAAACAGGTTTTCTGAAAACTCCCCACTTCTGCCATTGTTCAAACTCATTATTAAAATGTATATTAAACCGGACTGGAATAGGATAATTAAACATCAAAAAACACACTTTACCTTTAAAATATAACCCCACACTGCTGTAGTCTCGTATCTCTTGCTTTGGATGTGAATGGTAGCCTCAGTGTGTCATAATGCATGTGTCTGCTGTCCCTATCTGATATACACTCAGTGTGTGTCTCAATCTCATAAAACACTTTTCTGCACTCCTATTGATTCCTGTGCTGGTGTGATGATACTGAAAATCGATGGCTTTATTTGACAAAAGCTTTTCATTCTGTCATAGTATCAAGATGTATTGCATCTGATGGATTTTGCCCATCACTCAGAGCTTAGAGAGCGACAGGTTTTTTTTTTTTTTCCCCATATTAGGATGCCTATGCAATAGTG
>NW_015546055.1:515906-516382 GCF_001515605.1 Sinocyclocheilus anshuiensis | reverse complement strand
TTAATTTTGTCAGCTATTTTCATTTTAGTCTTAGTCTTAGTCCCGGGCTAAAATGTCCTTGTTAGTTTTTAGCATATTTAATCAACCTTGTCCTATTTAGTTTTAGTCAAGGTTTAGTCGACTAAAAGTCTCAACATTTTAGTCTAGTTTTAGTCCAAGAAAATTTAAAGTATTTCAGTCTAGTTTTAGTCAATGAAAACTTGACATTTTAACAATAAGACTATTATTAATTAACCGTACAGCAGTATTAATTTTGACAGCCATTTTTAATTTAGTCTTAGTCTTACTCAAATGTACATTTTAGTTATCATATTTAGTCAACCTTGTCCTGTTTTTGTTTAGTCAAGTTTTAGTCAACGGAATTTTAGTCACATTTTCGTCATGCTGTATAATGGTAAAATTGATAAAAACTGATCAAAATGATTTGCATTTCAGGTATTGTGCTTTCACCAATAAGCACAAATCAATAGAATGTG
>NW_015546055.1:507377-515825 GCF_001515605.1 Sinocyclocheilus anshuiensis | reverse complement strand
TTCTCAAAATTATAATCGTAATGATTGTTGTCATTTGAGAAATTTACTTTTGCATTTCATGTATTGCACTTTCTCCAGTAAGCACAAATCAATAGAATGTGGACACATACAGTACATGGTGTATTTTACCTCATCTAGTGTACTGATTTATTATAGGCTTTTTATTTATAAATCAACACCAAAGATTTATGCAATCTCTTATGAAAACAGCTAAAACAAACGAAAAATATTATTAAAATTCCTAGTAATTCCACTAATTCCATAATTGCAATAGTCTATTTCTCTATTAAAACAACAGCGATTGAGTAAGTGTATTTATTCAGCGATCACAGTCGCAAACAATATAGTGAGATCTCATGACAGAACACTGACTGGCTGAATGATGCTTTCATTTAGATCGCTAAACTCCAGCTTGTTTGTTTTTCAGATCATCTGCGGCGGCGCTTCCACAATGAGGAGCGAGCGCGTGCGCGTGGTTGCCAGATTGCTTAAAATAAGCAAAACACACCGGGCAGAAAATGTATGAATTTAACAGCGAAGCTCTGATTCGGGGATTAGAACTCTTTATATCTGGCAACCGCACTCATGAAAGCTCGCGTAGTAGAGCAGACTGCAATAACATTTTGTGTCCTTTTTTGACGAAAATAAAAAGAGGTTTTTGTTAAAGTTTTTATCTTTTTGAATACATTTTAGTCTCGTCTTATTTCGTCAACGAAATTGCATGTTGATATAGTCTTAGTTATCGTTTATTGACCTTATTGTCGTCTCGTCTTAGTCATGGGAAAAAAGCTCGTCAACGAGCATTTTTCGTCATAGTCTTCGTTAACGAAATTAACACTACTATTCAAGGAAAAAAACATCATTCATATTGGATTGAACTTACCAGAAGCAAATTTAAATTTCAGTCAAACCTGATTCACTAATGAAAATAACAGCTGATAATAGCTTGTACTTCCATCCATGAGTCCTTGTTTCTCTTGATGTCATTTTCAATCTTTCAGTCAGTCATTTTAATCTTTTCTGTCTCTTTCCTTTGTCCAGACTCTGTGTCAACAGGTTCAGTGTTTGGTCGCAGTACAACTCTGAACATGCAGACGTCCCAGTTGAGCACCCCGCAGGACACGTCTTGCACTCACATCCTGGTGTTCCCCACCTCTGCTTTTGTGCAAGTCAACAGCTCCAACTACCCACACGAGAACATTGACATTGCCTTTAACCCTGGCAATGGTGAGAAGCAACACTTCTTTTTTTTTTTTTCCCAAGTCTATTTTACTTGGTAGCCCGTGTTCTTGCCCTACTTGGAGATTTTGCTACATTAATCAGTTGCTTGTCAATAAAAATAAATTATACCGAATCCTTGCTTCATCTCCAGATGGATCAGATCCAATGGGAGGCATCTTTGACCTTCTGGAGCAGGAGAATGACCTGGTTGATCCTGACATCATAAATATCCTCCCTGCCTCACCCACCACGTCACCCGTCCACTCACCTGGATCCCAGTACCCCCACGGAGGAGATGGGAGCAAGGTAGCTGAGATTCACCACTAATAAGGAACAAATGATCAGCATGTTTTCTCACAAGACCTTGTAAAGGGAAATGGCATGAACTTTGACTAGCAGACTCGTGAGTTAAAATTAGTTGTTAGAATAAAAGACAAAACTGTTTAAGGTTTTAAAGGGATATTTAATCTAAAAATTGACCCATGGCTTTTTGCTTAAAGGCGAAGACCTTGCAGACTATGCATGACTGCATTAAACATTTTATTGGACTGTCCCAGTTTTAATGCAAGTAGAAAACTTTTTTTATGAAGTGCGCTCACTCAGGGACTTGTTTAGTAAGATTTTACCAGAAAAGATTTTAGATTTTTTCAACGTATGTCAATTTAAAAAAATCTTGAATAATTTTAACTGCTGTATTTTTGTATTTGCTTGGTTTTTATTTTGTGTTGATGTGTAACTCTTGTAGTATTCAAAAAATTTTTTTTTTTTCCATTTTGCATTTTTGGAGTTCATCTTCATCTTCATATATTTTCTTTTTTTTCAGGGTCAAAGTACAGACCGCATGGAGCCTCATGAAGAAGCTCCCAATATCCTCCAGCAGCCATTAGCTCTGGGCTATTTCGTGTCCACGGCTAAAGCAGGTCCACTGCCTGACTGGTTTTGGTCCGCGTGTCCTCAGGCACAGAACCAGTGTCCCCTTTTCTTAAAGGTAATTGCTCCTTGCTCACAATGCATAATTTTTTTACTTGGGATTTGTACATTGTTGCTTCACGTTTCCTTAGAAAAACTTGATTCATCCCCAAGGAATACTGTAAATGTGCAAAATGGGCAATTTTAACTGGTATTAGACTATGTGCAGAGCCAACGAAATGTTGTCCAGAATGTAATTTTCTTCAGAAAGCAGCGCATCGCCTTGTGATACTGCACCCATAATACCTGTTGTGCTTTGTCCAGGTCACATGACCTTTTGTTTCCTCCTCATGCAGCATTTATAGAGAATCCTGCAATGGGAGATTTTTAATAATTCAGTACTCAGGGATTAGGCCAGACTGCTGTTGGTGTGTGTAAGAAAGAGTGGGAGAGAAAACCGACTGAAATATATGGAGGGAATTGAGCTCGCAAAATGTGTTGACATGAAGGCAAAGCATTTGATTTGATAAGCAGCTGTTTGTTTATTGCTGACTTGTTGACTTGTACACAATTAAAAAGTCTGCAGCAAACCGTTCCCTAATAAAGGAAACTATAAATGGGTATGAATGTTTCTGGCGTCTCGTGTTTACCCGTTCATGGGCTTGTCAATTTAATTAATAAAAGGGCCCTGACAATGAGAGGAAATGCTCGGCTTTGTAGCTTGTTTTGGGTGGGCGTAGATTAATGGATTCTGTCGACTAAAAATTTCTTCTTGCCTCTCTCTTTCCCAACTCCCAGGCCTCTCTACACCTCCATGTGTCTTCAGTGCAATCGGATGAACTTTTGCACAGCAAACACTCTCACCCTCTGGACTCCAATCAGACCTCTGATGTTCTCAGGTAATGTTCCTCTAAGTGTCTGAGAAGCCATCTTCTAGTGTTATAATTCAATTGAATGATAGTGAATACTGAATATTCCAAAATGTTTTCCCTTCAAAGATTTGTGTTGGAGCAGTACAACGCCCTTTCCTGGCTGACCTGTGACCCTGCGACCCAGGACCGCCGCTCTTGCCTGCCCATCCATTTTGTGGTGCTCAATCAAATGTACAACTTCATTATAACCATGTTGTAACACTCACAGAGCAGAACTGAGAGCAGGACCTTATCAGGGAACGAAAAGGAGAGGAGAATGAAGAAAAGGTGGATCTGAAAACAACCCAACAGATAACTACAGTGCTGGACTTTATATGTACGTGAGTCACAACGGAGATGATCTGGGTAGGCCATCACTACACCTGAGACCCAGCACTGTGGAGGAGAATCAGGTGTCTGGTGTTTATAACACTCACTCAAAGAGAAAGAGAGGAGAAATTGGAGGCCTTGGATGAGTTTTTGGCAGTGTGGAGGCCAAAGGAAGACGGAAGTGCTAACTGGTGGTGTTCTACATCCTTGGATCCATGGCTACTGTGATGGTAGTGCACGGTTCCTCGGTTAGCATGGATTTGGCCAGTTCTATAATCAGTGTGTATGGAGAAGTAATCTGCATAGAATCTGATGGAAAAGGACTTTGCTCTATGAAATAAGAGAATTAATTCTTGGTTTTAAGACCTCTAATTCCCTGTTTCTTTTGGATGGGATTATATCCAAATGAAATGCCTGCATCTGTCTTATTTATTGTAAGTTTTTAAATGTATAATTTGTCTGATTTCTTAACCTCTTTTATATATAAAAGTTCTAGAAGGTTTGTATCGCCTTCCTGCTTTAAAGCAATTGGTCAAAAATATATGTAATCATCTTAATTACAAAAACAAGCCAACAAAAAAACCCACTAAAAAGATGAATAAAATAAAATTGCAGTAGGTTGCTTTTAGAGTATTATTTTTTGTAAGGGAGACAGATTATTTGTATTGTCACGATGTACAGAGGAGACCGGATAGGGGGTTTCTGTCCATGCCTTTGCGTTTGGACACAATTACAGCTAAGCTTTAGCTGCACGGGACTTGTACAGCAATGAAGTTCACTGTGTTTAAAAATAAAGAGGTACATTGTCATATATTGTATTTTATACCACACATTTAGACACAAAAACGAAAAACTGCAATATATAAATAATTATATATGAATGCCGCACCAACCTTGGGTGGCACTGCTTCTGTTTTAGGAATAAAAAGAGTCAACTTCTTGTTTTTCCTGTGCTTGTGTTTTTTGGGGGGAGGGACTATGATGTGAAATCTAATCGTAGTGATGGAGACTTGCAGCTCTGATGAAGATAACAAAGACCTATAATATACTTCTAGCCCCCCTTTAGAAGTTCATCCATTTCACTTCACCTCGCCCTCCCTGATTGGCTCTCCTGTTTGCACCATTTCTGAGTGATAATGGACACTTTTTGAGTGTGACAAAGAAATGTGTGGTGTAAATGGACTTTACAACAGGATCTGTGTGCCTGTTGGAAATGCAGTGTTTGTGCACAGAGAAAGATCTATTTCCTGTATCTTACTCCGTTCAGAATAAACTGTATGCTGATATTCAAAGACCCTGGGATTTCTCTTACCTCCCACACCAGTTCTACATGCTTTCCAAATGCAAATGTGTGATGTACAGCATGTAAAGAGCTATAGGGTCAAGCACTTCAAGGTCAGAGTTTACACTGCATGTGTGATGGTTTCAGTTTACCCTTATGAAAATCAACTACAGACTTAACTATATTATTTCAAGGGAAGCATTCATATTTTAAGGAAATACTGATAATTACTGGCCTAGTAATAATTTAACAAGGCTATTTGCAAACTGCCACTTTAAAATTGTTGTTTGCAGTTACTGTTTTCATGACAAATACCATATTTTGCTTTATGAAATAATATAATTAACCATTCTTGTGTAGGTTGCATCTGTTTACTGTAGTCTTACTTTGAATGCTACATTTAAAATATAGTTACTGTGATAACTAGCAAATATAAACAAAAAATACCACATGTAGGCTGCATTTACTGTGCTAAAACAGTAAAAGCGAATATAAAAGGTAAAAATACATGTTCTATAATTAAATAATTATGATTATCTGGAATACAATAGAAAAATAGTTGAGTAGGAAAATGTTTCCGAAAAAATTGACCTGGCTACTTGCAGCTACCATGTAATGGTTAAATAATCTCCGTTGTTCCCATAATTGTCTCAAACCCTAGAAAGCTGAAAGCATTTTTGGGCATCACAGACACGTTGGATTTTTATTTATGTAAATATTATTTTTATTATCTTTATTGTAATGTACCATATTTGTTGCGCTGTTACGATAATTTAACTACGAACACGCCTGTGATGGCCAAACAATGGTGTCTAAGTAGGCGGCTCACTAGGTTTTGAGACGCAGTCAGAGTTCGACATGCACACTGAAGGCAGATGAGATGAGCGCTTGTGCTAAAACAATTCACCATTCTACCTGCTAGCTTGCTGTTAGTAAACGGTCTTGGGGACGTAGATGTTTTTATACAGAATAAGTCAATTATGTGAAGCATATAAATATTAATATTTGAATTATATTGCGTCAAATAGTTACATCTTGATGAATGGATCTCTTTTTAAAAGCTCTAGCAGCTAGCCTGTTAGCTTACCGGTGAACTAAACTACCTTGACCGACGACGCTCAACTTCCTGTAGGCGTGAGAATCACGAAAGACCGCGGTCTCGCGGGCCTCCTCGGGGTTTGCGTTTCTGTTGTAGCCAGCGGCTCTGGTAAACTTCAGGTAAGTCGGTTCCACTACTGTAACACGGTCCCTAATGATACAAAATGTAATTTTATTAGATTCTGTTAAGAGTTTGATACATTAAGCATGAGCTTGTATTTGATTGTGCTGTACATCTGAGGGCCGTTCTCTCCACTGTGAGCAATGAAGTTTTAAATCGTTGTTTTTTTTTTACATTTCTAGAGCAATAAATGTTAAAACTGGAATATACATTTTTATAAATACACCTAAAATCGAAGTAAACTCATTATTATACAATGGGATTGTTTTATTACCATATTCATATGCTATAGTATTTACCGACGTTTACTGTATATGCTTAGAATAGTATAGTGTTACCATAGTGCACATCCAGAGCATAGTTTTACCATGGTAAGTCCAAAAACATGGTAATACCGCAATGCTGTTTTTGGTGTGGGGTTTATTCACAAATGTCATCAAAAAAATAAATGGAGCAAAATGACAATTATACTTGATTGAAACAAATATCCGTTGTCATTTATACTTATTATGATTTTACAGTAATAGCAATAGTTGTTCTAACTAATATTGTGTCAAGTATGGTTACTATATTTTTTTTTTTCATGTAAAACGTTTCCTTTCTCTGTCTTTCCGCTTCATTCTTTGCGGCAGAATGGTGGACAGTGCCAGTCTTCAGTTTGTGATTCCATATGCATTTGAGGCCATGCAGAAGGTAGATGTGGCCAGATTAGCAGCTTTAAGTGACCCAGAGCTCCGGCTCCTGCTGCCCTGTCTGGTGAGGATGGCTCTCTGCGCCCCTGCAGATCAGAGTAATGCCTGGGCGCAGGACAAGAAGCTCATCCTGCGACTGCTGTCAGGCGTGGAGGCGGTGAACTCCATTGTTGCACTGCTATCTGTGGATTTCCATGCTCTGGAGCAGGACGCTAGAAAAGAGCAGCATCTGAGGTGGGTTCAGAAGCAAGAAAGCTTTCAGGTGGCCGTTCTGTAGATTTATTTAATTGGCATAATAAATCTGATAAGTTAGTCTTGCTCTGAGACACTGAGAGATATTTTGGAGTGAAGCTTTGCTTAAATATCTGATGATTCTAATCCTATTTTGTGCGTACAGGCATAAGGCTGGAGGCTCTAACAGCGAGAGCATCCTGGTCTCTCAGCTGCAGCATGGTTTGACTCTGGAGTTTGAGCACAGTGATCCTCTCAGGAGACTCAGACTGGCTCTCAGTGAGCTACTAGCCATTATGAACAAGGTTTGGTATGCTTTTATTTACTTCTGAATAATGATCTTTCCTTCAGTTTAAAATGAAGGTGTGTCATTTTTTTTACATTTTAAAATACTTTCCTCTAGACAACTGTTAGCCCATAAATGTGTAATTATTTTATTATATATTATTTCAAAGCAAATATATATTCCACAAAAATATTAAGCAGCACAACTGTTTACAAAATTGATGATAATAAGAAGTAGGGCTGCACGATAAATCGCATGCGATATTTAACGTGCATCTTGTCAGAAAAGCCGGTTCTGTAATCAGCGGTAAATCTCCATCACCTGCGGGCTTTCACATGGAGCAGCATTAACTACACAGAGCCATTGTTCACTGACGAGCTGCGCAAAACCACGTTCGTATTCGCGCGATTTTTTGCGCAACTCGTCAGTGAACAACGGCTCTGTGTAGTTAATGCTGCTCAATGTGAAAGCACGCACGTGATGGAGATTTACCGCTGATTACAGAACCGGCTTTCTGACAAGATGCGCATTAAATATCGCATGCGATTTATCGTGCAGCCCTAATAAGAAGTGTTTCTTGTGCAGAAAATCAGCATATTAGAATGATTTCTGAAGAATCATGCGACTCTCATGAAATTTTAAAACAAACCCCAAATCAAATAAATAAACAACACAAATGAAAGACATCTCTTCATATAAACAAAATAAGGCTTTGCCTGTGCTCTTTCCATTCAGCTGGAGGCAACCACTGGATTTGAATCATGATCCAAACAAAGATTCTGCATACATTTTTAATCTAAATTAGATTGTATAATTTCGATATTTGAAGCAAAAACAGAATGGTCTGACTTTAACTCTGTGAAATTATGCTACATAAAACATATGAATAAGACAAAAACATCAGACGGGCTGAATGAGAGTTCAAATTCACTCTCTGACAGCAGGTGGCGCTTATGGAACAGCAGCGATACAGCGTTTCCTTGGTTACCACTGTAAACAAAGCAGAGCAGCGCTTGACCAAAGTCCCTTTAAGGCAAGTCATGTCACTCGGCAGCCATCTTTGAAACGCCTCTTGGGCATGCAAGTGCAGCTCCTATCTCTTTGAATGGGGAAACATCAGATTCTCCAAAACTGTTCACCAAGCGAAATCACCAATGAAATCTGACAATATACTTCTAACGGCAGCTGCAGTGACTTAACAATTAGCGATTGGCTCTTTTACTCAGAAGGCGGGGCTTCGTTTGATAGAGCGGCCATATTGAGTGTTGCATTTTTCCCCATTCAAAACTATACGAGTGACACGTCTTGGGGATTCTATAGTCTTTGGGAATCCGCAACGGTGTTTGAGGGAGGGGAGGTTCAAGATT
>NW_015546055.1:471285-498796 GCF_001515605.1 Sinocyclocheilus anshuiensis | reverse complement strand
AAAGCCGGTTCTGTAATCAGCGGTAAATCTCCACCTGCGTGCTTTCACATTGAGCAGCATTAACTACACAGAGCCATTGTTCACTGACGAGCTGCGCAAAACCACGTTCGTATTCGCGCGATTTTTTGCGCAACTCGTCAGTGAACAACGGCTCTGTGTAGTTAATGCTGCTCAATGTGAAAGCACGCACGTGATGGAGATTTACCGCTGATTACAGAACCGGCTTTCTGACAAGATGCGCACTAAATATCGCATGCGATTTATCGTGCAGCCCTAATAAGAAGTGTTTCTTGTGCAGAAAATCAGCATATTAGAATGATTTCTGAAGAATCATGCGACTCTCATGAAATTTTAAAACAAACCCCAAATCAAATAAATAAACAACACAAATGAAAGACATCTCTTCATATAAACAAAATAAGGCTTTGCCTGTGCTCTTTCCATTCAGCTGGAGGCAACCACTGGATTTGAATCATGATCCAAACAAAGATTCTGCATACATTTTTAATCTAAATTAGATTGTATAATTTCGATATTTGAAGCAAAAACAGAATGGTCTGACTTTAACTCTGTGAAATTATGCTACATAAAACATATGAATAAGACAAAAACATCAGACGGGCTGAATGAGAGTTCAAATTCACTCTCTGACAGCAGGTGGCGCTTATGGAACAGCAGCGATACAGCGTTTCCTTGGTTACCACTGTAAACAAAGCAGAGCAGCGCTTGACCAAAGTCCCTTTAAGGCAAGTCATGTCACTCGGCAGCCATCTTTGAAACGCCTCTTGGGCATGCAAGTGCAGCTCCTATCTCTTTGAATGGGGAAACATCAGATTCTCCAAAACTGTTCACCAAGCGAAATCACCAATGAAATCTGACAATATACTTCTAACGGCAGCTGCAGTGACTTAACAATTAGCGATTGGCTCTTTTACTCAGAAGGCGGGGCTTCGTTTGATAGAGCGGCCATATTGAGTGTTGCATTTTTCCCCATTCAAAACTATACGTGACACAACTTGGGTATTCTATAGTCTTTGACTTGACCCTATTGATGAACGCTGCTTTAATATGCATTATACAGAGTCAAGATGAAAAGAAAATATCATCTAAATTTTTCTAAAAACAGTCAGTTCCCCTCAGATATACATTCATATAAACTCCTACCCACAACTGCATTGCGATTCGTTTAATATCTCAACCGATTTGAATCGTCTCACATTTGTATCGTTTGTATCGTTCACACATTAAATAGTGTTAAAATATTTTCCTGTGTTCAACAGGTGGCTGACTCTAATGGAGAGTTTTTCCTCAAGTCTTCTGAGTTGTTTGAGAGTCCCGTGTATCTGGAGGAAGTGGCTGATGTTCTTTGCATCCTACAAGCAGGTGAATGGTGTAACATTTTTGGTGTAAAAACTGTCAAAAAACTTTGCTTGAAGTTAGTGAGAAAAAACACCATTAAACTGTTCTATGACACAATCATCTTTATATCAGTAAACATTTCCTTCAGCATGTCAGAAATGAAAAACTTGGTAAAATGATACTTTAGCTGGCCCAGTTATTTGTCTTTATCTGATGTTTTGTTCTTTATAAATCCATCGTAAACATAGAAAATTCTTTCTTGATTTATCTGCTTTCAACAGAGCTGCCTTCTTTGCTGCCCATCATTGAGATGGCCGAGGCCCTGCTTCACGTGAGGAACGGAGAGTGGTTCCTATGCCTGCTGGTGGCAAATGTCCCAGACAGCTTCAGTGAGGGTATGTCCATCATCTACTGAAATAAAACAGTAAAAAAACTTTTAATCCATTAGCTTTCCTATTCTTTTAAAGACAACATAAAATCATTATTATTATTTACAAGTGCCTGGCCTTACTGTGCACATTTCATCGGACATGCTCATTTAGAAATATTCCACATTATGAACATTTACTGAATTGTGAATTCACTTTAAAATAGTTGGACTTGCATTCAGGTGTTTCTGGGTTTTGGATCAGGGATATGTACAATTGTTTTCGTTTTAGCATACCAAAGTATAATATATTTCTTTTTTCTTCATTGGGTAAAAAGCCTCATGAAACTCAGTTTTACTTTACATTTTATCTGCCTTTTGTGGCCGTTGCGTGATCATCTGAGAGGCACTGAATTTCCATTTTGATGAGTTTGGCTGCTGATTATGTGCAGTTTGGGCATGGGTGTGTTTGTGCACCTCTTTATGTGTGTATGTGGGTTTTCCACAGAGATGCTCTAAGTGGTAATAAAAACATTTCTGAGTCTCTGCTATCTTTTCATCGCTCCCATAGAGACACATTGTAATCAGATGCAGCATGAATTGTGACGGACTCTCAATCAGCCTTTTTTTTTTTTTTTTTCATATGGGGCTATTGAAACTAATATCATTCCAGCACTCAGTCATAAAAGATTCTCTGTAATTCTAATCATTCTGCGTGGCAAAATGTCATCTGTGGTTAAAATCGCATAATAAACGGTAAACAGATATTTTAATTCAAGGTGAGAGCTCGAATCAAAGCCAAATAAAGAAAGATATTTGTGGAAAATATTTTAAAATAATCTCACATGAGCCATAGCGTAGTAGTTAACATGATTCAGTCAAATTTAGCTATGATGCTCACATGGACACACAAGATCGAATCTGGTCTACATCTTGTCTCATTGTAGGTGGTCTTCATAATACTTAGCATTCCTATTCATCTCAGTAAATTGAGACTCAACCATGTTAACCAGCTCATTCTTGACCCTTTTCTCCTGATTCAATGTGTCTTCCAATAAAACATGTCATAAAGGCCAAAAAAAAAAAAGAAGTCTCTTATTCTCACCAAGGATGCATTTATTTGCACAGAAAAAACAGTAATATTAATACATATTATTACAATTAAAAAAAAAAAAAAAAGCTGTTGTTTTAATTTATTCCTTTGATGCAAAGCTGAATTTTTAGCAGTCAATACTCCAGTCTTCAGTGCATTTTATTTTTGTATTTACTGTCACTTTTGATCAATTTAATGCATTTTTCCTGAATAAAGATATTAATTAAATCTTATTAATTAAATTACTTGTCTTAAGCCTTGGACACACTGCACGATTTTCGGCTGTCTCAAACGTGAAACAATCGTGGTGATTTCTGGGATCGTGGCTCCTAAACGGTGGTCCTATGTCGTACAGTGAGAGAGGTTCAGAGACGACCAAAGATAGCCTACGTTCATTACGTGTCAGAAATTCAGCATGATCATCGCACAGTGTGGTTGCTGCTAAGACCCACGTTTACTGACCAGCCAATAAAAATGTGACATGAAATCAATGCGACACGGCGCTAAAACAAAAAACTGCTTACCTCGAGCTCTTATCCCTTCTTCTTTCGCCGCTTCCACTTTTTTTCAGCACACATTAAAAACTACAACTGCCAAAGTGTGATTCATCATGCTCTTTTTGTTTACCACTAGCGCATGCTGATGACGTTTTATTCTTCTAAAGTAATGTGCGTGGTAGCCCACGAGTCAATAGGTGTCATCATCTTACATGTCGTACCCAAGTTTATCAGATCCATGTCGCACAGTGTGATTTGCAATGATCTTATAGTATTGCTAAAATCGTGCAGTGTTTCCTGGGCTTTACTGACCCCAGACCTTTGAACTGTAATTAATGTTTGTAATGAAAATACAACAATATTAGTATATTTTATGTGGTTTATATGCTGCTTAAAGTTAAAAGCAGCACATTTAATCAAAGTTGTTTGTTTCTCTTTGTGTCTCCAGTGTGCAGGGAATTGATAAAGAATGGAGAACGGCAGGATGAGGAGAGCGTGGGTGGACGACGCAGGACAGAAGCTCTCCGGCAGCTGTGTCAGATGAACCCTTCTCAGGCTCTGAACATCAGGGCCATGGTGGTGAGTCTCCAGCACTACACCACCTGTCATGCTTGCTAATGGGCCACAGCTAAATTGATCAGAACGATGTGTTATATTAAAGTCAAGCCCTTGGTCCTTCCACAGGTGGAAGAGTGTCATCTTCCAGGTCTGGGCGTTGCTCTAACGCTGGACTATAAGCCAGACATGGCAGATGAGGCGGTCAGTCCTCTTGTGTCTTATGTCAGTGGCCTACTTCTGGGAACCAATGGAAAAGTGCGTACCTGGTTCAGTATGTTCATTCGCAACGGTCAGCAGGTAAGAAGGAACAACAGTTGTGCTCAGACACTTGATGATTAGCTGCTTTGTAAACACATGAAATTCATGTATGTGTCTCACTTCAGAGGAAAAGAGAGAGCAGCTCAGTGCTGTGGCAAATGCGGAGGCAGCTGCTGTTGGAGCTGGTGGCCATCTTACCCCGTTCGCGCAGTACCCACGTTCCCAATGACACTGACATGGACTCAGAGAGCAGCTCAGGGTACTCTGGCCTGCGGGAGGAGCACGTTGTGAAGGCCAGCGCACTGCTGCGGCTCTATTGTGCACTTATGGGGATAGCTGGTCTTAGGTGTGCTACAGTTGACCCAATTAAATCTTATAAGTATAAATGGGTGGTATAGTAGCTTTTAACCACAAGTAACTTAGACACTTAAGGAGCTAATTTTCTCCATTCCATACAGGTTATGAAAATGAATTCCAACAGATTCATGATTATATTAATTTTCTGAAGACACTGAATACCTCTTCCAAGTGTTGCAAAGTTTTCAAGGTGGTTATAAATGTGTTTTTTCTCCACAGGCCCACAGATGAAGAGGCGGAGCAGCTGTTGCAGTTGATGACCAGTCGTCCACCAGCCACGCCTGCAGGAGTGCGCTTTGTCTCCCTGTCCTTCTGCAAACTGCTGGCGTTCCCTACCCTCGTCAGGTACACACTTTGACACTAATACTCTAATAACTCCACCTATTAAGATAAATGATTTAATGATTAAAATGGTCATATCATACATTAATTACATTTTTCTCAATGAGGTATAGTTGTAATGTGCCTAAAACAATTATACTTTACTTTCACACAATGTTCCACGTCAGTACAAAACATTTTAGCTGCTGATCTTTTTGGACTTCTAAAACAGTTACACGTTTATACTACTGTTCAAAAGTTTGAAATCAGAACAATTATAATTTTTTTTGATAGTAATACTTTTAATTAACAAGGATGCATTCAACTGATCAAAAGACTAAACCAAATGCTGATCTGTTGAACTTTCATTTTCATCAAAGAATCCTGAAAAAAAAAGGCATCAGTTTCCACAAAAATATTTTGACTCAACATTGATAATAAGAAATGTTTTTGAGCACCAAATCAGCATATTCAAATGATTTCAAAGGATCATGTGACACTGAAGACTGGAGTGTATTAAAGGGGTCCTATCATCCCCCTTTTACAATGTCTTGAATTAGTTTTTGGGATGTACTAGAATAGGTTTTCATGCGTAATTGTTCCAAAAAGGCATTATTTTTATGTATTTTACATTATTGCAGCACCTCTCTTCCCATTCTGTCTCACACATGCTGTTTAGTTCTTGTTTTGATGAAACCCCTCCTTCCAAAATACAAATTATGCTCTGATTGGTTAGCTAGCCCAGTGCGTTGTAATTGGCGAACCGCTGAGTGTGTTCTGAAAATGACACACCCCTTACCATAACCACGGGTTCCATCTGCTCAGCTGTAAATATTAACGATAGCGTCAATTTTGCCATACCATTTCGAGCCCGATTCAGACCTTGAGAATGTTTACGAAAAAGAGGATTGTGCAGAACCTTTGTAAGCACAAATAAAGGGGTTTTGGAACCAGGGTGGAAGAAACAACCTCTCTTCACCATGGCGACAACACGCTACTACAGCAGCTCTTCTTTAGAGCAGCTCCACCAGACCTCATCTGTGGGCAGGAATTATTAAAATAAGTGACATTGTGACTTCACAATATCCGGAAGAAGCTTTCTGTAGTCCGAACGAGCCGTTTGTGGTAGTTCTTGAAAAGTGTTTTCTGTTAGAGTGGACTTTGAGCTTTGTAACCTTGCAGGTCTTTTTTATGCTCAAACAGCAACATTATATACTGACTAAAGTTGAAAGAGTGAAAAAGCATAAGACCCCTTTAAAATATAAAACAGTTATTTTAAATTGTAATAATAGTTCACAGTATTGCTATTTTTGCGGTAGAGAAGCAAAGAGACTTCTTTGTAAAACATTAAAAAAATCTTACAGACCTCAAACTTTTGAACAGTAGTGAATGTTAAAAGATAAAGAAAAATAATTATTTTGCACGATATGACCTCTTTATGTAACATTAGCTAGTACTTTGTTTTCAGTAAAACATCAACATCATTAATGTTCTGCCACTCCGTTATGTTCAATACAAAGTTCAGTTCAAATCATCTTCAATATTTTAATTTACTCAAAGTCCGGAGTAAAGCCTAGATGCGTCATCATTGCTGTTGTTTCTTCTTTCTGCAGTACTCCAGAACAGGAGCAATTGATGGTAATGTGGCTCAGCTGGATGATAAAAGAGGAGGAGTATTTTGAGAGGTACGGAAGGCCTGGATGAACAAGCCCTTCAAACCCATAACAACCAATAAATGCAGTTTACAGCATACTAAAAATGCCAGTTATTTTGTGATCGGTGAGAAGGAAATTTTCTGGAGAGGTTTACGGGAAACAGAATTGTTCTGCTTATGTACCAAGCATCTGTTTATCCTTTAATCCAAATAGTTTTATTTCAGAGAGAACCATTTAAGAAGTATTTGGAACTACATTTTGATTTATTTTCACATTCTTTGTGTCTGTAATTATTATTCCTCTGAGGTCTGCCCAATGTGGAGCATTCAGACCCATTTCAGTTCTAGATATGGGCGAGATGAAAGAATGCGCTAAAGGCTAGCTTTTATTTTTTTTTACTTTGTTAGTAGACAGGAAAAAAATAAAATGTGTTTTGCAAACAAAACATTTATGGTAAAATGTGGTCAATTTTATAATTGTATGCTTATAAAAGGGTGGGGGGCATGAATGATCAAATGAAAACAGATGGGGTTATGAAGAGGTTAGGCAGTGACAGGCTTTTTCAATTTAATAACTAATAAGCAGCTGATGGGTTATAAGTCATCTCTCCTGTAGCTTGTGCTCCTCGTGACCCACTGTGATTGGAGTGCTTATCCACTCTCTATAAATTTAGAGATAAATGTCCTTCGATGCACGGCTGTGCATGTTTGTGGTTAGGGTTATCATATATGTGAAGCCCACTGTAACCCTTGGGGTTGGTATGTGTCTATCTGTTTATTCTGTATAAAAGAGTGTTTAAATATGAACTCTTTTTAATGCATTTTCCCCTCCCCCCTTTGTCTTCCCTCTATTTTCCCCTCTATTCCTCGTCTTCTCCTCCCTTCTCTTATTCTTTCCAGTGCCGCCGGTGTCTCGGCCTCTTTTGGAGAGATGCTATTACTGGTTGCCATGTATTTCCATAGCAACCAGCTCAGTGCCATCATCGAGCTGGTTTGCTCCACCCTTGGGATGAAGGTGAGTTTAAGCAGTGAGTTGGTCAGTGCTAGCAGCCTATGAACACAATAATAAGATCACTTTAGCACTATTCTGGGGGATTAGTTTTCTAAATGACATTTGAGTTATATTTATTAACATTGGATGCCTGTCATTTCATGTACTTTATTAAGATGGGGTGTCTCTTGAATGAATGTGGATGTCACGGAAGTTTATGCTGTGTATGCATGCATCACAAAACCCATTGAAATAAACTGGACTTCTATGTGTGATTAATTATATTAGTATAGTCGGTACAGTTTTTCATACTGTCCCCACACTTTTGAACAATAGTGTATATGATTAGGGAATTCTATAATGAATGTGCACTAGGTAGTGCATTTAGTGAGAATTGTCCTTTTAGTATACAGCAGTGATCCTCAAATCTGGCTTGCGAGATCCACTTTCCTGCAGAGTTTAGCTCTACCCTAATCAAACACACTTGAGTTTGCTAATCAATGTCTTCAGGATCATTAGAAAATCGCAGGTAGGTTTGTTTGATTATAGGGTTGGAGCTAAACTCTGCAGGAAAGTGGATCTCACGTGCCAGATTTGAGGATCACTGGTATACAGTAATGAGTGCATGAATAAATGAGCGTTAAAAATACATTCCACAACCGCAGATGTTCTATCCCGGTGGGTTTAATTTCACAGAGGACCCCAAAGATAGCCGATGAAAAAGTAGCTAATACACTCTGTAATGTTTTACCAAAGTTGTGCGAGGACAAACAGACTGGAATTGAAATCACAAAGTACATATGTGAAACATATTTCAAACAAACCCCTGAATAGGTATTTTAGCTGTTTCAAAGCATAGTAAACTGACTTACCTAGACAGCTGCTTTGGGCATTCTGAACATTTGATTTTAACTTATAATGAGCAAAAATGCTTTATAATTAAGATAATTGGTTTTTGATTAGACAAAATCATTTAATGCTAGTGCCTACAGCAGTAGGTCAGTCTATCCATCAGTGGTTCACTCTAGAGGTATTGTTTTTTGTTTTTTCTATAAAAACAAGTCAAATTTAGAACCAAACAAAGGGGGTACTTAGTCCTGTTTACTTTGGGGCTTAAATGCCAACATTGGTTAAATTCCAGAATTAGTCCTCTAGGTGTAAACATCCATTATACTTGGCGGCTTGCATTGTTAAAGTCACAGAAGAGAGGGTGTTAATTGGTGGATTTATTGATTGTCTAGGAACATGCACATCCCAGAGAAGGCTAAAGTACGTCTGTGTAATATGTAATTGCCCTTAGCTGAGTCGTACATTATTGATGTGGTACAGATAGATGAGTCATGGAGGGTTTGTTTAGCCAGAATGAGTCACTTTCAGTATTAAAAAAAAAAACAATATTTTCTTGAAATTTGTTTTTGTAATTTTTAAACCTTGCACAGAGTTTAATCTGGTTGAGAAACATATTTTACTGACTTAAACGCCTTATCCTTTCACAGATCGCCATCAAACCCAGCTCACTGAGCAAAATGAAGACCATTTTCACTCAGGAAATCTTCACAGAACAGGTGCCTATTTCCTTACAGTGGATTTATGGTGTTTTTAATGCAAAACAGTCGTTAGCCTCTTCTAATAGGAACAAATGTTTTTGTAAAAATAAATAGTTATAAATAGTTTGTGCAATCTATTTGACATATTGCAAGAACTGTGTAGGCACCAGAGCAAACATCTTAATTACTAACAGCTTGTCATAATATTACATTTACTATTATAGATATCCTGTCCTAGCAGATAACTAACTATAAGAGCTACATGCTTGCCATCTGTTGAACATGGCGGTCTAGCAAATGGAAACAAAGCACTTTTTGTCATTATGGATAAGACATCTGCTGAATCTTAAATGTAATGTAGCTGCACAATTATGGCATCAAGACAGATATAGTAATAAGTGGATTTTTGTGTTTGACACAGGTGGTCACAGCACATGCCGTGCGAGTGGCCGTTACTAATAACCTCAGTGCCAACATCACAGGATTCCTCCCCATCCACTGCATATACCAGCTCCTGAGGAGCCGAGCTTTCACCAAACACAAAGTGTCCATAAAGGTAATCCTGAGTATGCTCTTCTGACTGTGCTGTTTCTGTTCTGTTGGAATTCAGTTTTTTCTGTTTTTTTTGTTTTGTTTTTTGGTTATTCTGTTCTGTTCTGTTTGTTTGTGTTCCGTCTGTTAAATTCTATTGCAGTGGTCGGCAACAGGCGGCCCGCGGGCCAAAACTCGCCAGCAATAATATCTGGCCCGCACCCGCAGCCAGATTATTTTGATAGCGGCTGGTTCTGAAATAGATCTGTCATGACAGCAACAGTTACTCACAATCCGAGTATGTGAGCGGAGTGAAGCGGTGTGATTTTGACGAGCGAGGAGCAGATTTTTTAAAAGTCGGAGCGTGGTTTTCACTCGCTCCAAGAGCGCTCCATCACGAGTACAATTCATGCCTACAGCCCGTAATATAACTGCATATTTAGCAAGAATTCACATGTTAAACATATTTAGCTAGCTTGATAGAGAAGGATCACTCAAATCAGAAAGAATGTGAAGCTATGATGACAGCAGTGGACATGAGCGGGAAGTTATAGTTTTCCAGGAATTTGTTTGTTCCTTCTAGATACTGAATAGTCTGTCACAGGCAATTCTAGTTGCATTTTTCATTATGACATCCGCCGCAACTGCTTCAGTGTATGACAGTCAACGGAAGTGAGAGAAAAGTGTTTATTACGTTTGAAATATGGATATTTTTCTTTAAAAAACACATGGATTCGCTACAGGGGGCCTTTATTCATCCCCCGGAGCCGTCTGCAGCATGTTTTATTATGAATGCGTGAGCTTTATTTGACGACTTTTGGACTGTTCAACTGCAACACCCGCAGACTGCAATGATAGAGCTTGGAATAGCCAGGACAATATTTAATATAACTCCCGACTGGATTCGTCTGAAAGAAGAAAGTCATATACACCTAGGATGCCTCGAGGGTGAGTAAAATGCAAGCTAATTTTAATTTTTGGGTGAACTAACCCTTAAATTATCCATTGACCATGTTCTGGCCCACCATCTAGTGGCGAAAATTTATTTTTGGCCCGATGCCAAACTTACTTGCCAACCCCTGTTTTATTGTATTGTAATTCTGTTGTTGCTTTGGGGTCTGTTTTGTTCTGTTTTCTTTCCTATCCAGTTTTGTCTTTCTGTTGTGCTAAAATCCGCTCCTTGCTAACTACACTACATTACTCTGTTGACTCTGTTCAGTGCTAGTATCGACTTGAATCCATTGGGTTCTATTATCTGTTTGACTGGCTGGCTCCTCTCCTGACTCATGGAAAGACACTCCATTGATTTAATTAAGGATGTGGTTTTTGAATGTGGTAGTGCATCGCCTGGCTGATCAGAATGTTTCCTCACAATTACATCGTCAGCCTTAAAGACTGGAATCTGCCTCCTCTAGAGTCAGTAAGCCATGTTATAGCTATTGATCTGCTCAGCTGGAAAGATGATTTAATCGCCCAAGTGCCAGAGGTAGATGATTGGATAATTCACTTATTCTGAATGATCTCTGAGTGTCTTTCTTTCTTCTGGATTCCCCCCCCCCCTTTTTTTCTTAGGACTGGATCTTCAGACAGCTGTGTGAGACGACTACTCCACTCCACACTCAGCTGCTTCCATTAATTGATGTGTACATTAACTCCATCCTGACTCCTGCTTCCAAGACCAACCCTGAGGCCACCAACCAGCCAATCACAGAGCAGGAGATCCTTAATGTTTTCCAGGGCTTGGCAGGGGTGGGTGGCGCTTTAGCATCTTTTCGATCATGTTGACTGCAAAATCTCAAAAAAGAAAAAAATAACTGCGATAAATGACTGCCCTGCAGTAGCAAAATTCAGACTACTCAAATCAGTGGCATATATATTATTGAAGGTTATTTTTAGACCAGCTGCATCTGGATATTGCAATATGTACAAGGCAAGCCAAAGATTCAGATTTTAGAAGATTGATAGAAGCATAAATTATATAGATCAAAAGGCACTTTAAAACAATTGAGGCTTAATGGTATTAAAGACCTGTTATCATGTGTGGTATAGTATATGTCAGTGATACTGAATGTTAATTGTCTTTAATGTAGAAATTAATATTATAATTTTAACTGCAATGACACTATCAGATGAGAACAAAATTTGAACTGAATTCAGCTGGAAAATGACACTAACTTTGCAACCAACACTGTTTTTTAACTATATTGGATCAACTTTGAACTGACATGAGCTGAATAATGACACTATTGTCTTACGTAGAGCTGCTTATAGCTGAATTGTACTCGTTTAATAATTTATGAACTTTGCAACTAACAGTTAATTCAGTTATGAACTGAATTGAAACAACATTCTAAAGTTAACTGAATTATGGTATTATCTTTTGTCAAGCTGAATTTGTTTCGTAATTGATGATTTTTACAATATTAACTGTTATTTTCATGTTTATTAATGTGAAGCTTCTGTGAAACAATCTGTATTGTATAAAGCACTATATATATGTAAATGACGTTGCTATACACTGTATATCTCCAATTCTGTCCGATGCAGATCAAAACATTTATTCCTGTACTTTCTGTTCGTTTTAACCTCTGTTTGACCTCTTTCTATCTCCCCCTCTAATCTTTCTGTCTCTCTCAGGGAGATGGAGGGAAAGTCCGTTCTCAGCACACCATCACCACCCAGTTGCTCATTCTCTATTACATCCTGTCGTATGAGGAAGCTCTGCTCGCAAATACAAAGACGTTGGGTAGGTAGATTACTGACATAATATTTGAAATGCCACCTAAATTTGTACTTAATTTATATTTTTATATTAAATTAACTTTTTGTTTTATGTACATTTTTTACTTTATTATACAATTTAATTTAATTTTAACTAATTTATTTATATTGTATTGAATTTTATAAATTACATTTATGGACAAGGATGGAGGGATGCTTCATTTTGAATGTGAATAGAATATTTCCTGTTTTACATTTCCTTAAATTAGAATTCACTTGTTCTGAATGGTCCATTCAATTCAAATTACGGTTTCATCCGTTGAAAGAGATGCAGTTTTGCATTTTTTTTTTTTTTCTGTTTTTGTCTTCTCTTACAGCCTTTTTCTTTGTTTAATTTTAAACAATTCAATTATTAAATTATAGTCTCTGCACAGCTGGATTTAATCAGTTTATCTACAGTTAATCTGGTGTATGCTCACTTATGTAAGTCCCTATCTTGCCACCCAGAGTGCTGTTATAATATTAGGATGAGAGCGATACAGCTTAGCTTCCTGCTCTCTCCTCTGCATATTAAATTGCTTCAAACTCACACCAATCACCTGCAGTTTGGCTTTGCTTTGGAAGCCTCTCATCGGTTATTAGAGCGGTTACTCTTCACCGTTTATGCACACAGCTCTTCCCAGAGTGCTGTGCTTATTTAATCTCTCTCTCTCCTTCTCTTCTCCTCTATCATTCTGGAGTAATGATGCCCTTTGGCTGTGCTAATGAACTGGAATACAATGAAAAATCACCTGTACATGAACTGCACCACAGAGGCCTATTTTTAACAAACAACCTGATAACCACGCGTTCTCTCTCCTCCCAGCACTTATGCAGAAGAAACCAAAATCGTACTCTCCTGCCCTCATGGACCAGATTCCCATTAAACACCTCATCCGCCAGGCCCAAGGACTGCAGCAGGAGCTGGGAGGTAAAGGACATCCGTTTAACCTCCATTGCACTTATATTCAGCAGAGTAGTTTTAAAATATGATAATACAGCCATATTTAGTTTCATCACTAGTTGCATCTTTTTCTCATTAGGTGACACTGATACTTGAAATCTTATGTAAATGTTTTTATTCATTTTTATGTGCATTGATTTACAGGCTGTATACATGCAAACAGTGAAATGTTATAGTGCTGTAATACTAAATAGAATAAAATAAAGTTGAATTTAGTTTTGTACTTAATATTTTATTTTATTTTCAGGCCTACACTCTGCTCTTCTGCGTCTGCTGGCCACAAACTATCCTCACCTGTGCATGGTGGAGGACTGGATCAGTGAAGAGGAAGTGACTGGTACTCTGCCTTTACTGAGGAAGATGTTGCTGACATCCTCATCTTGCAAATACTCACAGACACAGCTACGAGAGGGTACAAGAAACTCACACTCTCTCCCTCTTAGTTAAGGCCGAAATGTGGAAATCACATTTCTGATATGACAGATTTCATTAAAGATTTTCTACATTTTCAAAATTTGACTCATAATGTAAAAATCATTTTGATGGATAAAGACATTTAGACATTTTTTCACAGTAAAGAATATTAATATGGATTAAAAGTGAAGAAAATGGGATATATCTAAAGTCAATTTTGGTTGAATCAACACAGTCAAAATAAGAAAATGGAAAGGCCACCATGGGTAAAAACAGAAAAGTTGTTGTTCAGGTGGATTCTGCAAAAGCAATTAGCACATCTCTGCTGTACAATCAGGGTTTGAAATTAACACCCGCCAACCCGCCAAATGCGGGTAAAAATCAGCTGTGGTGGGTAACGCTGTCAAATCACTAGCCAATTTGGCGGCCGGGTTACTTTTCGTAAATTATGTTCACTCATTCATTTCTTGGGGACGTTCATGCAGGCCAAATCTGCGCAGGTGTAGCGCAAATACTTAACTCGTGAGACATCATGACATTATCGAGTATATTGCAAAAGCTAAACAAAACACCCCTACAGAGGCGTGCATACGCGACGTGATGAAGTCTGGTTAGACCAACACAGGATTTAGTGCGCGTGCGCATTTAGAGTGGTTCTTTCACTGCATGATTCAGTCTATTAATATGCATTAAGAATGATCACATAATTCAAGATAAGGGGGCAGAAAATGTATATATTTATATCAATTCATATAGTTAATCAATATCACACGAAGAGTGCCGTTTTTTCTTAAAAAATCAGCATGGTTACAAACGTGATATTTATTTTATACAACAGTTTAATAAACAATAAGTTAATATCAAGAGACTTACGTTTTAGACACCATATTGGCTGTTTTTGCGCTATTTCTGTACTATTTCGCCAACAAGAAAACATTCCAAACACAGCCACAGTACTGTTTTGCGTCTCTGAGCAAGATGATGTTGTTTTGTTTCTGAATGAATCAACCGTGTAAATGATTCGGTTCAATCGCAATGAATGACTTAACAGTGACTTGCTGCCACCTACTGGTGGTGTTAATTTCACATTTAAAGACTGACCACACAGAATATGAAGAATATCAAAAACTTTAGGAGTCAGTTGTCCACGGTAGTCCTTAAGATATCAGTACAATAACACACTCAGCAAAATATCGTCTAATCGTCTAAAATCACAGAAAATATTGAGATATTATTTTTTGTCAATATCGCACACCCCTAGTACTGACAAAATGATTTGCAACGGTCGCTTTGTCACGCCCAGTGTAGACGGCCTCAAACTGTTGGTGTATTTCTGTCTTTTTTTATTTTATTTATTGTTTTTTTTGGCTAGTAGAAGTTATGAATGGCCGGTAACTTAAAAATTTAGAAGCCAAATTGGCTGGTGAGTGAAAAAGTTAATTTTAATCCCTGTGTACAATGTATTTCTCAAGCAATTTTCACAGTACAGTAAACCAGACCACTGAATTCTACATTGAGACTCATAAGGCCCTTTGGCACTGGAGGAGATCACAAGTGTTTATTATGGTCTATGATATGAATAGTTTGTTGTTGTAGTCTGACCTTTTATGTGCATGACTCAGTTTTGCACCTGCGGAGTAATGAGCCTGAAGGTGTTTCTGTATTCATACATCGCTGCTCTGACAGGCCTGTTACTCCACAGGACTCTTGTACTCACAGACGGTGACAGGCTAATGCTATTTTTAATGATATGGGAATAAAACATACAAATATATTGATGTCTAAAGCCTCTAAATGTTTTACATTTGTCTTTGAATTAAATATAATCAAATATTTCATGCAAGTAATTAATTAATTGTAATTATTTTGACTTATTGATTCAATTATTATTATTTTTTAATGAAGGATTTACATTTTTTCTTAGCTTTCCAGAATGTTCTCTCCGGCGGGCCCAGGCTGCTGCGTATCCTGGAGCATCTGACGTTGCTCTCTGCGGGTGATCTGATCCCATATGCAGAGGCTCTGACTGCCAGCATGGGGCTGCTCTTAGAGGACGGCGTCTCTCGCAGGATCCTACAGACTGTTAACAAACTCTGGATGGTACTTAATACAGTCATGCCACGCAAGTGAGACTTCCTCTCTGTTTTATATGTTGTAGTTAAATGGAATGATATCTTGCACTTCAGCACTCGTACTAAGTCTCTTTCCTCTGTCAGGCTGTGGGTGATGACAGTAAACGCTCAGCAACCTTTAGTAAAGCTCCTGCGGCAACAGAGATACACTCAGAATGATCTGATGGTGGATCCTCTCATCGTCCTGCGCTGTGACTCCAGGGTCTTCAGGTATTATCTGCTTAGAAATACCTGATGAAAAATACCCTAAAGAAATCCTATAATTCATGCTAATTGTTATGCTGATAATATATATAAAAAAAAATCTAAGTATAAAATCGATTAAATATTTATAATATTACACTACCGTTCAAAAGTTTGGGGCTGGTAAGATTTTTTGGTAACACTTTTGTTTAGGGACCAATTCACACTATTAACTAGTTGCTTATTAACTTGCATAGTACTTTCATATTGGCTGTTTATTAGTGCTTATAGAGCACATATAATTGCCTTATTCTGCAAGACTATATTTTTGATGCCTTAATCCTACCTCGTACCTAAACTTAACAACTACCTTATTAACTATTAATAAGCAGCAAATTAGGAGTTTATTGAGGCAAAAGTCGTAGTTAATAAGTGAGAATTGGTCTCCAATTTAAAGTGTGAACAATATTTATTTATTTATTTATTTGATAAGAAGTCTCATACATATTTGATCAAAAATACCTTAAAAACAGTAATATGTAAAATGTTACTGTTTAAAATAACAGAATTTATTTAAAATAGAAAACATTTGTAACATTATAAATGTCTTTACTTTCTTTACTTTTGATCAGTTTAGTGCATTTTTGCTAAATAAAAGTGTGGAATAAAAGATTTTGTAGCTGAATAAAAGATTTCTTTAAAAAAAAATCTTACTGATCCCAAACGTTGAAATCTATTGTATTGTATTGTATTGTATTGTATCGTATCGTATTGTATTGTATTCTTACTGAGGGAATATGTGTGTTTGTTCTCATGAAGGTGTCCTCCACTAATGGACATCACTCTTCACATGCTGAACGGGTACCTGTTGGCTTCTAAGGCCTATCTGAACGCCCATCTGAAAGAGACAGCTGAATTTGAGCGACAAGCTCAGACCGTATCAAACCTTGGGCTCAGTGGCCAACCTGACACACCTGAGGTCACCAGAGAGGAGCTGAAGAACGCTCTGCTGGCTGCTCAGGTAGACACATGCACACACATCTCTGATACTGATCTCTGAATCATCAGTTTGTGCATTTGGCACAAATGTTGTTGTTGTTCTTGTCAAACCTTCAGGACAGTGCAGCGGTGCAGATCTTGCTGGAGGTGTGTTTGCCGCCCCCTCAGGAGGAGCTGCAGCTGGGAGGAGGTGGAGGAGCAGACAGCCTGTTGAGAAGCGTTCAGTCTGCTCCAGGTATTCCCATGCGAAAGCAGGTGGGCGACACGGGGGCTGGGCAGGGGACCCAGGGGGAGCGTGAGGCAGAGGGCGGGCTGCTCAGTGACCTGAGGGAGGTGCAGTGTCTCATCTGCTGCCTGCTGCACCAAATGTTCATCGCAGACCCCAACATCGCCAAACTAGTACACTTTCAGGTAATTAAGTCTCTCTGTTACAGTACTGTTATCACCGGTATGATACATGCTTTATACATACATACATACATAATAATCATAGATCTTAAGACACAGTACACACACGTGTTTTTTCTCGAGATGGATTTAAAAAATTTTTATGTCATGTATTTCAGAGTGAAACAGGATATTCAGTGGGAAAAATGTGGGGTGGAATTTATTTTTATCCACTGGAAATTGATTAGATTGATTAGTGACAGGTGGTCTCTGTATGACAGGTGGTTGGATGGGAGGGGTTACAATCAAGTTGCGCTACTTTTCAAAAGAGTCAGTAATATGTTTTTAAAGAATTGAATACTTTTATTCAGCAAGGATTCATTTAATTCAAAAGTGACAGTAAAGACATTTATAACAATATAAAGGATTTTATATTTTATGGAGTAATGGCTGCTGAAAATTCAGTTTTGACATCACAGGAATTATTTACATTTAAAAATAGAAAACAGTTATTTTAAATTGTAATATTTCACACTATTCCTGTTTTTACTGTACATTTGATAAATGCAGCCTTGGTGAGCATAAGAAAATTATTTCAAAAACATTAAAAAATCTTTCCAAACACAAATTTGAAGGACATTTTTAAAAAGAATTCTCCTGGGACGATTTTACAATTTTTTGTCATGCATTAAGCTGAAAGACTATATAATTGTTCTTATTACTTTTGTTTTTGTTATTATTTTTATTATATGTATGGTTTTTTTTATATTTGTACATTTATTTATTTATTTAGTTATTTATTTATTTATTTATATAATTTTCCAAACAAAACTGTGATATAATTGTTTTGAAATTATATATATGACTGAATTGTGAAATTGAAATGTTTCCTCTTGCCATGAATATAGCCACTGCTGCTGATATGGCGTTAAATCATAAATAAATAAACCACAAATTTGAATGGTAGTGTCAAATTTTGTGACACTATGAAGGCTTTAAATTGTTGTAATTATGTGCATTAGTAAATCATTTGCAAATTTAGCAGTAAAATGTATTAAAAAATTAAATGGCGTCATTTTCTTCTTGACTTGAACAATTTTAAAGTAAAGCTAACTTGAAGTTAGTTTTAAAGTATAAAACGGCTTTTAGTTTTTTGTGAATCAGTCTCGGATAAAGAAAAACAAAATCAAAGAAATCTCTTATTGGTTTCTAAAGCTCTTATTGAGTTCTGAAGGTTTTCTAAATGTTTTTTTAAATGTTTCTTCAGGGTTATCCACAGGCTTTGCTCCCTCTGACGGTGGCAGGAATTCCTTCCATGCACATCTGTCTAGATTTTATCCCAGAACTCCTCGCTCAGCCGCAGCTGGAGAAACAGGTAAGCGGCTATCAGTTTGTTCATCCAAATGATCAGCCAGGACTAAATAGACCAGTTGTCACTCCCAAATTCTGGAATTCATGTAAACAGGGTTCCTAGGTATGGAATTTGATTTTAATCATTTCCAGGTCTGGAGAAATATGGAAATAAGAAAGCAGAGTATGGAAAAATATTTGCATTTCCAGACTTTTGCCCCTATTTAGTTTTCTGTAATAGAAAATTATAATGAAAATAAATGTATCATTCAAGAAGTGTTTATGGCAGCTGTTTAGTGATTCTTTAGTGATTGTCAAACACGACTGAATGAATTCAAGGTGCACTTTATCATTATGCAAAAATGCAGGTTATATTGCAGTTTGTTTTTTTTGACAGGATATTCTTAGCACCAAATTCTAAAAGGACCTTTGCAAAAATAAAAAATATACAGATTTTCGTGTGCGCACAAAAAACTATTAAACTTAGCATATAGGACAATGCACATTGAGCCACTTATTGTGCCATCAGCCCATTTCACGGTGTGTTTTTTTGGCTGCCACAGAGTAGGCTATGCATTAAAGCAGATCTAAGGCGTTGAAATATGACCATTTTTAACACTCTTTTCTTTTTATAGACCATTGAACTTGGCAAATAAGACGATGCACACAGCCGTATTGTGCCGTCAGCTCATTCCGTGTCATGGTTTTTCTGCCGCCACTGAGGATGTTAAATTGGACATTAGGCCTTGATATTAGAGGTACTACTCTAAGGAAAGCCAAATTTTGAGCAAATAGATCTCTATTAATTCATGTGCATCCTTGCTCTTGTTTTCTTCATAGTAAGATGGCACAAAGGAAACAGGTTATAGTATATAAAACTAGAAAATGTAATGTGTAAACACACAAAATATACCCATGCGCATGTGAATAGTTTCTTGAGGGCACGATAAACTTTCTTGTGTGCATGCAAAAGTCTGTATGTATTTATGCAAGAAAAATCTATTTAAAAAAAATATTAAAATATTTACAGATGACTATTATATACCAAAGATAAAGCTGAAAATAATGCTGTATGAACCATTTATGTTAAATATGGTCTGAAAAGGTTTGGAAATTTGAGAAATCTGGAAAAGTATGGAATTTTGAAATGGAAAATGTGTTTAAATTCAGGTGTGAATCCCTTAATTTGTCATCCCAGGCGTATTCATAGAATATAATCTCTGCTGAACACATACGGTTAACAAAACAATGTTTTGTAACTGCAAATGAGACACACAGATGACCGTGGTTCAGTATATTTAGTAAGTATACTCTGTAGGATACAAGACTCTTTATAGCTTTATAGTGTATACTACAACTTAATTTAGAGCTGTACAGCTATAAGTTGAAGTATTAAGAGTATGTATTATGCAACTCGAATCATAGACACATGGTGAGCCCTCAGGGTTGACCTCTGGGCTTGGTGCTAATGGCAGTTTTGTTTTGTCTGGCACAGATCTTTGCCATACAGCTGTTGTCCCATCTGTGCACCCAGTACGCCCTGCCCAAATCCCTCAGTGTGGCACGTCTTGCCATTAGTGTGATGGGCACCATCCTCACAGGTAGAAATAACGCTTCCATCTGTTGCTTTATCTCTTTATCTTTCTTCCATTTTCTCTTTACCTTGGTCTCTGTTCTTATTCATTTATTAGGGTTGGCATTTTATTAAAGAGTGTCTAAAAATAACATTGATAATTGGAGATATCAGACCATTACCTTGACTTTTTTTGTATCAAAAACCAACCTGTGCAAACTTGTCCCATTATCTTTGTACACACTGCCCTCTGCTGGCCACTTATTACTGCTTATGACAAACCTTCATCTGCAGTGTTTATAAATTATGCATCAGCCATCCATTTATTGTTTTATTGAATGGAGTACCAGAGGAGTCTTGAGCACTGTTAAATCCTGCAGTTCCTGTGCAGTTTTGTATTGGATCATTTAGGTTTTATGTTTTCTAGTGCATCTGTTCTCAAAACCTGCACGTGATTCTGTAATTTATTCACTTAAGTAACACATTTTTGGTATCTTTCATAGTGCTGACCCGTGCCAAGCGCTTTGCATTTTTCATGCCGACACTGCCATGTCTGGTTTCATTCTGCAAGGCTTTCCCCCCACTCTTTGATGATGTCATGTCCCTGCTGGTTCAGGTGGGACAGGTGTCCGCTGCTGATGTCACCACCAAGGCCAGAGATATTGACCCTCTCATTGCCAGTGAGTGTATTCTTGTTTTATTTGACTTAAATGTTTTTAATTTGTAATGATCAATGGCTATTGTAAGGGGTAGGTACAGGGCAAGATTTTAAAATATTTTACTCGGTTTAAAGTCAGATCTAATTGAGTGAAAAAGTGCATGCCCACTTTTTCAGGTGCCTTGGTTCTGTATATATTTTTCCAGAACCAAAACCAACTAGCAACGAGGTGAATCACAACATTACAAACTTTGTTTTAGAGCAAAAAATGATTGGAAAATCTAACAAAAAAGAAAGGTACTTGACTGTGTATTTAACAGCTGTAATGAGGAAAAGAACTACAATGCAAATATATTTTAAAATGCGCATATACACACGTTTTTACAATTTTAAAAACAATTTCAAGATTTGAAATAAATATTTTATGCACTATTGTCAACTACATATTCCAACTCAAAGGCCTTCCTTCAGTTTTCTTATTATATTAATGTTTAATTCAGAATACAGTAGTCAACATTTGAAGTGGATAAAAAAAGTTCATCAAAGTTGTCCTAAGACAAGAACGGGTATTGTTTTGGTTCTAGGACAACTTTGATGAAAGGTTTTGATCCACTTCAAATGTTGACTACTGTATATTAATAATAATAATATCAATATTTATTATAGTAATATTGCATTTAAATATTCATTGTATTAAAACAATAACTATTTTTCATTATTACCATCAAATTTAACTTGATAGACTTCCAAAAAATTGTGACCTGTGACCCCATCACAGTTGAAGTGAACCAAATGTCCACTTGCAAATTCAGGTACCCCATGAATCAAACTAGGATAACTAGGTTCATTTTCACTCACTTCACTTTTGGGTCAATTAAAAGAGATTTAGGGTTGATTTTCAAGTCTGATGACCCTTGTCAGTAGAGTAACTGTTTCTGCAGACTTTGACAGACAAACACATGGCATTCTTTGCAGGTTTTTGCACAGTCTGTCGAGCATGTGAGCTTCTGTTTCAAAGTGTACTATGCCTTTTTTGTTCTTTTATCTCTTATCTAAGCCATCAGCAATATGAGGTTATCTTTTCACACTTATTTTTTTTATCAAGATATGATCACAATATGCTGTGGCTAAATCATGTAGCCCTAGATTTAGATCTAATCCACTGTGCTCTTGTGTTTAGGGCTCCAGTATATGAGACAGAAGCCACAGGAAATACCGCTATCAGAATCCAAATACTCTCTACGCAAGAGGTCTGCAGAGGAGCTGGGTAGAGCCGATCCTGATGTACAGCTGTGCTATCAGATAGAGGCCACCTTCATGGACATCATCAGCTCCAGCACACAGGCACTGTGACAACACAAACAGACAAATAGAAATGTTAATGGGACTATGCATAGATTGGAATGAGTTTTTTGTCCTATATAAAGGTTAAGCCTCATGTTACAGGACTCTGGGTTGCAGAAATCTGCTTATGAACATGCAAAGCAGTATAATGATAGATGACTTACAGCTGTTGGACTAGCGCTGAGACCATTTCAGTTTAAAGTCAGTCCACACAAAACACTGAACATGAATTTTCTCCTCCATTTTGGCATCCCAATACCACAAGTTTTGAAAACATCTGGAATGAAGGTAATGAAAGAAATTCTAATTTGATATAGTTTTATGTAAACTGTACTTATATGGTGTATATATGAATAGTCAAATCACGGGGTACCATTTTTCAAAACAAAGGACAAGATGTACTGAAATATAAAAATATAGATTGCAATTTCATATTCTGTTGCCAGCGAAAACCACCATCTATATTTGACTCAAAACAACGCTTGACTTTCCAGGAAGCATCTTTTAAGTCTTAAGTGAGTTGGATGTTCATTCTCCAGCCTGTCCTGAAGGATTGGAGTAATTCGGGTCACAAAGCAGCTTGCTGTAGATGTAGTAGACATTTTCTAAATGGCGTGTTAGCTTGTTAGTTGAATGTGTATTTGAGTGTGCAAAAAAATGGAGTGTGTCCAGGGCACTTAGCAATTATATTATTGGTCTGTTTTCTAGACCACCATTTAAAAAAAGTATTTTCTTGGCTCAAATTCATCTTTTCTTGAAGCTTGACATCTGAATTTTGTTTGTTACCTTGGTTTTGTATACATGTCAATCTTACGCTTTGAACATTTGTATTAAAACATCTTTTTGGAAACTCAGTTTTGATTGTAGCTTACTTATTGTTGTATATTGAGCTTTGGGATTTTAAAATTACGTTAAAAATATATAAAAAAAATTACACACCAGTATTGTTTAGCACAAATTGAGGAGAACATATGGCTGGCATTGTGAACAGATTGAGAATGCCAAAACAAAACTCCAAGTCACAAAAAGCACCAACAGTTGGAGCAACTGGATACTGAAGATACTTGTTTTAACTAATATTATACGTATTAGACAGATATTTATCTATCTGTGGTGGAAAAAAATAGTTCTAAAAATAACATATTTAGATCCATGTGGGGGCACTCTTGTCACGTGTAGAAACCGGTTCTGTAGCATGGAGTACACATGGAAATGCTTATGCATGTTCAATGATGACATGGTCAATGATTGAAACATAACAAAAGACTTGGCCAATCACATGCTCCTTTTGCTCCAGAACAATGGTTTTCTGTGTTAGAGCTTTAGAAAATGCTCTCAATTAATTTGAAATCAAATTTGGCCCACAATACGTCACATTAAAGTAGAAATAAAAGAATTTACTTTTTTCAGAGCCAAATTACACCATAAAGCTTGACCCAAACTTCATGTTAGCTAATTATTATTATTATTTTATTTATTTTTTTGGAGTGGTTGAATGAATTTTCGGTCATCTGTCATTCTTACCCTCGTGTTGCTCCAGACATGTATGACTTACTTTCTTCCGTGGAAACCAAAAGAAAATGTTTTGAAGAATGTTGGTAACAATTTCGGTTCTCACTGACATCCATTGTATGGTCAAAAAATATAATAGAAGTCAATTGGAACCAACATCCTTCAAGAAAGTCATACAGGTTTGCAAAGACTTGAGGGTGAATAAATGATGACAGAATGAGGCTCTGATCATTTTTTTCACCTCATTAACATCAGTAGCACTAATAAACATCATTTTATACATATTGTGTACTGTCCCTTTAAGTTAAGTTTCTCTTGTCTGATGTGCAGCATATGTTCCTATATATATTTTCCTACATAAAAAATAACTACTGCATCCATCACTTCTAAAGGCACATCTGCCCATAGGGTGATCAGAGATGTTGTGTGTGATAAAAGTGGAAGAAAAAGCACAAAATATGCATCCAGTGTGCGTAAATGGTTCTCACCGCAGGTCTTTTGCCTCTACAGAGCTCCGAGTCTGAGCTGCTGTGAACGGCCTCAGGCTAGCGAAGGCGAAATCACAGCTCAATTTTGTTTCTCCTTTAAGGGCGCTGTCAAGTTTAAACACCTTTTTTCGCACAAAAAAACTTCAGTGCTCTTTTCACTCTTTCACCTTTCCTTGCACCTCTATTCTTGCGCAAGTGTGTTCTGCAGAGAGAATTTTTATAGAATGTTTATCACCTCCCTAGCAGAGCCGACTTTCTCTGTCCCAGGGCTATTTCTCATTACTCGCTCATTTGACCTGCTATTGAGTTATTTTCCTCACTTCTGGATGTCTTGAGTGGGAAGTTTGCTGTTTGAATATATCTGCACGCATCAGTAAATCGAATTGACTCTGTGCTGCGAGACAAAGGTCTGCTGAAATCTAAAAGCACCGATATTGTAATTCGCACTTTGATTTGGTAATTGACATCTGTTTAGTGTTGTGCTCCTCGCTGCAAAGCATCCATTTGTGAAATCCGCCGAGGCGAGTGCCAGCTTTCCATCTGGCAGTGGCTGGCGGGCATGTGTGCGAGATTAAATCCAATACAGATCTTTACAGTAAGCTTCAAGATTGTAGGTTAGGCTATCTTTCCTTGCATTTTGTTGCAAACACTCAAAGATGGAGGCAATTTTTCAAACGAGTTCAAATGGGAATGTCAAGTAACTTTGTGAAGCCTGCCAGTTGGAAAGGCGAGTGAAACGGAGCGAATTTGTGTCTTGCCCAGATAGTTATATCAAGTCTCTGATCTCAGGGACCGAAGCCTTTGGTGAAATTCAAAACATCTCGCTTCAGAACGCGAGGCTCTGCAGTGAGTTTGTGTGTTTTATTTCCCACTGAATCAAAGCAAGCTGTGCTGCAAATCGTGTTGTCAGCGTAGGCCGACTGAGCTGGCAAAAGCTATTTACAGACGCTTGCAATCAAATCACCATATTTCAGCTCCGGCCCCACAGGCTCCATCTAAATGCAATATGCCTCAGCGTTCATGGCACCCTGGAGCCTTACATCACGTCTTTAGTATTGTTTATGAGATTAGAGATTGCGCCATGTAAAATACTCCTTCCTTTGTTAGCTGCGGGCTCACAGTTGAAAGGTACCATATGCCGGCATGCGGTCTGCGGCGTGCTCGATCTAATTACCCCCGCTATTACAGGCCGAGCTGTACGGCCCTGGTATGTAACCCCTCTGCTCCACGGTCGGCATTCCAGGCAGAATTGGATGCGGAGGAACCTTAAGGGCTCTTCGATGCTATACCATCTGGAGAGACGGGAGAGTGTATTACATCCCACACCTGGTGAATGTGTGATTAGCTTCTGCTCTGAAGCATAAATCATTTGCAGCCGGTTGCTCTGGGCCCACATTGACTTCATCAGTCGCTCTGGGTGACTACGTTAGTAAAAGCAATAAAGCTATTGGAGAGATCGTCTGAGGTTACGGCTGTGCGTTACAGGTGTTTATCAGACTCGGACAGAAGAGACTCTCATATATATGAGCTTAAAAGCAGCGTTGTGAACTGACTTCACAGTGAGTGGGAGCAGGAAATGATAGATTTAGCAGCATTTTACTGTAGCATCTCAAGATTTTATATTTTTGCACATTAAATGTAGTAGTGGAATGATCACAGTACTATACTGCCGTTTAGGTTTCCAACATGCACTGTGCCATGATTCAATTTTGTGGTTGTTTATTTTATACCTGTCACAACTCAGTCTAGTTAGTTGTCATGGTTTGTGATTTGAGCTCTTCATTGTGTTCAGGTGTGTCTTGTTAATTATCCTAGTTTGGTCTGTGTATTTAAGTTCCTGTCTGTTCAGTTTGAGTTTGTCAGGTATCGTCAATGTTATGTGTGTCTCCTGCCTTCTCTTGCTTGGATTTACCTATATGTTGATTTATTAAAGACTGCTTATTGTCATCTTCATCTTCGTGTGTGTTCATCGACATGGTTACGTGACAATACCGTATTTGCTTATTTCTTTCTTTATCTATCTAGTCAGTTTTGTGTTATGACAGAAACTTACCTAGCACAGTGGTTCTCAACTGGTCTTGCTTAGGGCATCAATTGTTGTCCCATCATAGTATTATGATTGTTTATCACACACACACATGAACAAAAATGACTTTTTTTGTTTGTGCAATTGTTTCTATTATTTTGTTACTTTATAACATTGTATATACTCAAATTTCCGTATGTAGTTTTTGTATATAAAATGTTTTATACTTTTTAAATATTAGATTATTATTATAATTTATAAGAATTTATGTAAATTCTAAAATATGGTTAGGGTTAGGGTAAACATTTATATAAAAGTAATGTTTTAATTCGTGATAATTAAAATAATATTAATCTTTGTAGCCTATATTTCACTTTACAAAACATATTGTGGTCAGTACAAGTCATGATTATCCTCATAAGTAGTCATGAATTTAATGCAATCTAGGTATTATTTTTCATGATGATGGTTTGCAACAATCTCACACAACCTATTCTTGTTGGCGTCAGCTTAGTTTGTATACATTAAATCAAGTGACAGATGAATTTGCGCTATAATACTGTAGTTTAGAACGGATGTAGAGCTTTCGACTTCAACAGCAAAAGATATTGACAGTGTTTTCTCCTCACTTTTTAAACATTTATACGCCTGTTTATTTTGCTGCTTTGATTATATGGTTTGTTGCACTGAATTATTTAGATTTCGCATAGTTTTCTCCCAGGAGAAAGAACTGATTTACCTTGCATTGATTTCCTAACAAAATTCTGATGACAGTATATTATTGTACAAAATAACGTTTATATTATAAAATATTTTTAGTGTTAATTTGTTTACCTAAAGAGGATAAATGTTGAATTTGTTTAGCATTATATAAGTGGCCTTGTTATTGAAGTAATTTTTAAAAAATTTCAAAAACATACCCATTATCATTTGCCAGAACAAGGGACCATCTTTGATGACTCCAAAGCTCACTTGAATACACTGTAATCTTTAATTACCAGTGCTGACATGGCGTATTACTTTTCAGTGTTTCCCCTCAGAGAGTAAATTGCTCTTAAACAGCCAACCAGCCATTTAACACCCTCATTATATACACATTTGACCTCGTTCCGATGGCTGTAAGCTGTGTAACGCATCCTCTTAAAGTGCTGAAGAGCCTTTGAGCACCCCCCCCCCCCCCCCCCCCCT
>NW_015546055.1:447433-469933 GCF_001515605.1 Sinocyclocheilus anshuiensis | reverse complement strand
TAAATAGTAATATATTATTTTATGAAAATAAAATTTTAATTTACAAGTATTTTCAGCTGAATTTATTTTTAACATATATAATATTAATATAATTTGTATTATAAGCATAATTATTTAAATATTGTAAGGTGAAAGTGAAAAGGTGAAAAGATGTTCCTGTAAAAGGTTCACCGCACAATGATGTAAAGATCAGTTGCATGCAATGATGGCTAATCGGTTCCATGACTGGATTTTGGAATGCCAGACACAGCTTTATAAAATGAACCATGAAAGCTAATCAGATTTTTACTGCAAGGATGATTTCATTTTGAGCAGAACCAGTGTTACTCCAAACATTAACTCCAAATTACATTAAAAAGGCTGCTTCACACTGGGGATAATGAAATATGAAATCGGTAGTTTTTCAGTTGATGGAGAGCGTGTAGGTGGATGGGAAAATGGAGGGAGATGAAGGAGAAACTCTGTGGATATTGGGAACACTTATTTGGAAAGCCTTTGTTATGATTGGAACGTCTTCCAGCTGCCGTCACCTTTATTACCACCTGTTTATTGTAGCTTTGAGAGTGATGAGACGATTCAATTTTTTCCCTGCAAGCACATAAACACATGAAATGGGCTTTTTATGACACTTCTAATCCTTTATGAAGTGCATGAACAGACTGTCTGGACCAAAAATATTAGGTTTAAGGCCTCTTAGAGAGGCAAAGAAAAGGGCAAGAATGAAAAACTGTTGTTAATTGCCCTTTCAGTAAGCACTTTAAGTGGTGTCAGATGCAAACAGACACATGAAACAGGATCCAAACCTAACTGCTCCTCAGCTCATTTAAATCGCTAATGAGATACCTTGAAATCATTCCATGCTGAGGTGAAGACGACAACCAATCAGATGAGAGAGAAGAGCAAGGCACCTTTTAACAGCATTTATATGAGACCTAAAAACATAATTAGTTTAAGATCCTTTTTTATGCCAAATGGATTTTTCTACTAGGAAAACAACTAAACTTTTTACCAGTGTCATTTGAAATAGTTTTAGTATATGCCCCTATTAAGTGTAGGTGTCGGGGTCGTTTCTTTTTAAGAAAAATGGTGTGCACTCTTTAAACCCTGCAAATGAAATTCCCAGGTTTTAGTGTGATAAAAAGTCTGTTAATCGGCTTCTGAAAAATGCTCTACATTTGTCTTCATGAACTAAGCCGACGTGTAATTGCTCTTTTGACACATGAATGTGTGTGTTTGTGTGAGAGAGAGCTCTTGAGCGGCCCCAGAGGTAATTTTCACCTGTCTTTGCATGATTTTCTCTCCTGGTGAGATGTAGAGTAACACAGAACAAGTGTAATATCACCTTTCGGAGGTATCAGGGCAGCTTTTATTTAACACTCAATAAATAACACAAACAATTTTCAATATTTATGTGCTACTTTTTTTATCAGCAGTGCCTGAAAATCATCTCAGGTTTCTCTCTCATAAGCATTCTCACGTAATGATAATGGCATAGCTGATAAATCATGTTACATGTTGAAATATACAAGTAAACAAACTTTTTGTTTGTAGTTTCATTATAGTTAAAGGAATAGTTCACCCAAAAATGGAAATTTGCTGGAAATGTATTCACCTTCTGGTCATCCAAGATGTAGATGAGTTTGTTTCTTCTTTGGAACAGATGTTGAGAATTTCAGCATTACATCACTTGGATCCTCTGCAGTGAATGGGTGCCGTCAGTATGAGAGTCTAAAAAGCTGATAAAAACATCACAACAATCCACAAGTAATCCACACAACTCCAGTCAATCCATTAATGTGTTGTCAAGTGAAAATCTGTGTTTATAGTTAACAAATTCATCATTAAGACATTTTTAACTTCCAACCATTGCTTGCTGCTAAAATAGGAGTCCTCTATTAGAGTATATTGCTTTCTCCAGTGAAAATGTTGTCTCGTCTGAATCAGGAGAGAAATATGCACAGATCAAGCACTGTTTACAGGCAGAACAGTCCAAGACAGTTCTAAACAAATATGCTGGTGGATTTTGATGTGAGAGGACAACAGGGGATGGACTTTTTCATTGGAGGAAGTGTTAGTATGGCTTATGGTCTTGTATTTTGGCCAGAAGTAACGTTTACTGTTAAAATACTGGATTTGTTTCTTACAAACACACAGCTGTTCACTTCACAATATGTTAATTGATGGACTGTAGACGTGTGGATTACTTGTGAATTATTGTGTTGTGTTTATCAACTTTTTGAACTCTCTTTCTTACTGACGGCACCCATTCACTGCAGAGGATCCAATGGTGAGCAAGTGATGTAATGCTAAATTTCTTCAAATCTGTTCCGAAGAAAAAAACTCATCTACATTTTGGATAGCCTGAGTGTTTCTTTTTTTCTTTTTTCTTTTTTAGCAAATTTTCATTTGTGGATGAACTATTCCTCACAGTGCAATTTGTAGTAATTTTGCAGCAGCTTTCAAGACATTATTGCCTTCATATTTTGGGCTTTCTATTCTTTGTGTCATGTGAAATGGCTCTTCCCTCTTACTGTAAGAGGAAGTGAGCTCAGTGGTGTGTGTTTAGTACCCCAACTGCTGCTGTAGATCAGACTAGTGGCTCTCCAAGGGGCCGTCAATATGTCCTGTGCAAAAAAAGCAGCCCGTCTCTGGTCCCATGACTCTAACCCTGATAGCTCATGTCTCTCACAGTTCATTTGCAGAGCCATGGATGAAAAGTGTCTATGTGTGTCTGTTTCTCTCTTAAAGTACAGGTACATTCCACCCAAGGTAGTGTGTTTAACCAGGAGTCAATCTGGTTTTCTGCACTGGGGTCGTGATCACCCTATCTCAGCCCAGGCTACAAAGGTAATATCTGAGAGGAGATTGCAGGTGACCTCTCTTCCTCCCTCCCCACTTCTCCCTCTACTGACATTATGCATTCCAACACAATAAGCCATTTGTATTCCACTCATGTATGAAACTCCAGGCTGGCGAGATTACTTTCATCCAAATTATTTTTGTGACCCAAGGACATCCTATCAGTCCTTACCTTTTTAAGCCACTCTTTTCCTCCTTCCTTCATCACAGGCTCCAGTAAGCTGGCAAAGGGAATGTGTGTGTGAGTAGTTTGACTTTTTCCCCCTCTAAGCCGTCTGTTTCCTTTGGCAAACACTGCCGTGTGCTTTCACTGTTTATTAACTGCCTCACGGGTGCTCGAACTTTTCTTGGAGCCCTGTTCATGAAGTTTAACAAGATCTCTCTGTTTAAAAATCAGCTTGATTTAGATTCCAGACGCTGCGGGGTGAGACCTCCGGGGTTCTGCGACCCTCCTCAGGCTCTGCTGGTTAAAGGTTTGTGTCCTCAGTCAAAGTTGAAATATTTATATACCTGAGCTTAGGAGGGTGAAAGAAATAGATGTGAATAATTTGCATTGTTTTGGTTATACTTGTCAATGTAGAACTTTAGTATAATTAATCATTTCAAATATATTTGAAAGAAGTCTTGCTCACCAAGCCTGCATTTATTTGATCAAAAATGAGTAAAAACAGTATTATTGTGAAAAATTATTGCAATTTAAAATAATCATTTTCTGTTTTAATATATTTTAAAATGTCATTTATTCTTTTGACGGCAAAGCTGAATTTTCAGCAGCCATTACTTTTGAACAGTAGTGTATTTTAACATATGTCCACTGTTTATTGCTTCTAACAGCTTACACAAAGCTTTTGTTCAGATTAGAGTGAGCACTAAAACATTTCAGATTACAGCAGAGTCGAGAATAAACCTAGCAAACATGCTAACCAGCCATGACAGCTCAGATTTACACAGTCTTGTGTTTAATTCAGAGCAAAAAGAGAGAGAAAGACATATTGTCAGCGTGTTCTAGCTTTATAAACAGTCCCAATTAGCATGACGGATGGTTCCTGCCTTCGATACCGTCCCACGAGGACGTGAATATACAAGTCCTGTAATGCTACAAACAAACAGACAGGAATTTTTTATTCTTGCCGTCTCGCGCCGAGCCTGCTGTTTTTTATCATACCTGACAACCTGTGCTATTTTAGGGAGAGGGCTTGTGGGACAGATCGACAATGGATTGCATGAGTAGGTGTGGTAGAATGATGAGCTGGAGATGGAAGTGTGAGTGTGTCTGTGTGTTAATATTGAGCAAAGCCTCTTGTGGGATAGAGCCGAGACGTGCAGTGATGTTTTCTCTTTTCCCAGGGGATCTTTCCACATCCTTCCTTTCCTAGCCACTAACCAGACGCTCCTCTTACAGCCAATCTGCCTGACAAATGGGAAGCAGTGTTTAAAATTTTTTTTTTTTTTAAATGTGCTCTATTTCATCTTATTCCAGCAGGTTTGACTTTGATATGCAGCAAAATAGCTCTGTCTCATTAACCCCCGATTTTCTGTTTGATTTCTCATCTGAGCAAGTTCCAGCATATCTTGCCACCAAAATTGAATGTGAGATCCATATCATCCAGTTTGTATCAAAATGATATTAACAAAAACAACATATAATGTTCTTTGCCTTTACCAAAGTAATATGTAGTAAAGCAATGTATCGAAAATTCACTTTATGTCACACTGGTGAGTGATTTAACTTTCTGGCACTGTTCAGTCATCAGTGACAGAAAAAGTTTACATTTTAATTTTTAAAACTTTTTACTTCATCAGAATGGTGCGAAACTTTGTGACTTTTGTGGCATTTGCTTTGTGAACACAAACAAAATTGTGAACATTGTTTGAAATATGATCTTAAACACTTATACAGATCATTGTCAAAAATGACTGCCATAGAAAAATGCAGAGTAGACTCAACTAATGTTTTTTATTTTTTCTAAGATTTTTATTTTAAATAGAAATAAATATTGCATATTTTAGAGGAATAATGCTTAGTACAATGAAATCCCCTAAAAATACAAAATATGAAAGAAATATGTTATAGAACTTAAAGTACAGTACATTAATTTCATTAAAAAATATTATACTTTTGTCTTCAGTCTGTTTTGACTGATAAACAGTATGTGTGATCCCCAAATAAACAGCACTAGAGATTTTAAGAAAAAATGTATTGCCGTAAATATTTCATACCAGCCAAGAAACTGTATTTAGAATATTTTTAAATTAAAAAAATAAATAACTAAAATAAACTCTGGTCTTGAGTGATGCATGTTAAATATCGGCCAATCAAATTTGAGCACCACAACTAAATGTTAAATAAATGTATATTTGAAACCATTGTCTATGTTGGAATTCTTAATAAAGTTACCAGACTCTTTTTACTCTCATCTGGCGTGTGTTAATTTTGGACCCTGCTTCAAATGCTTCATAATTATGCTAAGAAACTCATTATTAGGAACATACCCTGAGGACAGTAATGAGTTTGCCTTTTGTCATTCTATATTTATAAATTAATTTTGCTAGGGTCAAATTCAGCCCTGAGGACATCTGTTTCCACAGCTGTAAATCAGGATGAAAATTAAAGTAAATGGCAAGTGATTCATCACGTGTGTCTATGTGCATGCAAATATCTGTCTGCATGTGTGTTGTACTCTGATGAAGAGCATCTCATGTTAATTGCACAACTTAGATTTATCATAATGTGATCAGTTGATATGCACTTCATGTGTTTATACATAAAAAGGAACACACACACCAGTGCTATCTTTCACATAAATCCACACGGTAACTGCTCATCTTCAGGCCTGATGTTTGATAAACAAGAAAGGAGAAAAAGGAAGAATTATCTTTAGTGATGACAAGAATTGATTTCCAATTTCCTCCAAGAAAAGCTGCATTATCGTGGGCGACTCAGGCCATTTAGTCTACATTACAGCACTAGCCTGAGGCTGTAGATCAAGCCGACAGCTGTCGTAACCTGGACAAGTGCTCAAACTGACGGCGGACTGAGAAAGATATGCAGTCTGAATAGCTCTATCAAACACACTCTGGAAACAGACCCTGAAGAGAAAGAGAGAACGATTAATGTCAGTTTTTTTCATTTGCATGATTGAAGCTGTATAAAATTATAAGAAGCTCTTACAATTTTTACTTTGGAACTGGTTGCCTGGGATAATGGTCAAATATCAATTAAGGCATCATTGCACTTGACCAATCAGAGGCAAGTATGTTTCTGATTGGTCAATCGTTCCGTCCAGCAGTCTGGTATTTTCTTAAATAACTGCATCTGTGTAACTGAGCTACTTTATTTATTTTTTTATTTATTGCATTCAAACTTTAATAGAACAAACTAACATATGTAAATAAGTAATTACAGAATGAGTTACAATTCATACAAAATTATTATAAATACATTTTTAATAATTACAATTATTAATAATGCATATTACGTAGGCCTACAGTAACACATAATACATGTTTGTTTTGGTTTTTTTTACCCTGGAATAACATTTTTAATTCATTCTGATTGTAATCTGTTTTTTAATATGGCAAATGGCTTCTGTTTCTTTCCCAAGCTCCCCACCAAACGTCTGTTCTGGGAGTATGCCAAGTTTGTTAAGCGGGTATGAAAATGGCGGATAGCTTTATGGCAGCAACAAATGCACGTGTACAGCTATCCACTGTAATCACGAAACTATGAAATATGAAAAGCGAAACTATGAAATAGTAAATTACAACTATTTGCAAATCACATCTCGCCATAATATTTGAGTCGTGCTGCCGTCTATTCTTTATAATAAATCTTTCTCATGTTCTTTTCTTTAGCTATCATTTCCAGAGGCAGCATATCAGGTGAGGCGTCAGACTCAGATAGTGCCGCTCTATTAGACTCTTTTCTGTATAAGAGTGTATTTTTATCTTGGGCTTTGGCAGGCAGAATAAACGGAGGCTCATTAGTTTGCTGTAATGTCTCTCACTCTATGGTCTGTGAACACGCCGTTGTTTGGCATATTGAGGAATGACCTGAACAGTGTGTACAGAGCTGGAACTGAATACCGGCTTGTCTCTGCGTTGTTGCATCGTGGGGGGATTTAGAGATGATGCAGGGATTTAGTGGCAGTGGATAAATATGTGTGTGCTTCTGTAAAATCACTTTAACCGGGCTTTTGGGAAATGAAGTATGTATGTCTGAAACAGTACGGCTGTCTCCACAACAGTTTGAACTTGTGTTCCCCAGGTCTGAATGCAGTGGCTGAAAGGGTCATCCCTTTGGCCTTCATTTGGACAACCTGCTGTTGCAGGGTTTCAGTCGCCTTAGAGCGGCCCTCCATCGTGCAATCTCAGTGAAAATTAGAGGAATGCTGCCAGTTAAATAGGGTTTGTCATATAATTAAGAAAAGTAGCACCAGGTGCCAGATTAACACCAATAACTTGAAGGTATCTGTAAGTGTTCTCCAATTTTAATCAGAGTTCTTCTTCAAATATCCCATTGAAGTTTTTATACTGTGTTTCAGAATACAATTAATTTATGAAATATGCTTTAAAAAACTGCCCTTCGACTCCTGTTCGGATAAGTGCAAATAGGACTAAGCAGTGACCTTGAAATTGAGGATATTGTAGGTTGCTCTCTAATTTTGATTTCCATTGTATATGTATATATTATTTTATAAATTGTAAGTAATTTTATATAATAGATTTTTAATTTGTTATAAATTATAATAATTTAACTTCAATTTAATTATACGTAAATGACTTTTAAAACCCTGTTTACAAAGTTTTTCCAGAAAAAAAGGTTATTGGTGTATATTACATTTTTTTATGAAAATGTGAGTGGTGTTCATCCATAAAACACAAGTCAGATTGTTAAGAAAAGAATTATGACACTTCTCCTCTAAAAGCCACATTTATGTCTGTAGAACAAATGGTGCAGGACAAGTTAAAAATATCCTTAATATGTAGCTTCCAAACTGCCCTGTATCCTTTTAAATCTTAAATATCATACTGAAACCTCAAGAGGTGACACAGGGCAGTGTTTTTTATCGCCATGACTGAAAATAAAATCTACTGATATGTAAACAAAAGCACTTTCCATTTTATCAGGGAAATCTTATTTTGGAGGGCACATCACGAGGGACATTTCCCTTAATGTCCTCGCCTCTTGACAGGTTGTGGTCTGATATATTCCCATGTAGACTGATAAAACATGGACGATTCATCTGTAAACCCTAGAGCTTGTCTGATAACAGCATCACTGATGAACAGGCCTCTGTTAAACCGGTCTGGACTGTTTGCCACTTAATTCAAGAACATAAGCATAACCCATTAGTTTCTCATTTCAAAGGCTCCTATTTGTGTCGACAAGCATCTTGTGCGCAGGCAGCAATTTCCTGCCAAATGTCTGCCTGGATTTTACATCGTTTCAAATAATGACAGCTGCATGATGCATGAAAAGGGGAGAGTTAAAAGGATAGTTCACCATCAGTTGCTGTTTAATTTTTTCATACTATGGAAGTCAATGGGAACCAGCAACTGAAGGTGTACTATCCCTTTAATACACAGAGTCTTTCAAATGTCAAGCAGTCTGCTGTTCAAGTACACACAATGCCTGAGTCACAACATAAAAGACTTTATTAAGGCGTCTAATGCAAATCCCATAGATATTAAACCGTGTTAATTTTTAAGAACATTTAAAACACTTACCCCTCCTTACATACTGTATTTACTTTTTATGGATCATTTATGGACATAGTGCTGTTCGATCTATATTTCTTCCTTTTACAGTGACTTTTTGACTAGCCTAACTACTGTGTGACAGCATTTACAATTGATAAATCTGCTTCGATAGGGACTTTCTTTTTAATAGACGCTCTACACTATGAATCTGATATAAAAAAGACTCAAATGAGGACCTTTTGTGGGGGAGGGGTTGACTGATAATGGAGGAAACAACTCTGATTATTGAGTGATGATTTAGCTTATACGGCCAGCTAACATCGGATCGATTGAATAATAAAGACTGTGAGATTAAATGAGGGGCATCACACAGCCACAGGCAGAAAAAAAGAAGGTGAGAGACCAAAAATCAATAGAAAGAAATTTATTCTCAGCTGTATTTTTTAAAAGCGTGTTAAAAACTCCGGGCGGCAGAAAAGAGCACTTATCACACAATGAATGACCCGCAGATATAAGCCCGGTTTAATGGGGTGTCTGGGAAAGCCATTAAAAGTGCCCAGCCATCATTAATGGAGATCTCATATCGTGTCAAATGGGCTTGTTCAGGCATCAATTCACACATTGTAGTAGCTGTTACAGCTAAATTCAATCAAAATCCCAATAACCCTCTTTTAGTGGTACTTAATTAAAACACGATCAGAATGAACTCATCAATCAGGAAATCATCAACAAATGTAGAAAAACTACTAACAATACCATTTACTCCTTGATCGGGAAATATTGCATATTAGGAAAAAATATTTTTGTTGTTGTAGTTATGGAGTTATGAACAGGCCCGCACAGAGCCTGCACTTCCAGAAAGCTCCACAGATTTTCATAGCATTGGAATGCGTGTTGTTTACAAAGTTGAACACATCCTTGTGTGTATGCTTCTATGAAATGTTTTGGATCATTTTATAGTGCTTTCACTTACCAATATGAGAGCACTACTTTCAGCTCCATTCTACCATATTTAAATCCATTAAGCAGATTTCCCCTCAAAATAAGCAGTGAAAATGTGGAAAAATCGGACTGGGCCTGGACATGGGGTGCTGATGGAAATGAAGTCTGAGCTGAAGCTGTTTCTCACTGCGAGGACATGTCATGGCCTGAGTTTGTCGCCTGGCTATATTCACATTTTTTTTCCTGTTCTTACTATCATGCAATTTATAGTGTCATATAAATGCTCTCTTGGTTTTAGGCATGGTACTACACAATTAAGCATCCAGTTAGTTCGAGGTTGGAACTGAAAGCTGTGTGACCATTTTTTTGGAGCGATATTTTAGAAGTTTTTACGGTGGTGAGATAATGAGCACAACTGCTCTGAGCAAATCCTATTTGGGGATCCCATGTTAGATCAAAAACCTCACATTACTAGTCTCTATACTCTATACTGGGTTACTTGTATGATGCATGAGGAGAAGGGGTGAACATTTTAGATGACATTTTAAAGATGATAATAACTACCTATAAACATATAGACACAAACACACCAGTTTAAATGCAGACATTGCAAACTCTAGACATCCCTTTTTCTCCATCTTTACTGGACATACATCTTTTCACTTGTGAAGGTCAATTCATTTCACAAGTAATTGCACTTCAAGGTTCTTAATTTTAATGAGACAGTTAATCATTTAATTCCCAACCATATCAATAAACCCTGTCAAAATTATTCTTTATTAACATCATAATTGTCAAACCTCATTAGAGCAAATGGGCAGTTATAGTGTATAGCGGAGCCCAGGTAATGAAGGGTGGGATCCAATCGCTGTTCAGGGCCTTTAATTCCTGTTTCTCACGCTGTGAATTATCCGTCCTCTGTGGAAAGCATTCTGATGCTGTAGACCATCATGAAGACACTGGAGCTGGAAATTACATGTTTAAATCACAAAACATTAATCACCTTTTCTCATTAAGACCAAATCAATCAGATCTGTCTATCATTATGTACAAAAAACGTAGACGAGAGCAAATATAAGTTAATACTGTCTGCAATCAATGTGTTAATTTTCCCCAGAAAAAAAGTTAAATGAATGAATAAATGAAAGAATGAACAAATGAATGTAAAAAGAAAGTACTGTCTTAAAAATATTACAATAAAAGGAGATAATTTTCTATATTTGTTTTTAATTTTGGTTTGACTGTAACTTAGTAACAATTGTAAGAATGGTATCCTTACTGGGAATAGAACAGAATAGAATACAATAGAATGAGATCAGCAAACCTGCTCTTACCATAGTCATTTTATTGTCTTGTTAAGACCCTCATGAGGCCTACAGTCTAAATCAAGTGTATAAAACGCCCATGATGTCAGACCTAAAATCAAGGCGACCGCATATATTCATTCTTCATTCAAGATTCATTCTTCATTCTGCCTTCTTGTTCAATTCCCACAACGCATAAGACTCGTAATAGATTTCATGTTCACCTTGCGCATGTCAGCAGAAGTAAAAAATCTGGTGAAGCACGCGACTCACACTCTGCTCCTGAATATTTCAGGATTTAGATTACCTGCAGCAGCATTGCTGAAGATTTGTCGGAGCACCTCAGACAGGAGTGTAACGTAAAAACCAAGCAGGTGGGGTTTGAATTAAAGATGAGCCGTGGGGTTTAAGAAAAGGATTTGACATGAATTTTGGATCTGAATCTGCTCATCTGGCAGATTCAGATCAAAAATTCAAAAATGCAGTTACACACTTGGCCCCTGGGTGGTACTGCTCACCCGTGAATATTTGTGTTGAGGGCAACAGCACTTTAAACGCTGCTCTAGTAACTTGTATTTGGGCTATGCTTGTTTTTCCAAAATATTTTACTCAGCATCCAGAATAGCAGTGATCTCTTAATATAAACTAACAAATAAATGTTAAAGGAACGACCAAACTAATTTGTATGGCTCGTCATAAACCACGGAGCCATAAAACGGGTGCATTTTAGGTCTGGCTTCTGGTAACGTGCGTATAGTACCATATTCATATTACATACTTATGATGCAAATATTGCAAATACATTTAGTACAGTACAATCATTGCTGATGTACAAAGTCATATACATTTTGATTTTACTTGATATGTCTATATTTGATGCAAGTGGCACAGTGAAACATTTAGATGGGCTTTAGCTGCTGGTTATTTTTGTTTGATACATTTAAATTTTTTTACAATTGGGTTTAGAGCAAACATTAATTGGAGGATCCTTTACCGTTGCAACCCCCCTGCTGAAGACCCTTTCATACAGGTTGGTGACATATTTGAATCTTTGCTGTAATGGACGTAAACATATTCAGGATTTGAGGTTGTGGATGAGCTATTAAAAAACATATTTTTCTGAATTTGATGTGCATTGATTCCTCTCAGTGTCTGTCGTATCTTATTAGTTCACCCCAAAATGGAAAATTCTGCCATTGTTTGCACTCTACATTTTGTTTAATTTGGAGAAAGCAATATTGAGGACTCATATTTTAGCCAGAAGCAATGGTTTGAAGTTAAAAACGTCTTAAGAATGAATTTGTTTATGACAAACACACAGCTATTTGCTTCACAACCTGTTAATGGATGGATTAGAGTTGTGTTGATTACTTGTAGATTATTGTGATGTTTTTAACAGATGTTGGGACTCGCACGGCACCCATTCACTGCAGAGGATCCATTGGTGAGCTAGTGATGTAATGCTACATTTCTCCAAATCTGTTGTGATGAAGAAGTAAAGTCATCTACATCTAGGATGCCTGAGGGTGAGTACATTTTCAGCAAATTTAAATTTTTGGGTGAGCTATTCCTGTAATGTTCAAATAGACCTAGAACACAGGCTATAGACAAAGTGTTGTAGGAGTTCGCCTTTACATATCAGGTTGGACTAAGTGTAAAAAACAATATGTTGTAGTTCACAGAAGGTAACACCTTTATTGTTTTATTCTTACATCCTCTGGTACTATTTTTTTGTTTGTCTTCATTTATATGCTACCTGCTGTAATTATGATAACATATGCACTTTCCACAACATAACATATGTAGGTTGCTTTGGTAATCATCTGCCAAGAAAATAAATGCAAATGTAATTAGGCGGTGTGATTGGATTATACAGTATGGCACAAATATCTCTGAACGTGAATGGAATTAGAACAGCGCTTTATTGCCACTTTAGAGTGCAGTAGCTTTGGGTTTCGAGCTGAAAGCAGGGGTTCTGCCGGCCTGCTTGTCTTGGCACAGATGGAGTTTGTCTTGGATTGAGGAGTCGACCATCAGAAAATCAATGAACCGTACTGTGATCTATAAGTAGTGTTCATTTCCATAATCACACACAGGCTTTTAATGGGGGTGCTGAAGAATTTTGTGGCCCTCACACTTTCTCTTTCTCTCTCACTCTCATTTCCTTATGCACACATACATATTCACCCCATTTTTAATTCTCAATTTAAATGGGTCTCAACAAACAGAATTTGATAATCCTGCCCAAATTCAGTGTGAATCCCAGCAATCTGTGGACTCTCTTCAGTCATACCATGTGTTCTCTGTCTCCTCTCACTGTGTGTTTGGAGCATGTTCAATTAAATTTCAACTTGATTTATTATTTATGTATTTAAAAACATTAGCCCCTTTAACTTTAATGAGTTGATTAATGATAGGGCTGGGTATGCACTTTTCCCGATTAAAGTCTGATTCACAAGCTTTCCAATCAGTAGCTGTATGCACAAATTATTCCATTCATACATTCTGAATATATTTATATACTCCACCCACAAGTAGATATGTCATCTTCATGTTGAATCGGTTACTAGCTTGACAAATTCAGGTTATTTAAGGAATCATCACATTTGAATGTTTCCTTAAAAGAATTGGCTAAAAGAACCATTTGTTTGTGAGTCAGTTAGACTACTGGTTGCACTGTTACTGATTCATTGGGGGAAAAAAAGGGTTCATAAGAGTTATTTGTTTGTGAATCGGATTAAATCGATAACACTGTATGTAATGTGAGGACAACTCAGTAGAAATTATTATATATTTTTTAAAGTTTCTGTGTCTTGGTAAACTGTTTTGCATCTATCACATTCTGACGCCAACCTCAGGTAAAATATGATGACTTTTGCCAAGAGGCTGTAGTTTTATCAGTCGATCCTTTCAGAGTAGATTTTAAGCTATATTTCACATGTCGCTATGGTTAAAATATGCCATTTCAGTACTTGCTCATCTTCCTTGTTGTATTTACATATAGTCTGATGTCACTTGTATCATAGACTTAACTTACAGTAAGATGTAGTGTTTGAGGATGTTTTGTATTTTTAGCATTTTTATTATTGAGTTTTTTTATATTTACTGACATTAACTGATTGTAACATTCGCCTACGTTTGCTTCTAATGCAATTGTATCTGACTCGATTAATTTGGTTTGTCAACAATGTTTGAGGCAAAGTTTTAAAGCTTTAGGCTAAGCATTTTCTGAATAAATGAGCAAAAACCACAAGTGTTACAATTATCCCTGCTACATAATCAATAATAATAAGATTAGATAAATCAACTTCTGGTTCCTCACAGCAGGGACGGAGGAGATGAAATAGGCTGCTTCAGATTTCCACAGCTGTATATTCTATATCACAGCAGGTTGTTTAAATTCCTATCCAGTATGGCTACATCTCATCTCCTCTCCTCATTCAGTATTCTCTGAGCACTTTCTGAAACCCAGACGGGCAGGCAGACAGATGAAGGTGTATTTGTCCGTAGGCTCCCTTTCTTTGCCTTCCTCCACCTCATTAAATACAGCATATCGCTTCCCTTTATCTCCCCTTCCTCCCTTTCCTCTGTTTACTGCTCTCTGTCTGTATCTGTGTCTCATGTTTCCTCTTTTTAACTTGCTATGTCAATGCTGTGTAAAGATGCTCTCTGTTGCTCTGAGGGGCTGTTTGTGTTTGTGTTTGAGTGCCCGTGTCTTCATCTTCTTTTGAACATTCCTATTTCTTTCTCCACATGGATAGATACAGCCTGTCTGGGATTGAAGCAAAATGTTGGTCGTTTGTTTTTCCCAGTGATTTTCTCAGGAGAGAATTTCTAGTGAATGCAGCGCATCTTTATAAAGCAAGTCTTGGCAAAGTAGTGCTGAATGTTATAGCACTTTATCTGTGAAAACAGTGAAAATTTCTGTTCCATGTTATTATGTTTATTTTATTTATTTATTTTTTTGTAGCATTTTGCTAAATATTACTTATTTGTTTCCATTTATTACCAGTTCATTTCTGCTTTTCCCTGTGATCCTGAATACTTTTCCATTTGCGTTTCCATTATTGATATTCACAGGTGTTTTACCCATGTTTTGAATTGCATCGTGTTATGTTTAAGGCATAAAGGACATGCACTGTGCGTAAACTTAACATATAATTTTTTGGTAGACAGTTATCAGTACGTTTTTCTCATTTTTCATTAGATGGAATTATATTAGTTTTTTTGTATCTGGATTTACTTGATGTGAGCATCAATATTGGCCTTTAAAAATCTATATTAGTTGACTACTCAAATCATGATTTGGAAGAAGAACCTTGTTTGGGTCATTCAGATATAGCCATTATATTTTGTTCTTTGGTCAGTTAGGTGTAAAGGAAGACATTTGAAACCAGAGTAGCCCCATCCTATTTGCACTTAGTAGCTGTTGTATTTTGTATTTTGAGCAGCCATACGTCACTCCTGTGTGTAAAGTCTCCTTTAACCCATGTAATGACTGCTGTGATATTGAGGTTGTTTGAATGATGGCTGGTTTGAGCCATGCTTTGATGCTCATTGAGTGCTGCGGCAGCATCAGATGACCTGACAGGTATCAGGTAATAATGAAGCAGCATAGCAAAGTAGGATTGGTCTCAAGTGCGCTCTCTCTCTCTTTTTCATTGTTTCTTGCTGTGTGTTCCACCTCTCGGTTCTGTGATGAATTATATATAGGATTCAGTCTGGCTGTACATTGGCTTTGGTTCAAAGCTCAGGTTCTTGCATTTGTGTGTTTGTGCATGTGTGTGCATGACAGTGGTCTGTACCTCACATTTTCTTTACAATTATGCTTTTTAAAGCATATTTCCAACACCATTTATTTACTCTTTTCCGAAAGCTAGTGTGCTGTCCAAAACAGCACTGAACCCTACTGACTTTCATTGATGTCATGTTTTAGTAAAATCTTTACTTTTGGTCAAAGCTGAAAATTAATTAATTAATTAATCTTTCTTTCTTTCTTTTTCAGCCAAATATTTTAGTTTGCCGAATTTTTGGTGCATCGCTAATTAAAAATATACTGTTTTCCAATATTTGTGTGTTTCAGTATGATAATGTAAAAGTCAGTGAGGGCCAGTGTTGGTTTGGACCCCATTGACTTTTATTTTATGAACAAAAACAGTTTAAATATTCTTAAATATATCTGTTCCACAGAAGAACAGGTCATGCAGGTTTGGAATGAATAAATAATGACATAACTAGGCTCTGGACTGAGACCAAAATGGTTGCATATGCGACAATTTTGTGAGAATGTGCGCGTTAGTGCATGGTCTGCTGTGCTCTATACAGTGCACGCTGCAGAGCTGAGCACAGTGCAGCAGGAGTCCGATTTCACTGGTCACATGAAGAGACTGAGAGATGCACTTTCAGTGTGAGCACTTTGGGTGTATAGCCTGGTTTATACTGACCGCCAGTGGTGTGCGTGTAGCTTATTCGAGCCCCTGCCCCTGTCCCTTTAATTGCCGTTGCTAATGTGCTCTTTCGGTCCGATCTAGGTGCCGCTGGACCGTGATTTCAACCCACCACCCCCTTTTTGTTTGCATTTTGAAAAGCCTGTTGTCTTTGCTGTTTACCTCACATTACACTGTGGAGGCTTTCTTAAAAATGGTTTTAATTTGATTCCTCAGTGTTTTCTAAATATTCTGTAATTTAGTAGTAGATATATAATACAGCATGTGGTGTATTCCATGCCTCGTCTTATTAGTTTTTGTTAATAAACGTTATGTAAGCTTTAGTTTGTCATTGTAGCCTACTGTTTTAGTGTTGTTGTGCTTTTCAGTTAAGAATAACAATGAATTCATCTTTAAAACATTTCACAAAATTCAAATCACAAATAATACTGATGAAAATGAGAGGGTTGAATGTTAACCACTTTTTTTTTTTACCATATAACTATAAACTATGATAAAAGAAAAAACTATTCATCAGCGTGCATTGATTAATCCCATGTTGTAGCAAAATAAATAAATAAATATAATAAAATAAATAGTGCAACCAAAAAAAAAAAAAAAAAAAAAAAGGGGGCAACCAAAGATTTATTTATTTTGGTAAATAAAAGCTAAAGTTTTTACAGAAGTTCTCGAAGTCTCACTGTAATTACAATTCTACAAACGGGAAGGTAAATGCACTACACAGACATCCCAGGTCACACTGTTTCCATGGCTGGACAGCAGAGGATTGAATTTGACTCTTGGCCATAGTAAATGTGTTGAAAGATTTAGAGCAGTCTCTATCCAAGAGAGCTCCTCACTACTCCTAGGTTTTCTGTGTAAAACAGTCTGAGGAGTTTATCTTCGTGACAAATGTGAACTCTTGGCTTGGTGCTGATTAGCACTGTCAAAACATCTTTGTGTTTCATTTATGGCCCTCCTTCCATTTATGGTCTCCTCTTTCCTTTTCCTTTTTAGTCCGTTTCGGTTTTGACCTTCCTGTGTAACAAGTGAACTGTTTGTGCTGTTATGCTCTTGTTTAAAGGCCTCCTGTCTGGGTTTAAATGTGCAGGCTGCTTCTGTGTGTTGTCTGCTGCCAATCAATGTCGTTATGTCCGCTTCTCAGAAACTCAAACTGACATCACAAGCCCACCTATAGATTCTTCTGTTCAGATGAAGTGAGCCATTTTGCCTGGGTTTGAAAAATCAGATAAGCTTAAACCGAGGTTGAAAGACTCGGTTTTCATGGTTGATTAGGAGAATGCTTTTTTCCTACTCCAAGCCTTTTCAGTGTCATGACTCTAATCAGTTGCTTTTGAAAGCTAATCATGGTTATTCCACTGATAGCATGTGTGCGCGAGTGCAGTTTCTGCCCATGTATTTGTTTGTTTAATGTGTGAATAATCTGAGAATGGTTTGTGAGCGTTTGTGGAAAAACTTGTTTGTGTGTTTGCATGTGGGTGAAAATGAGCTGTACGGGCCTTTTCTCTAGTGACAGACACTCATAGTGAAAAATAAGGGAGGCATAAGTAGGGATACATGATTCAGGGATATATCCAAACCATATTAGTTATCGGCCTATATTAGATTTTATTTTATTTTTTCATTAATAGGTTTTGGACAATATTTTTATTGTTCATGCTAATTTCCCCTATTTGTACATATAAATTACTATTATTGTTTAAAAACATTAACATTATCTTTAGTAAATCTCAAAATAATTATAAAATGAATTTTCATACTTTATAATTTTAGCGTGTTATTTAATTTGTTTAGACAAAATAGTATAGAATTTATGCAATATCTGCAATTTATCATGCAGAATAAATTCTTTCAGTTTACGCTTACAGTGTGAAACAGATTGTATATCCACAGAAAAAGACTAAAAATGCAACAGTATAAAAACAATAAAATGGTTTAATATCGCATTATATGTAATTTTACTGTAAAAATATTGTAAAATGTATGGTTTTTGGAAGTAGTGTGACACAATACATATGGTTATTTTATTTAAATAGTTTTGTTTTGTATTATATGTTTGATTTACGTTTTTGTTATCAATAATGTTCATTAGGGTGTTTTGTATTACATTTTCTGGTTGTTAATGTTTATTGCATTATTTTAACGTCGTGTGTTACCCTGATGATGTTTTGACTTTGTTTGCATGACCCTGTGTACCAACTATATATGAATATTGGCCATTTTTTATAAGCTGTAAAATATACAGGCACCAATGTAACACCAGAAATATTGTCACAGTGAATTTCCACAGCTGCCAGTTTTTTAATCATAAATTTAATGGGATAGAAGAGGTTTCTCTTTCAGCAGGCTAGATTTTGGAAAAAAGAGAGGGAGGGGGAAGGGGGTGCATGAAGAGAGCGCTGAAATAGAATTCATTAGTTCTAAGGATTCGCCAGTGAAAGAGTTTCCTCCATTTCCCGCTTACTCCTTTTCATCCAGATGGAACGTAAACAAACACAATCAGAGGCAAATGGGTGCAAATGCGATGTGGCAGAGGAATTGAGCTTAATTTATTAGCAGTGTTTACACAACCCCTGTTTCCTTCACCCAGCTAACACAGCTGACTTCGTGTAAATGAAGGAAATCATCAGGTTCATGCAAAATGTAAATAATTAATCCTGACATAAATAGATCGGGCCATTATGAAAAGCAACTCTGAGTTGATTCAGCCTGGCTGCTTTAAATGAGAGTATTGTGTGGTTTGACAGTGAGAAATCAATTCCGAGCTCTCGTGTGGTGTATAATGTCACTTGAGGAGCGAGACATCTATTGGCCTTGAAGCTGGCGGTAATGATGTTTTTCCTGTCAGAGCTTTGAAAGAATAAGAAGTCAGACCTGCCCGCGATTATTTTTCATGTAATGGTGCAGCCCAGAGCAGCAGATTCAACAAACAATTTCAAAACAAATCATACTTCTTATCATTCTCACACTTAAAATTCATGGAAAAGATTATAGTGTTTATAATCTTGTTATTACAGAGGATGAAATGGCTTAGATTCACAGGGTCAAGCTAAATGACTCCACTGAGGGAAAGTGGTTATTGATGGCTCCAGCGTTTCCTCATCAATATTTGTTCCTGGCAGAGAGGCACTGTGTGAAATATTTATTTCGGTTCCGTTCCATCAGTGGCATTCCATTCTCATTCACATTCCACTCCATCGTGTGCCATTAGAATTCTGGAGGGTTCCAGCCTTCCACGGGGTCTTGATCAACAATGGGAGTCTTCGCTTTCCCTGGCAGACTCCAGCTGAGAGACGAGCTCTTCCAGCACATTCTGTGCAGCCGGTGTCTCGCAGAGAACCGAACGAGTGGTATTTCCTGCTCTCTTTCTTCCTCAACCTAATCCCTGTTCACATGCTCTCTGCTTTTCATCAGAGAGAGAGAGATTGGGAAGTCAGACCTTAGCTTTTTTTTTTAAAACTGAGAATACACTTCTTGTGAATCTCTACAAATATTTGATGCTGGTGGATTAATTGACACTAGATTTGTATTCGTTTACAAAATAAAGTGTGGGATTTCTTGATTTGCAGTGCTGTGATTTCCACAGGCTTATCTGAAACCTTGTTCTGAATGTCTTGAATCTCTATCATGTTTTAGGCCTGTTTCACATTGCATGCATGACTACAAGTTGTAGTAATTTCCTCTGTTGTTTTATGTTGCCTTTTAAGGTACTAATATGTACCATTTAGGGGTAAATAGGATACAAAGAAAGATATACATTTACCTTTTTTTATCTTAGGGTACCACCTCAGTGACAGCTTTTAACCTTTTTTGTTGGTTCAAACCTGCAACCTTTTGATTCCTATCTCAGATCTCAACCACTAAGGCATCCACATTTTTATTCAGATACTTTTGATCATTACATTGACCATGCAAATGGTGATAATAGTCATGCTAGTATTTTGGTGATCATTTGAAAAGCTGGGGTTTACATATTTTTCCCCTTGTATGCCATTTACTGTTGGGAAACGCTGTTGCGATTTGGCAAAATGTTTAATTAGCTGAATTAGCATAATGGCAGGTTTGATTGCACATGAAAACGTCAGAAAAACAATGAAACTGAATCAATTAGCTTCATGAATATTGTGCCTATCATGTCCGGTTGGATGAGATTATATTGATTCAGAGCTGGTACACTGATCTCAGAATGACTGCTACTTTACAAAGGGCTGCATGCTTGGTTTGTTTGGTGAACTGAATATACTAATAAAAATAATCACTATTGGGATGCCAAATAGCAGCTCTACTGCAGAGATGAGATTCGGATGGAAATTAAAATCGCACAACCCTGTATTTGTCATAAAACAATAGGCAGTGGCTATAAAATCAACTACGCACATGTAAACGCTGAAATTACATCACATCTCCATGTAAATACAATTACTGGCTGTGAATTTACACTACACTGCTGCAATATGAAGTCTGTAGTGTTCATTATCTTTATTGCCATAATATTTACTCCTAAAGTACTGTGTGATTGCTTTCATTACTTGCTATCTAAACTTGAGAGTATCAGTTTTTCGCTTGACTTCCCCTTACATTGCTGACCGTAATAACATGCAAGAGCACACACTCATATAGGTATGATTGTAATCTCCTAATATCATTCACAGTCACGCGACCATATCCACCATGAGACTTATGTAATCGGCCATCTGATTTTGAACTGATTTTGAATCAAGGATATGCTTTGTATTTTATAATAAATCTATAATGACAGATAAAGTTTTAAATCTTCTCTGCTAATTGAATGTTATTCATTGGTTATTGTTCCCAACTTCCCATCAGTGCAAATGTGAAAAAAGAAAGTTGACTGTGCTGGTAAAAATGTCTCAGCTATAATTAGAGTAACTGAATGCTTGCTTAAATCACAGGAGACCAACGTTTCTTCTGATCTCTTATTACAGAGAAACATTTTTGCTTTACTTTAGAGCCACTGTGTCTGTGTTTACAGTGCTGGGGAAACTGACAGTGTGGTTTTACTCTCAAATGAAAGAGATTTTTTTTCTGCTTCCCTACCAAATCATTTAAAGATCTTGCCTCTTGATCTTGGTTTATCTTTACCAAACACCAGACTTGGCCGTTTTGAAAGCTTTGTGATTGGCTTGAATGCTTGATTTCATGTTTGATTCATTGTGGGTTCTCTCTTATGCAATTATGCACATGCATACTCAAAAACAGCACTGATTATTGACACTCTGAGATATATATATATATATATATATATATAGAGAGAATAAATAATAAAATAAAATTCAGTATATAGAATTTTTATGTGTGCCTCTCTCTCTATCAAAGTCAGGCAACACAACCCTGTTTCATGATTTGAAACAACATTACTCATTAGAACATGCATAAACTAAGAAATACATTTTTCTATTAAAATATTTATTTTGTTAAGGAAAAATGACTGGAAAAATGTAAAGAATTCAAAAGCGTGAAGTGTTTGTCATGTTACAATATAAAAAAGAAGTTATTTTTACAGATGTTACTGCTTTTGACAAACAAATTTACATCTGAATACTAACTCAAGCTACTGTCAAATAATTTCTAAGAGACAAAAAAAAGTCATATTAATATTGCAGCCTGCACTGCAAACTGTGCTGAAGGTACGCATCATCAAAGTCAGGCAAACCTGTTTCATGATTTGAAACAATAGCACTCAACATGCAGAAAATAAGAAATTGTTTTTTATATTAAGCTATTTATTTTAAGGAAAAATGACTGGAAAAGTGTAAAGAATTCAAAAACATGAAGTGTTTGTCTTGTTCTGACCATAAAGAGTGTCTTAAAACCACAATTAACAGTATGGTTTCTACAGCTTTCACTTAGGAGCAAAAATCTGCTTTAAACTTAAAGGAAATAGTGCTGGGCAACAATTAATCGCGATTAATCGCATCCAAAATAACCGTTTTTGTTTACATTATATATGTATATGTAGTGTGTATATTAATCATGTATATATAAATGCACACACATACAGTATATATTTTGAAAATATTTACATTTATATATTAATATTCTTATATTTTATATTATATATAAATATATTTAATATACAAACAACATATTTTTCTTAAATATATACATGCATGTGTTTGTATTTATATAGACATAATAAATATACAAGTATACACATATATAATATGTAAACAAAAACTTTTATTTTGGATGCGATTAATCGCGATTAATCGTTTGACAGCACT
>NW_015546055.1:435880-446663 GCF_001515605.1 Sinocyclocheilus anshuiensis | reverse complement strand
GTCTTAAAACCACAATTAACAGTATGGTTTCTACAGCTTTCACTTAGGAGCAAAAATCTGCTTTAAACTTAAAGGAAATAGTGCTGGGCAACAATTAATCGCGATTAATCGCATCCAAAATAACCGTTTTTGTTTACATAATATATGTGTGTGTACTGTGTATATTATTATGTATATATAAATACACACACATGCATGTATATATTTAAGAAAAGTATATTATGTTTATATATTAAATATATTTATATATAATATAAATTATATGAATATAAATATATACATATTTTCAAAATATATACTGTATGTGTGTGTATTTATATATACATAATAAATATACACAGTACACACACATATATTATGTAAACAAAAACGTTTATGTTGGATGTGATTAATTGCGATTAATCGTTGCCCAGCACTAAAATACAGATTTGACATTTATTGTGATAATTATCGATATCGGCTGATAATGAAAATTTTTATCGTGATCATTTTTTTGTCCATATCGCCCAGCCCTATTTACAACATATTTATCCTCACATTTGTAATCACCAATTGAAATACATACTCTGAGAATTTCTTGCTCTAAGCTTGTGTGTAGTGATGTAGAGGTGCTTTGCTTGGGTGAATTGGGCCTAGTTACATGGAGAATTTGTAAGACCATAGAGACTGAACTAATCTGGGTTAGTAAGATTCTCATTTGGGGGTGAAGAATGATAGAATGAAAGTTTGGGGACTACGATGGACAAATATAATAGATCATACTCCTAATTTCTGTTCCCTCTATATTTCTATTGTATTTACAGAAACACTATCTATTTATTTTATACTTAATTAAATCCATTGGTGTTCATCCCAAGTGTCTGAATCTCAGCAGTGTGAATTTGTGCCTCAGGACCCACTGATAGTTCTTAGCGAATGCAACCTTTTCATATCTAACATGTAATTAGTGTTAATTCTCTAATGCTTGTCTTTGTTTGTTTTAAAGATGTAAACTAATGGCCACCTTGTCAGTGCCTTTTTCCAAATGGGATACACGTTAGAGGCGTTCGCCTGTCTGTTCTAATTCCCCGCCCTGCTTTCTATTAGCCTGCAGACGGGGTGCAATGTGCAAATTACTCATCGGAAATGATTAATTCAGCACAAGATTAACAGCTCTGGCTCTATTTCACCCAAAGCTAATTTAGCAGCCAGGGAGGAGATTGGCTTTATTGCTAAACAAGGCTATTTTCTTTCTTCTCTTGTTTCTTAGTTTAGTTTTCTTAGTAGACAGGTTTAGAGAAATCACACAAATTGGCTAAAGAAAAGGAAAGATTTTGGCTGCTTCGGCACAACCGTTTGTCATAAACCCTGCATTTTGCTGCTTGAATTCATTCCAGTCCTGCATGATAGTTTGATGCACGTGCTTTCTAGCTAGTGTTTGTGAGACACTTTAGAATGGAAGTAAATGGTGCAAATTTTATGGACAAATCTGAAGCTTAATAAAAAAAAAGACACTTATATTCCTCTGTTACAACACGTATATTATTTAAGCTCAACGACATTTCATATAACTTTAAACCAAACAGGTTAGTGACTAAACATATATTGTGCACGTTTTGTGAGTAATTTAACATTTATGAATTTGCCCAATTCACTTTCAGTGGAACTGTCAATGTATGGAGGAGGCTAGAAGTGAATTTTTGTGGTAAATTTTGCTGTCTGTTGTACTTAATCTAGAATATTCCAGTTTATCTTTGCCAGAATAGTGTCTTCTATTTGCCATATTGATAAATGTTTCACAACTCTGAAAATGTACAGCTTTGGATAAAACTATCTGCCAAATGCTTAAATGAAAAATGTTAATCGTAATGTGAATTTTGACCTTGCAATTTTGACTTAGTAGGCTTTCCTGAAGGCCATCTCTTGCACTGTACACTCTCTATCTTTGTGGACAGCCAGATTCATCCTTTCTCTGTCCCCGTCCTTCATGGCAGACACCATATTGATCCCTGACGCCCTGTAATAGCTCTAATTGAAGGCCGTCACACTCTGTGTGTGATATATATCCGTCCATCTGACCATTAAAAGGCGTTTTAGCTGCTGTCATGAATGCTGGGATGATCTGTGATTTGGTATTGATTAAACAGCGCACCCTTTAGCCGTAGTGCTGTGTTTAGACCGATGGTCACAGACGTCTGGCCGTGTGATTTTGGTAGGGTGGCTTTTACAGCTGTTAGTTACAGCAATTTTCTCCATGCTGTTTTTTCAGTGTGTATGATGGGGTCAGAGCTTGTCTTTTCAGCACTGTCAGGAAGACTGATCTTTGCCACACTACTCTGGGAGATTGTGTTCTCTTGATGTTGCCTAGTTGTTGTTTAGAAAAGCTCCCTGGGGATATATGAACTTGGTCCCTGCACACCATTTCAGGCTTTGTGTGTGTGTGTGAGACTCTCCTCTCCTCAAACCTTCATAAAGGTTTCTTGCATTGAACCTGGTTGGCTTTGTATTATTTGATGCACTGTGGCATTATAATTGAGTTCTGCTGCATTATAATTAGGGCTGTCAAATGAGTAAAATATTTTATTCTCAGAATTGTTTTTGTAGTTAACATGTTAATACATTCACTTCCTCTTTAAAGGAATAATTCACCTGAAAATTAATATTCTGTCATCATTTACCGACCCTCATGTCACTCCAAACGTATTTTTCTGCATGATACAAAAAGGAGAGAATTGAATGAATATTCAGTTACTTAAATTCAGTTCAATACATCGTATTTTGCTTGGAAAATGAGCGGCACTTGAAATGTGAGCAGTGCACCACATATTTTTTAATGACTCTCCTTTCAGTGTTAAAGTGAATTTAGAAGGACATGAAGAGGAGTACATGATGAGAGCATTTTTCATTTTGAGCTGAACTTTCCTGGACTTTATGCATTTAAAATTAGGCTGCAGTACTGTGATGCACTTCTCATTAATGTTTGTACAAATGACGGTGTGTTTGCTCATGAGTTGTATTTCATTTGTCTTAATGGCAATAAAAACTTTTCATCTTGACAGCCCTAATTACAATACAATGGCAGTCACTTATGAGCAAAATGCAACATCTAACATATACAGTATTTAACACACATCTTCTTAGAAACCTTAAAGGGATAGTTCACTCAAAAATGAAAATTCTGTCATCATTTACTCACTCATGTTGTTCCAGACCTCTATGACTGTCTTTCTTTTGTGGAGCATAAAAGAATATATTTTGAAAAGTGTGATTTTTGTGTTTCCAATTCAGTGGAACTCTATGTTCACCAAAACTGTTCGGTTACCAACATACAAAATATCATCTTATGTGTTTTGCAGAAGAAAGTCAGACAGGTTTGGAGTGAGTAAATGATGACAATATTCAAATTGACATGTGCTTTTCTCCAAGTGACTTACATTGCATTCAAGATATTCATTTTATCAGTTCATACATTCCCTAGGAATTGAACCCACAACCTTGGCAATTGTGGTGTTAATGTTTGGGTGAACTATCATTTTAAAGACAGGTGAATCTACATGTGTATTTTTTTTTAAACCTACGAGCCTGTGGATTGTTTAGAACATGACAGAACTGCTGCTAAATACTTGAGTTTTTGTGTATGCACAAAGATCTTACTGTCATGTCTGCCCTTTTCAAAATGGCACCCAAACATGTCAAATGAAAGGTCAGTGATCTCAGAATAGCATTGAAGACATCACAAACATTTGACTCTCATGCTAGCGTTATTAGATATGAGTCATGTCCATCTTGAAGTGTTTATTTGCCATGTTTTCTATTTATTTCATGTTTTAACGTGTGATATGCAGGGATACTTAAAGCAGCCATGAACCTTTCTGAAAAGGAGTCTGATCTCATTTACTAAAAGGATGCTGGGAGATCATGTCCCCATTTGCTTCACCTCCCTCCATGGGTAGTTAAAACAGATAGCATGTCCCTGCAGCACAGACACAGCAGGTCAAGTGCACACCGCAAACAGACCACCGTTAGCTTCACTCTTTGAGCAGATGTGGACGGTTGTAAATCACACTAAATGGCACTCAACAGCAGAGCGTTTTCAAAAACTTCTTTGTTACTCTCAGTAATTTATCGACAAAGGCTCAGCGCTTACATTTGGTTCTGGGTGGAAGTGTAGTCCTGTGGAAAATTCACTCTGTACATTAGCTGGTCAGACAATAGCAGACTGCTTTTTTGTCTCAGCATTTTTCTTTAAAAGTATTGTAATAATGCACCTCACCATAATTTGGTTTTTATGCTAATATTTTATTTGTACATAATAGCCTATCATCTGTGTGGAATAACAGTGTTTGCGCAGTGATGTTATTTGCATAATGATATTGTGTTGGTATGCCATCGTATTACTATATAAATATACGACAAGGGGATTGTGCATGATTTATTGTTTGAATATTAAAGCTTTGTTTATATTGCATGAAATATTTTTTACATTAGAGTTACCTTAAATGCTCAGCTGTGGCAACATGCACCTTTTTTATTAATTAATTTATTGATTTATTTGTTGAGAAAAGGAAAGACCAAATGTGGGGAAAACAAACAGTTTATTTAAATTGTAAAAACATGAAATTAATTCATGTTAGCTAACTGTATGATTCTATTACCTTGAACTGTTCATTTGTGAAATGAACATTACTTGGACACATTCACTTCTGATAACAGACCACTCTAAATTGTAATGTAGACATATGCATTTTCTGTAAAGCTGCTTTGAAATAATGTGTATTGTGAAAAGCGGTATACAAATAAATTTGAATTGAATTGAATTGAATTTAAACCTTGATTTTAAAACAAAACAATTTTGGGAGGAGAAAGTGTACTTTAAAATTAAATATTATTTGTCTGAGATAAATTTGCTAAGAATTTGGTGTCTTCTCTTCTATCCTTACAGTGGAGGGCGCTGTTACTCTGTAGCATCAGAAGGAACAGTTTTCCCTCTCTTTTCACTTTCTCCTTTGCATTGTGTTTGACCTCTGTATGCCATCAAGGCTGCGAGGCTGGACTGTGAACCTGTTTCGCTTTGTTTGTAGGAGAAATGTTCATCTTACATGCCTTAGTCATAAGAATGGGTATGCTTCTTGTGTGTGTGTGTGTGTGTGTGTGTTTCTTTTTCTTTTTTTTTTGTGCAGATGCTCTACACATCTGCCAAATGCACCTCTCCCAAACACCTGCTCCCTTCCAAAAACTCACGTAAACTCTTAAAATATTAATTCATATTAATTAGATATATATGTGACCTTGGACCACAAAACCAGTCTTAAGTCGCTTGGGTGTATTGATTAGTAATATGCATTGCTAAGAACTTAATTTGGACAACTTTAAAGGCGATTTTCTCAGTATTTTGATTTGTTTGCACCCTCAGATTCCAGATTTTCAAATAGTTGTAACTCGGCCAAATATTGGTATACCCTAACAAACCATACATCAACAGAAAGCTTATTTATGCAGCTTTCAGATGATGTATAAATCTCAATTTCAAATAATTGACCCTTATGACTGCTTTTGTGGTCCAGGGTCACATATTAGTAACTAAAGTGTACATTAGTAATATACTAAAGTGTATATTAGTTCCTAAATTGCACATATTAGTACCTTTTGAAAGGGTTCTGCCCCATTGACAGTTTTTGTACCTTTTTTCTGAGTGTACAGTTACATTTTTCACTTTTAGATGCCCTTTATATAAGGTATGGAAGAAAAAAATTCATCAGCATCAGTTTCCTGTTATCATTTAATGTTAATATCCGTAAAATAAGATCCGTTTAAACTAACTTTGTACAAAAATAAAGCTTGAATTTGAATTATGCTTCGAACAAGAAAATAACTAATGTGGTAAGAAAAATGCACTTATGTCAAGTCTTATCTCAGGCTGGAATTAAATTGTTTTTTTTTTTCTTTCTTGTTTTAAAGAAAAACACATTTATCCAAAGTCACTTGGATTGCATTTTTCAGTTCCTGATTCCCTGGGAATTGAACCCATGACATTGGCATAGCATCATGCTCTACTGTTTGAGCTGCAGGAAAGCCATTTCATAATTTTTGAGCAATGTGGTAAGAAAAATAAACTGAACTTAAGACATATTCTGTGGAAAAGTCTTATTTTCTTACACCATTTAGCTTCTCAGGTAAATTTATTTCACTTTAAGAATTACAAAAAATGATTTAAGATAATGTGCAGTATTACCTCCTTGCTGATCGTTGATCCAATGATTGTTCTTCTTTTCATTCACTTCTGGGCCTCAGTGCATTCAGCACCTCAGTAAAATTGACCCAGGAAAGCTGTATTTTTTGCTAACTCATTCTACAGGAGCAGATTGTAAAAGAAGCAGTGTAACAGCCATTCTCTAGGGAATGGAGTGCGGTTATCAGTCTGATTAACAGTGAACTTGCAGCCGGAGGATGTTTCTTAAGGATGCAGACAGCTGTTCAACCTTCCCCTGAGAGGAGAAGTGATAGGGTTCGGCCTCACTGATGAAAAAAAACCTTGCATGATTAAACCGAATATTACATTTGTTTAAAGTTTGATAAAGTCTTATTAATCTTTAATGTTCTTACATCATCTATTCAGTGATAATTAGCACCCTTTCTCAAGCTGAAGGCACACTGACTCACATATATTAGCTCTGTGCTGGCTCTGCTGAATGAAGGATGTTTGATTGACATGTTCCTCGACTGCTTTGTTTCTGCTGGGAAGATGTGAATGTGTGTACAGATGCTGTCTGTCAAAAATCATGTATTTTGAGGTTAAATAAGCTATTAGAGAAATGGTTCAACTGAAAATGGAAAATTCTGATAACATTTACTCAACCCTCCTTTTATTTTAATTAATGCTGTTCAGTTGCTTTGACACAATCTGTATTGTTAAAAGCGTAAAATAAATAAATAAAGGTGACTTGACTTATTTCAAACCTTTCTTGGAACACAAAAGGAGATGTTCTGTTTGCTGTTTTCCATGTAGTTGCAATTAATTAGCACTGGACTTTTCAAGTTTGAGAAAAAGAACATAAACGTGGTCCGTGTGCAAATGTCCAAGTCTTCTAAAGCAATCTTTGGTTGAAAAACAGCTTATAGAAGACAAAATAAGTGAATAATGACTTGGAATGAGGATGATGTAATTTAAATGTTTGCACCAACTTTCAACTTTAATCTTGTTCTGAGAAGATTTTTAAACCCATACAATGCTGTTTAAAAAGTTTGGGGTCAGAAAGATTTAAGTTAATATTTTTATTAAGCAAGGATGTGTAACATTGCTAAAAAGACAATAAATACATTTATAATGTTAAAAAAATCTATTTAAAATAAAAGTTTTTTTTTTTTCTATTAATTACATGTTCTATTAGTTACACGTTTTCCACAAAAATATTAAGCAACATAACTTTTTCAGCATTGATAAGAAGAAGAAGAAATGTTTTTATGCAAATCAGCATATTAGAATGATTTCTAATGTGACACTGAAGACTGGAGTAATGATGCTGAAAATTCAGCTTTGCCATCACAGGAATACATTTTACAATTACATTTAAAAATATTTTAAAGTAGAAAATAGTTATTTTAAATATTTCACAATATTACTGTTTTTACGGTATTTTTGGTCAATTATATGCAGCCTCTGTAAGCATTACAGACGTCTTTCAAAACATCTTACCGACCCCAAACTTTTGAACAGTAGTGTATTTAGAAAATTTCACTGTGAACTTTCCCCTTATTTGTACTCCAGTCATTAAGTCTGAAGTTTGATGCTGTTATAAAATGGTATTCCATAAAATGGTCACATACGACTTTTACCTTTGACATCAGTCTGCAAGAAAAGAACTTGTAAGTGAAGGTGTGAACAACAACGTTAAGTGGTACTTCTGTTGTTCTGTTACTTAATCTCTCCACACCTTTTCCCTCTCTTTTCCTGTCTTTTCTCTCAGCAGTCTGTTCTGGTTGTGTCTGTGCCTCTCAGCAGCCCTCCATCCATCCCCTTGGGTCTCCTTACATTCCTGTAGTGATAAGTCACTCCTGGCTCTTATTTCCCTCTGCTACCCCTGCAGAAAACACACTCCAGACAAACACACATGGACATGGTTATGTGTACCAGAGGCCATGTAATTCGACCAGCTTCCTTTTGATTTCATCCCCCCTCCCCTTTCCTTGGATCAAACATGCATCGTTTGAGTCGTTGTTGGTTCAATCAAGGTTCAGTACCAGTCTGTTTGGTTTGAGGTCCTCACCCCGGTAGAAATGTCCTCAATGTATTATTTGCAGGCATTTGTACCTCTGAAAGAAGAGATCACAGGTACGCAAGACCACCTACTCCCACAATTCTGTACGACAAAAAAGACCTCCATTCTGTATGGGCAGATAGAAAGGCTATTCTGAATGGAGAGTGTGTTTTATTAAAGCAAGCTTGTGTCTTGCTTAAAGGAAAAGATTTTAAGCCCACAAAATCCAGGCCACAGTCACTAATTATGGGAAAGGGAACGTCAGCTCGTACTTCATGTGGTTTCACTTTGGGTCAGTGCTTTGAATGGAGAGATGTGTTTGCATATAGTCATGGCGCATTATTGTCGGTTTTGCAATGCTGGCAGACTGGGACCATCTACCTGCTTATGGAAAGCAGACCCTCGTGACTGTGTGTCAACAGTCAACAAATATTAGGTAATTTGAACTTTCTGTGTCATGGCAAGTTTGGTCGAGGTTGTAAATGCCCTGTGGTGCAACTACTCATAAACTTAATGACAATGAAGAATGAATACTTCATGATAATTATAATTGTTAAAGGTATTTGAAAGATTATAAGGTTGAGTTTAAGTTTGAGTTAAGATTTTTTTTAAATATACTTTTATTCAGCAGAGTTGTATTAAATTAATCAAATTGACAGTAAAGATTTTTACATTGTTCTAAAAATTATATTTCCAAAAAAAAAAAAAAAAGCTTTTCTTTGCATTAAACTCTCTCTTTTCATTAAATAAACCTGAAAAAAAAATGAAGCATGGTTTCTACGAAAATATTACGCAATTGTTTTCAACATTGATAAAAATAAGAAATACTTTTTGATCACCAAATCAGCATATTAGAATAATTTCTAGGATTAGGATCATTTGACTGGAGTAATGACTGCTGAAAATTCTGAAAATAATATTTCACATTATTACAGTTTATTTTTGATCAAATAAATGCAGCCTTGGTGAGCATAAGAGACTTCTTTCAAAAAAAAAAAGAAATAAAAATAAAATAAATAAATAAAACGACCAAAATTGTATTGTAATTGTTTAAAATTATATAATTGTATTTTTTTTATTGTATTTTTTTAATTATATAAAAACACAAGTGAAACCAACATGATTACAAAGAGTACTTTTTAAATAACTGAAACCCTTTTTAATTTGTTTTAACCTAGATTTCTGAGTATTTCTTCTGTTATCATCTGTGATCATACCAGCTCAAAGTGGTCAAGCTGTTTTCTGGAACATGCTAGCTGGTTGACCAGCTAATGACCAGCATTATTGTTCCATAACCATCAGCTTAAGCTGTTTTTTCCAGCGAGGAGAGGTGGCTGGTGCTCCAGGGCCTTGTGCAACCATAACTCGCCCTTGATTGTCCTTGACCTTAATTCAGATCTGTGGGTTGTGTGACTCTGAATTATATTTGGGACACTATTTGCTCTGACTTCAGATGATGCCTGCCATTAATTTGGGAGTAATGCTACTGAGGACCTAAAAATGTCACATTCTGTCCATTTCCTTGGATTGATTTAACTGGTTCAAAAAAGCCTAGAGGTGAAAAACGATGAATCTCTCCTGAGTATGGCTCATTTCAACAAACCAGTGAATTGTTCTCTATAATTACTTCCCTTTGCCCCATTAACCAGTGTGTGGTAAAGGTGATGGTATAAATGTAGGCTAAAACACATTTGTTTTGATCAACATGACCTCAGATAGCGAAACGTGCCAGCGGGTGAATCACTAGTCCTGCTGTTATAACTGGTATCTCTGCAGCTCGACAGCAACAGCTGTGATTATTTATTTTATTTAGAGCCTCATATATTGTAATTTCCACAACAGTATAATTGCTTTTGTGTGCTCTTGATACGAATTGACAGTCTACTCTGAATGAGTGGTGTTTAGCATCTTTAAGTAGATTTTCTCCAGGTGCTAAAGTGCTTGTGACTGACTCATATTTTTCACTTGAAGCGACCGGTGCTGTGCAGTTTGCCTGAGCGCACTTCTGAGAACTCGTCAATCATGTTTTCTCTTCTGTATTTAAAGCATAATGGTGGCGAGGGCCCTTTGGGTTTTGTTGAAAACTATGCGGTGCACTTGCACAAAATGTGACTAGTTACTTGCTTTAAACCGTTTACTGAAGTGCATAAGTGCTTTTTCTCTTTCTCTTTCATTCGTGCTGAAGTGGGCTGCCAGTATTTCATCTACAGTATAATCCTCTACAATTTTAACATTGTGCTCCTGGCAGTCTTTTGAGCCCAACTATTAAATGTTCTTCTCAAGGTTCTTTTTAGTAACCAGTGGGGCTCCATTATAAAATATTCCTTCACTTTCCTCCTACTGTTAGGTTGCTACACGACTGAATTCCACTTTAGCAGTCTGCCCAAGGGGATTGTGGGGCGGGGGTTATGTTTGGGGGCCTGAGAGGGCCTGAGGCTGATGTTTCAGCTTGTTTACTAGTTGAATCTCTGTGAAGGAGCAAATGGTGGTTTGTAAGCACTTTGTTAATTCACTAGTGTGTGTGTGTGTGTGTGTGTGTGTGTGTGTGT
>NW_015546055.1:431987-435785 GCF_001515605.1 Sinocyclocheilus anshuiensis | reverse complement strand
TGTGTGTGTGTGTGTGTGTGTGTGTGTGTGTGTGTGTGTGTGTGTGTGTGTGTATGTGTGGTGGTGGTAATGGGGCGTTGGCCGTGCTTGATAAAGTTGATGTGAAGGAAATCTGTTTTACAGGCCAGATTTTAATGCCGCACTTCTGATGAGATGAGATGAAGATACGAATTTTTATTGGTGGATTTTTTTTAAATCCTCGTTTAAATATATATATTTATGTACATTAATTTTATTTTTAATGTTTAACACGTCTTTAATTTGATATGGAAATTGATACTAGTTTCTGCTATATGACTAAGTTTGCTTTTTTCCTCTTTCTCTTTCTGTTCAAAACTTTGTGGTCAGTATGATTTTTTTTTTTTTTTTAATAAAAGTTTCTTATGCTCATCAAGGTTGCTTTTATTTAATAAAAATACCGTAAAAACAGTAATATTGTGAAATAATATTGCAATTTAAAATAACTGTTTTTAATTTAATGTTTTAACATGTTTTAACATTTAACAGCCTTCAGAAATCATTCTAATATGCTGATTTGATGCTCAAGAAATATTTTCTTTTAATTATTATTTGTTATCATTGTTGACAGTGGCTGTGCTGATAAATATATTTTTGTGGATACAATGCTTTTTTTCAGGGTTCTTTGAATAGAAATTTCAAAAGAACAGCATTTATTTGAAATAGATTTTTTTTTGTAACAAAGTAAAAGTATACTGTCACGTTTGATTAATTTAATGCATCCTTGCTGAACAAAATAAATGTTAATTTCTTTAAAAAATATTTCTGATCATAAGCTTTTGAATGATAGTGTATACACTATTCTGTTATTTATCATAATAATTCTGTAATTTATTATAATTCTTTTGGCTTCAGTACAGTGACAATAAAAAAGCTAATTATTTATTTTTTGAAACTAAAGTTTTTATTGTTATGTTTTTCCTTACAATAAATGGGGTTTTATTCATAAATATATAGCTGCCTATTTATCCTAGGAAGGGGTCACTTTTATATTTGACTTATATTTGATTCTAAGAGTTATTGAACATCAACCAATCAACCAGACCTTTTGATGCAGGCACTAGATAATTGTATTTAAACACACCATCCACTTACAGACATATGTCATTTGCATCACTGATCCTTCTGCCATTCATGATGCAAAAAAGGTGGATTCACTTCACAGAATGCAGAAATGAAAATAAGCATTTTGCAGCAAAAGTGTTTTGCCCTCTATTTGTATTACTTTTATAAATATTTGCAGGTACACACTTCAGCAACCCAGTTGGCATCCATATTTATTTCATCTCAGCTGGCTGATCATGAGTGGCAGTGTGATGTTCCCATAGCAACCCTGCTGTTTGGTTAATGACTGTTCTGCTGTTAAATGGCATGGGAAGACTGCAAAAATATGATGCAGTAGAATCGAGAAAATATGCAGTTGCATCTTAGGGATAACTTGATTATTTTGGTGGATTTGTTTGCGAAATTCATTTGCATGTAAATGAAGGATGCCTTCCAGAAAAGTCTGACAAATACGTTCTCCTATGCATCATATCTCTTTCAAATGAAGAAAAAGTTCAAAGCTTTGAATCAGACACACTCTTAAATGGATATATGGAGGTCCAATGAACAGTCACTCCATTATTTCTTACCTCTAAAAGCACTTTGATTGACACTGATCTGAGCTGAGGGGATAGTTCTGCTGGGATAGAACAGATGGAGTGAATCAGATAATGTTGTAGGTGGATTCTGACTTCAATGCAGAGAAAGGAACAGCCAATACTACAGTTATTCACCCAGTATAGGTATAATAGAAAACAGGCCTACACACACCTTCATTGCCCATGATAACTCTGTTTTATTATATAGTCTTATAAAATTTTGTGCTGGTGTATTTCATATCTTTTCATTTACCACAATGGTACCATTTTCAAAAAAGGCCACTTCCATTGTATTTTACTGTACAAACACACTTATCATCTACTTGGTTGTGTGGTGATAAGATCTTTCTAGTTTGTAAAGTATTTTCCAGTCAGAGAATCACACAGAGTGTAATATGATTAGACTTATTAAATGTCTCAAATACTAGCCTCATATGTCTTGGAGGTATGATAGAAACGATTGTGGATCACGTTGTGGCTCAACCTTTAGTTTAATGCTTGTAAATGTATTCCACATTTTGCCCTCTCTTCATTTCTTAATATCACAGAGTGTAAAAGTGCATATTTCAGGAATGAAGCTAGCCTCAGCATTCTAGGTTAAAGAAACCAGATTAAAGTTAAAGCAGGTAAATCCAGGCCGTGACCAAGCAGGAGCTTGAGTTTTGTGAATAGCGATGGACCCTGGGGGGACAGAAGCGCTGAAGGGGAATCAGAAGGAGTGGCAAAAGATACTGAGCGGAGGAATTAGGCTTTAGATGGTTTCCAGGACCCCCAGAGCTCCCCGGTCTCAGTCACACTCGCTGTTTTAGACACACACATCCTCCAGGGGATGGACTAGGCTTGGTGTCTCTGACTAGCATAGTCTCTTTCACATAGCATCTCATCCTACATTTTCAGTGTGCTCACCCTGGGTAAGCAGTGGTGTTAATCTCGTAAATGAACTAAAATGTTCATTAACAAAATGTTAATTTTAAAATGTTTTTTTATTTCTTTAACATCATCATTTTGTTAAATGGTGATATTGATGTTTAATATAGGACTGAATGTTTGGTTGATTTTGCACTTGCTCATCAGCTAAATGGTTGTTTTTGTCAAATAAAATTAGGTGCCATTTTAGTAAAACTGACTAGGGTGCTTTCACACCTGGCTCGTTGTTTCGGAACCTGGTGCGTTTCCCCCCTTAGCTCGGTTCGTTTGGGCATATGTGAACACGGCAATCGCGCCCGGATCCGCACCGAAACAATCGGTCCGAGATCGCCTGAAGGAGGTGGTCTCGGCTCGACTGAAAACAAACTCTGGAGCGGTTCGGTTGTAGTGAGAAAGCAATCCGATTGTTGTTTTGCTAATACTTCAAAATGAACCTGTGAATATCTGTGGGTGAGCACGTCTTCGCCATTCAAAATAAAAAAGCACGCACTTTTTCATTTTGTAATGCCGTCTTATTGCTCTTCTTCCTAGTACACTCTTAAAAATAAAGGTGGTTTAAAAGGTTCTTCACAGCGATGCCATAGAAGAACCATTTTTGGTTCCACAAAGAACCATTCAGTCAAAGGTTCTTTAAAGAACCATCTCTTTCTTACCTTTTTGTAATCTGAAGAACCTTTTTTCACCACAAAGAACCTTTTGTGAAACAGAAAGGTTCTTAAGATGTTAAAGGTTCTTTATGGAACCATTTAGAATGCCATCTTATTGCTCTTCTTCCTAGTAGGTGCATTTTAAAAATGTTTTCCAGATGAATCCTGGACTCCTGCTCAAAATGATAAATTAATATAAGGACAGCTACAAAAAAAAAGCTGTTTTCGTTCCATCCTTACGGATGACATGCGTGACAGCTAATGCCGAGTTCACACTGCATGATTTTCAAACTCGTCGGATCGCCGTTGTTTTCACACTGCGTGACTATCTGGGGTAGCATTCAGTTACTGCTGTGGTCACACTGCACGATGGATCGGCGACAGGGGGATTCAAACTGCATGACTTCAGAATAGGAAGAATCGCCGTCAGCTCTGTCTGGTCCGCAAACTACGTTTCACAACAAAACACACGCGAGAAGTGATACGGAAATAACGCGAGAACCCGCGTGCGTCAGACCGGAGTTCTCGAGCAAGACTGTAATTATTAAAAAAATATATATATA
>NW_015546055.1:408606-431964 GCF_001515605.1 Sinocyclocheilus anshuiensis | reverse complement strand
CAAGCAAATGTTTGTGCTTGTTTCTGTATGATATAATTGTTCATATATCTATTAAAATACTGATATTCTGGGCTATAACTCTTCCCCGAACTTCCCGCTGCCCTGTATCTTGGTCTCTCATTGGCTGTAGGTCATCGCCGTTGTGTTTTTCAGTCAGAACTCATTGAACACAGCGTGATTGTGAATCGCCGGCACCCGCGAAATATTTGGCATGCTAAATATCTGGAGCTGGCGGCGATTCACAATCACGCAGTGTGCAATGATTTCTAAAGGCGGGCGTACACGGTGCGATTCTAAAGGTCGGAACGTCTTGAGCTCTGGCACGTCACGATTGAGTTTATCCGAAAATCGTACGGAGGCAATCACATACGACACGAAATTACTATGATTTTACAAACTGTGACGTAAGCATTACGTTTCGCGCCATTCATGGATTCTGAGGACGAAATAGTTTTCTTTGTGGCAGGTGGCTTGTGATGTCCAAAAAATACAACCGGAAATACAACAGGCATATTCATTCATAAACGGTACGAGCCGCGACCATGCGAGCATCTGCGATTTTCTCCCTATGACATGAAAAAATCGCACCGTGGACGCCCGCCTTTGCCTGTGAAAGCGAACCGCACCAAGAATAAAAATCAACATTGTAATAATTTTAATTCCTGTTTCGGAACAAAGCAATCGATCTACAGGTGTGAAAGCACCCAAAATTAATGACTATGGCATGACATGGAATATTCCCTAAATTTAAAGGAATATTCTGGGTTGAGTACAAGTTAAGATAAATTAACAGCATTTGAGGCATAATATTGATTACCTCAAAAATAATTTTGATGTATCCCCAAGTGAATGAAAACGGAAATTCTGTCATGATGTTCTACATGATTTTGTATAATGGTAATAATGTCACTGTAAAATAAAAATGTAGTATAAGAAAAATATAATTTATTTTTAGTACTACTGTAATTTTACAATGCTAATGTTTATGCTGTCTTCATTTCTTCATTTTTTAAACATTCTTCAAAATATTTTTTGTGTTCTGAGGAGGAAAGACAGTCATATTTTGGGATGACATGAGCATGAGTAAATAAGTACATTTTTGGGTAAACTACCCCTTTAAAAAATGCAAAAATCAAAGTGGTGGTGAGTCTTTCTCTACATTGTCAGACATTTTTTAAAGAATTTACAAGAAGCAGCTTACCATTTATAAAAGCATTTACTATAAAGCTATTTAAATCAGTTTCACAGGGTTTTAGGGCTTGTGGCAAAGTGTGTACAATCTGTAGAACCTAGGCTAGCAATGTTGACAAATGATATTGAACCCAGAATATTCCTTCTAAGAGATATTTTTGTCAAAAGGCAAACACTATTACTAAAAGAAGTCATGGTAGGGAGTGATGGAAGAGAGAATCTCCCCAGTGCTGCATCATGTTGTCTGTGTTCATCTCCAGCGACTGTGCAGGAACCTGGGGTGTCTGTGTGGCCCTGTACATGTTAATGGATGATGCTGCTGTTACTCACATCCCCTCTGGTCCTCCTCACGTACTCCTCTCTGCAAAAGAGGCCAGTATTTGGTTGTCTGTGTAGTAGTAAATCAACCCTAGCTGTTCCATTAACTGGATTTGTGGGTGGTCTAATACCCATGAGTAATATCTTAAACAAAGCTTTTTAGCCTTGTAGCTCATTTTGGGAATGTGTGTATTTGTGTGTGTCTGGTTAGAGTGCCACGGGTCATGACTATATTTGAACCGGTCAGAGCTTGCACTTTGAGCTCAGACTCGTATCCGAAAGCTGGTTTGCAAAAATAGGCTATTGGATGAAACACAGGTCATTGGGTTTGTACACCAGGCAGTGGCTGTAACAGGCACAGTATTGTAAATCCTTCCATTTTGGGTTGCCTAGCAACCTTGCCCAAAAAGTTGCCCCATGTATCATCACATTAAGACTCCATGTTTTCTTATCTTGCAATTCAGGTTTGCGATTCCCCTGCCTGTTGCTTTGGATTATTGTGTGGTTTTAGTGAGTTTAAGCATCTCTTCAGTGTTACTTCCAGTTTCAGCATTACTGAATTATTTTACCTCATATTGCATCAGCACTGTTTGTGATAGCAAACTAGTCAGTCTGGAGTAAAAAGACTTGCATGTGTGCACACCTGGAATACGCTCATGATTGAGAATGTGAGTCCCCTTCCTCTGTAGAATATTTTTTTAAACTTACTTTCTTGCATGCAACTCAAATAAATATTTAGCTAGATGTCCTACCTGCTCCTTTGCAAATAATCTCATAAAATCTCATAATCGCCTCTTGGTTTCCAGCAAGAAAGTCTCAAAGTTACCTGTATAAATACTTGCTTTCCATGCATTTGTAAATTACTTTATGAATTAATTGTAAATTGTGCATACTTTTTACATATGTTAATAAAAAGTGCAAGTGTTTGTAATTTTTGGCTAATTACTGTTAATTGGATAATTAAGTTACCCTACCAGAGAAAACATGTAAATGGTTTAACATCACATTATATTTGTCTTTGTGTGTATGACGCTGTGCATCGTCTATATACAAATATTGGCCATTTACGGTGAACTCTGATCCATCATGTGTTTTTCTATTGTGTCACCTGTATTACTGTAGTGGTTTTCAGGACATTTTAAGGTAAAAAACGGATGTTGGTACTTTAGGTAGCTTGATATGTTAACATTATATCACTTAATTAAATACGATTATGATCGAAATACGAAGTTCTAAAATATATGAGCAGAAATATGCCCTCCTGTAAAACCTAAATCATTGTCACAGTACAGTGAATTTCTGGCATATTACTGCTATTTTTTTAAACTGTAAACTTAGTTAAACTGTAAATTATTATTATATGACAGTTTAATACAGATACCCCCACTTTTATTTCAAATGAATTGATTGTTGTTCATAATTCTTGTCTCATCATGCATGCATATGATTTTTAGCTCTGTGACTGTGCTGATTTAACAGTCATCTCTCTTGTTTTCCAGCCCCCAGAGTGTGCCATGCTTTAGCTGTGTCTCTCTGGTGGTTTGATAGATAAGATGTAGGTTAGGGGCAATGCTCTCCTGTGGGGTCTCTCGCTCTCTGTGGGGAGAGATTCTCTCACCAGCTGACACTTCAAGGGATTCGCAATCTTCTCACCCACATCCCAAGAGAAACTCCTGTCTCGGCGAGACATGGGGAAGAGAGATAGTATCTCTGTCAGGCAGACTGAGAGTGGTTTTAGTGTTTGGATTAGGGTGGATGGATTCATATAGTTATGAATATGATGATAAAAAACTGATTTATTTAGCTGTCAAGTTTGACTTTGACATTCAGTGTAATGCATTTAATCTAAAGGCTTGTAGTGTACATGGACTATTTGTCAGGGAAAATACAGATTCAGTTTGCAGGTAACAGAAAAAGTTTATTACGCTCTCACTGAGCAATAGGGGAAAAAATCAACAGAAACACAAAAATAGAGGAAGTCCCAAATCAAAGTCCACAGGACCAGGAAAGAGCCTCTCAGCAGGGACTGATCCTAGCGTCATCCGTGACGCAGCGTCAAAGTTGCACTGACCGGAGCGTCGTTCGTGACGCAGCGTTGAGGACTCACTGAGCTCCCCGATGAGAGCGTTTAGCGTGCAGGGAGGGGCTAGGGCGATGTCTCAGAATCTCGACAGAGCTAGAGATAGCCAGGGCAGGTAGTAGAACAGATCTCGACTGGCGGGATGAGAAGTTCAAAAACAAAACAGCACTCAGGGCTAAAAAGACACAACACGGGCCACCAGGCGCAACCGGGAGGGGCTCACCTCGTCGCCGGCGGAAGTCATCAATCAGAGTCTGGTCCAGAATATCCCGAGCCGGAATCCAACTCCTTTCCTCAAACAACCGACCCCCTGGACACCCCCTTGGGAACTCCAACTGTTTCTTATAGTGATGTCATTAAGGCCCCGGTAGTCAATGCAGGGTCGCAGGGAGCCATCCTTCTTAACGGATGAGGCCGGCATTTAAGGATTCCTGAATATACTTGTCCATGGCCTCCCTCTCAGGACCGGATAGGGAATACAGACGACCCTTGGGCGGAGAAGTGCCTGGGAGGAGATTGATGGCACAGTCATGGTTATGCTGCACCAGCCACGGGTGCCCTAGGACAACGGGAGCACCCGGGGAATCTAGGAGGTACAGCTCAATAACCTCACGGTGATTGCCAGAGACAATAAGACTTACGGAAGGAATGGAATGGGTAATGGAGGAGATGAGGACACCATTAAGGGAGCGGACAGAGATAGGAGAGGGAAGTGGAATGGCAGGAATACCCCACAATGCAGCAACAGAGGCATCCAGTAAGTTGCCTTCGGCACCTGAGTCAACCAGTACAGAACAGGGATGGAAGGTGTCCTTATACTGAACAGAGACTTTGAGCAGTTTTCTGTTGTCTAATTCTGTCCTAGTGTTATAGTAGTATTATTTATATAGTATAAAAGTATATATATATATATATATATATATATATAACAGTTAAGTTTTAGATTTAATTAACCACACTGAATGTAAGGTAAAGGATAAAGTTGCGATCCTTATGGATTGTATGCTTTTTCCAAAATCTCTTCATCTCTCCCAGCTGTTTCCCAGCTTCCCTTTCATCTTTTTTCTCTCGGTTACTGCTGAGTTATGGGGCGATACAGCTTTAAATGAAATGAAACTCCATTGTTTCAATGTTTCCTTAATTGCCCCCTCCACCAAATGTCATTATGGAAAAATCTGGCATCAGCTGCAGGGCTCTTCAAAAAGAAATAAACTAGATGTATAGTCTATTTGATTCTCTTGCCAGGGTCTTAAAACCACACACAGTCTTGTTTACTGTGGGGAGGAAGGGCATCATTGCCTTCATTCACAGACTTAACAACTAAAAAAAGTACTGATGCACAAACAAGGCCAACAGGATGTAAAATGTAGAGACTTGAGGGCCTGTTAACCTCATTTTTACAATGGAAATTTAAACACATTCATCTATAATATTTGTTCCTACTTCTAAAACCGTCACATCCTCCTTAATCTCTCTCCTAATGTCTCTTTCTCTCTCTCCACGTCTCCAGAAGAACACAGCAGGAGGAGTAACATTGTGGAAAATGACATTATGTGGAGTAAAGTGTCTATAATTTCGATGTGGATATGGTTGAATGAGCTCTGTCTTAAGCATGTATTTTATGCTAATATGGAGATTACCTCTTTAATTGCTTTTATAACACTCACTGCATATTACTGGAGTTTTAGACTTGAATGGAACTGAAGCAATGTTGAAGGTGGATTATAATATGATGATACAGGTCAAAACGAATGAATACACTGCTTCGTAACTGGTATTTATCACTCACAGATGTAAGGTGTATAGGAATACATGTATGTGTGTGTCTGGGTGTTATGTGTATGTTGTGTGAACATAAATGCTTTAGCGATGCATGATGTATTGGTACCATATATATCACACCACAGTTTTCAGCCAATGTTACAGATTTCTTTTGATTTTGCTCACTAAGGTTGCATTTATTTAACTAAAAACAAATAAACAGTAAAACTATAATATTGTGTGAAGTTATTACTGTTAAAAATAACTCTTTACTATTTTAATGTATTTTAAAATGTCATTTATTCACATGATGTCAAAGCTGAATTTTCAGCATCATTTCTCCAGTCTTCAGTGTCACATGATCCTTCAGAATGCTAATTTGATGCTCAAGAAAAAATTCTTATTATTATCAATGTTGAAAACAGTTGTGCTGCTTAATATTTGACCCTGGACCACAAAACCAGTCTTAAGTGTCAATTTTTAAAAATTGAGATTTATACATCTGAATAAATAAGCTTTCCATTGATGTATGGTTTGTTAGGATAGGACAATATTTGGCTGAGATACAACTATTTGAAAATCTGGAATCTGAGGGTGCAAAAAAATCAAAATATTGAGAAAATCGCCTTTAAAGTTATCCAAATTAAGTTCTTAGCAATGCATGTTACTAATCAAAAATTAAGTTCTGATATATTTACGATAGGAAATTTACAAAATATCTTCATGGAACATGATCTTTACTTAATATCCTAATGATTTTTGGCATAAAAGAAAAATCTATAACCCATACAATGTATTTTTGGCTATTGCTACAAATATACCCCAGCGACTTAAGACTGGTTTTGTGCTCCAGGGTCACATATTATTGTAAAAACCGATACATTTTTTTCAGTATTCTTTGAAAGTTTAAAAGAACAGCATTCATTTGAAATTGAACTCTTTTGTAATATTATAAAATGTACTGTCTCTTTTGATCAATTTAATGCATCTTTGCTGGGGAAAAAATCTTACCAAAAATCTTATGAAAGCGTAAACTTTCACAAAATTATATTATATGTTTAGGTGCTTGGATCAACAGGTATGTTAGTTGTAAGTTGTATGTAAGTTGTCCTTTAGCAATATTACAGTTATGTTATTACAGTGACAGTCCTTCTGGAGAAACCTGAGATTAACATACTTTCCTAAACATCAAGATAAGTGTTTCCAAATTGAAAGTGAAAATGCTGTACAGCACAGTCTCAAGGCGGGCGTACACGGTGCGATTTTTGCTGTCGTACTAGCTCGCAGGCGATTTTTTTCTCTCGGGAGAAAATCGCAGATGCTCGCATGGTCGCGGCTCATACCGTGTGAAGAAAGTCCATGCTTTTCTCTGCTTTTCAGCCATTCTCTTTGCCATGTCCTTTGTCTTCGTTTTTTTTTTTTTGGACGTCACAAGCCGCCTGCCACAAAGAAAACTATTTCGTCCTCAGAATCCATATTTTTATGAATGGCGCGAAACGTAATGCTTACGTCAGAGTTTGTAAAATCGTGGTAAATTCGTGTCGTGTGTGACTGCCTCCGTACGATTTTCGGATAAACTCAATCGTGACGTGCCAGAGCTCACGACGTTCCGACCTTCAGAATCGCACCGTGTACGCCCGCCTTCAGTCATTCAGAACATATGTTTGTTACAGCAAGACTACCAGGCATGATGCTGCAGAAAAGTGTAAAAGAGTACATTCAACCAGACTCGACAGGTGAACCCTCCCTTTTTGTCCATTTCACCTTAACTAGAAGACAGTCATGTGGCATCCCTCCCTGTTCCCATCTCAGAACCCAGGAGCTGCTGTGATGGAGTGAGGGGAGGGGGCCTTCTGCTGTGATTGAGGTTGTGCAGCTGGCGTCTTCGTCTTTGCCCGAGTAAAAAGCCATCAGAGTATTAACCTTGTGAAATAAATCAGGAGATGCAGGCAGACAGGATGAATAGCACTGCGTGAATATAGGCTGTCATGTGAAAAGCGAAATGAACAATGTCCGTGCCGCCGAGGGGCCGTCTGAATGCTGTTGCTGCACTATTGTGTCACACATAATGGACAAAGCTACATCAGGGCTTCGTTGCGATTTCAGCTATTTTGACTGCTTTTTTTCTTTTACGTTCTGGATCACCTTTAAAAGCCAGAGCGGTACAATGTAGGTAGGCTCGTTCATGATTAGACACGCACTCCAATAGTGTTGGAGAGTGAATTTGAGAAAGAAAGTGGAAGCGATAGAGAGGGAGGGTTGGGAAGGGTGAGAACTTGATTGATTTGGATCCTTTTGACCTATTTCAGTAGTGGTTAATGGTGCTGCTTTAAACCAGAGAGTAAAGGAAAACACCTGTTCTTCTTTCAATACACTCTTTCCTCTCTGCTAGGTGCACCATAACAGGTTTTAGAAAAGAACTTGGATTGGAGGCACCTGGTTAGGGAGAGAGCAGCACCTCTCCTGGCTATTGCTGAAATGATGACACTTGTTCCGCTAAAAATTACACACTAAAAAATGCTGGGTTAAATACAACCCAGTGCTGGGTAAAATAGGGACAAACCCAGCAATTGGGTTGTTTTGACCCAGCGGTTGGGTTACTACCCAGAAGGTTGGGTTAAACATTTAACCCAACCGCTGGGTCAAAACAGCCCAATTGCTGGGTTTGTCCCTGTTTTACCCAGCACTGGGTTGTATTTAACCCAGCATTTTTTAGAGTGTAGGATCTCTTTCTAATCTTTATACCTTGTATAAATACTGCCAGGGAAAAAAAGGAAAATACAAAAAATGGAAAAGCAAAAAGACAGTTCTATGTGAGTTAAAGGGATAGTTCAACCAAAACGGCAAAAGATGCTTTGAAGAATGTGCGTAACCAAACAGTTTCTGGTCCCCATTGACTTCCATATAGTGTAGTCAAAGGGGACCAGCAACTGTTTGGTTATTCACATTTTTCAAAATTTCTTCTTTTATGTTCAGAAGAGAGAAAGTCGTAGAGGTTTTGAACAAGTTGAGGGTGAATAAATGACTGAATTTTCATTTTTGATGGAACTGTACCTTTAAGGCTTGACCCACATATATAGTAGTACTTTACCTCTAGACTAACATATCTTACACTTAGAAACATTATATTATATTGTTTTTTACTTTATTGTTTTTATTTGTAATGTTAATTATTATTAATATAATTTACATATGCTGTTAAATGTAATGCCCCTTTAAAATGTTTATTTTTGCCAAGTGAATAATATAAAGCAGAGCAGTATTTTAATGCGTAAGATTCCATTACTTTTAACCATTAAAATCAGTGGCAATAAAAATTAATATTATTATAAAAATATGTTATATACGTACGACTTTAATTGTAATATATCCCTTTAAAATGTGATATCCATCTATCCGAATTTGTGGAAATGCATAATATGTAACAGAGCAGTGTTTTAGTAATTCATAAGATATTACTTACTTGTGGTTGTAGTCGTTAAGATCAGTTCCCTTTAGCCTACTTCTTCTCTTTGCCTTCCATACTTCCCTCCTCTCTCATTGCCCATGTGTTGTTTGCTCAGAAGTGGCGGACCTTTGGAAGCAGCACCACCTTTGGTCTCCAATAGCACATCCTTCCTCCCCTCTGTCCTCGTGTCTCTCCCTCCACTGCATCCACGCCTCCACTGTGAAGCTCTAAAAGGCCTTTGTAATCAAGGTTTTAATTAGTATAGGGAATAGAAGGCAGATGAGACAAGAAAGGAGCTCAATCAACAGCCCTGTGGGGTCTGTAATGGAGGTGGATGAGGAGGTCCTGGGTGGTGATAGTTGAAGGCACTTTCTCTCGTTCCTGCTCATGAACAAGCCTAACTGACAGCACTGTCTGTCCGCTGTGAGTCCTTTGTTTCCTGCCCTCACCATACGGCACTGGGTGCTTTTGGAGCAGTGTACGGGCATATGACTTTTTAAGATGTCATATGCTGTTATGTCTTTTGGATCCAAGTCTCTGTAAATTCCCAACAAAGAACAAGAAAAAAAAATGTTTTGCATGGCAGAATATGTTTGTGGTCAGTAGGGTTTTTTCCCCCAAAGAAATGTATACTTTACTTCAGCAAAGATATTAGAAACTATATCATTGATACAAAAAAATTCTATTTCAAATACTAAATGTTGTCCTAATGAACTTTCTATTAATCAAAGAATCCTAAAATATAATTTTCACAAAAATATTAAGCTACACAACAGCTTTTAACATTGATGATAATGTTTTTTGAGCAGCAAATCAGCATACTAGAATGATTTCTGAAGAATCATGTGACACTGAAGACTGGGGTAATGACAGCTGAAAATTGAGCTTTGATATCACAGGAATAAATTGTATTTTAAAATAGAAAATAGTTGTTTTAAGTGGGAATATTTCACAATATTACAGTATTTTTGATTTAATAAAACAGCCTTGGTGAGGATAAGAGACTTATTTCAAAAACAGTTCAATCTTGCCAATGCCAATCTTTTGAATGGTAGTGTATATATCAGTTTTATTTTTAACATTTTGTATCATTTAAAAATAAATATATAAACAATATGTAATATAATACACAATATTTAATAATAGAATTATGTAAACTATATTGTATTTATTTTATTGAAACATCTTCTATGGAATATTTATACACTCTAAAAAAGATGGTTCATTAAAGATTCTTTAAACGCAGTTACAGTTCCATTTAGAGCCATATTGTCCTGATGAACCCTTTTATGCTGAATTGGTTTTTTGTGTAAGAGTTTAGTGTTTTTTATTCCTGCCTTTTTGTTTTTGAAATCTGTACTGTCAAAGCAACCTTGTTACTGATTTTCTGAAGCCAACTACACAGACTGTCAACACAGTCACAACAGTTAAATGATTTCTTTTTATTAAAATGTCTATATTGTAACTTCAATTTGTAACTGGTTACCTACCAATTATGTATTTTTCGCTTTTTAGTTTTTTAACATAACATGTAATCTGATATTGTTTAGAACCATTTTTCTTAAGAGTGTGTATGTGAACAAACAAACAAACCAGTAAATTAAACGTTTTTGGCCTGGAGCTTATTTTCAGTGTAATTCATCATCTTCAGATGGCATGGCACCCACTCAGGAGGCGTTGATTGAAGTTGGTACTTTCACTGTGGTAGAGGTTGGTCTGCTAAAGCCTTCACTGGGCTGTGACCGATAGCGCCAGCAGAGGCTAATGCCCGCTGAATGCCAGTGCACTCTGTATGTAATGCAAATGGCCTGACATTTAACTGCTGTGGGCAGGGTGTAATTAAAGATGTGGCCTTTACCAGCGCCTGTCCTCCCCTACTGATGAGACACAAAGAGAGAACAGGCTATAGTCCTCACTTACAATGGAAACAGGCTGAGGCATTTATCATGAGTGTCTTTGAACAGTTAAAGAAAATGAAGATTAGTTATTTGAGAGTTTTACGTGCTTTAAAATGCTTGAATATCCCAAGTATTTAAGCCTCAGATAGCCAGACTTTGACTAACAGCAAAAAGTCCGGTCCCATCTTGCTACTGAATACCGAAGGCCCATCCCAATGTTTTTTTCATGCAGATATTGAGGGTAAATCATGAAAGATTTCATGGATATCAGTCAGATTTTTCTCTGTAATTTTTCCATGGTGATATGTGTTGCACATTAATTTTATGTGGAATTAAATCTTCTTTGGCTCTGTATAGGTGTAGTGTCTCTGCACTTGAACTTGTTTTTATTTTTAATTATAGATTAATATGCAATGAAAGGAGTCATGAATAACTTTGCATCATTATATGGATCTGATTGGATGTGATAAAGTGACCTGCTAAATGTAATTTCTTTTATCATCAGCCTGAGTTCTCCAATTTACTCGGATACTGAACCTCCCAAAGATTTTGTGAGACATTATGAAACAGTTTGGATAGGTATAATAGAAAAGCACAAAATAAAACTGAAATCATGTCTGATTTTGCCTTTAAAATGAACCAAGATGAGATCCTCAGAGAGGGAGAGGACAAGTCAGGCCAAGGAGAATATACTGCTCTCGTTATAAAGGTGACATAACATGGCTGTCCCTCTGTGTCTGTGAGCCACTACCAGCCATATATCACACAAGTGAAGATGTACGAAGAGCCGAGTGAACAAATCAAGGGCAGAGACACAGGGGAAATCTACTGCCGCGCAGTCACAGGCCAGGTTAAAGCCCTGCTCATCTATACACTGTTTCTCCATCGCCAGTGACCGTGTCGAGGGCTCAGGGAAAAGAACCGAGCAGATTCTCAGATAGCGTCCGTGCCGAGGGATGCCGAGTCCACAAGAGGGCAGCTTAACCTTGAATCCCCTTACATGATGCTCCGTTTAGACTCTCCAGATAAGTAGCCAAGAACAATTGCCTTTGCCAAGCACTATCTGCACTATTTTACTGGATCAGAAGTATATCTTGTGTTCAAAAACGGCATCTTATCTATGTTGATTAGATATACACTAACAGTCAAAAGTTTGCAGTAGGTAAAATGTTTTTGAAAATCGTATGCTCAGTAAAAACAATAACATTGTTATTATATAAAATATAGATTCAAAAAAAAAAAAAAATATATATATATATATACAATACACCATGAAAGTTCTATACAGGTTCTATACATACAATGAATGAAAGTGGTGTCCTTTTTTTTATTTGACTCTACTGACTTTCATTGTATGGACAAAAACAGTTAAAAAATAAAAAAGAGAGCTCATTAAGTTATCCTATGGGTTTTGAACACTTGATATAGTACACAAGTAGTATAACTTATGATTTTGTATCCTTTTTGATGTTTGTAAGCTTCATTATGTGTAAAGGAGCAATTAGTACATGTAAGTGGGAAAGGATCTTACAATATGCATGTGTGCTTACATGCTTGCTTTGTTCTGTACTTTCTCTCCTTTACCTTTTCTTACTCTATGCCCCTCTGTTTTGTTCTGTTTATATGGTTAAATGACTTCTGTACAGTCTCAGTGGCTTTGTTGACCTTATCAAGATGCAATAATAAGCTGAGTTTATTATTACTAAGTTTATGTGTGTGTGCCAGTGTGTGCAGAGCAGAGTATTGAACTTGTGCTCAGTCTGTAGCTAACACATTAGGACAGCTCCTCGGCAAACAAAGGGCAAATTATCTTCTCTGGGTCTGACCCAGACGGAGGTTATTAGAGCCCATGGACTCTGTTATCATACTTCATAATCTCTGGCTGTGCTGCACACTCAGTGTTTTGTAGGTTTAGCCTCTGCACAGGGAATGTTTGGTATGGTTTTGACACTTAAAGAGCAAGCATTATTTGTTGCAGTTTAATTAAAATGTATTTTCTTTAAACTTGTACTACCAAACACTTTACACTTTATATTAATTTATAGGCACTTCTTATACTCACCAAGACTGCCTTTATTTTATCAAAAATACAGTACAAATTGTAATATTGTGAAAACTGAATTTTCAGCATCATTACTCCAGTCTTCAGTGTCTCATCATCCTCCAGAAATCATTCTAATATGCTGATTTGCTGCTCAGTATTAAGCTACTTAATATTTTTGTGGAAAATGTGATATATTTTTTTTTTAATTCTTTAATAAATATATTTTAAAAGAACACCATTTATTTGAAATATATCTTTCCTTTCACTTATTGTTTTTATCCTTTCACTTATAATTTTTTTTTAAATCTGAGTAAAAATAATTTTATACTACTTTTGACCAGTAGTGTAGATATTTTAAATTAAACACTGATTTTAATAAATAATAATAGCTGGAAATTTTAAAGCTATAACGTTTTACAGCTATAAACATTTGTACTGGAAAATAATGACATAGTGCAAAACATTGATTGATTTGATTTGTATATAATTTATCATTAAATTTTTTTAATTTTTGTATATAGTTTTAATCATCAAAAGTCATTCTGGTAGATCTATACAGAAATTTAGGTGTAAATTATTTTGGTTTGCATATGTTGTACCAATTTTCATTATATGGCAAATAACTTTTATGCTATTTCATGGTTTTTGGTGTTGAGTGTGGGGACTAAATAATTAAGAATATGTAATAAAATTATGCTACAATTTCACTTGGTGTTCTTGGAACCATCTGTTCGCATTTGTAATTTCAACTACAAATGATGTTAAACATAATCAAAGTTGCCATTTAGCCATTACATGTACACTTGTTTGAAACTCATTTGCTAAATGACTTGATTTGTGAAATTAAAAAGGCAGAGAGAGAGAGAGCCAGTCTTAGATCCATCTATATGTAATGCTGCCATCAGTTCATACTGGACCCAAACTGCATGCAGTTAAGCATGAACGCATCCCTCCGCTGTATCAGTATATAGTATAAATAAATTATGGCGACAGCTCACATTCACTTCTGTGAATCGATAGTATCCCTGTTCACCTGACAGCTTAATCATGTGTACTGCCTGACCAAACAAAATAAGGTTCACCCTATTTCTTTCATCCTGACCTTGCTTGTGCTCTGTAAGATTCTCTCTCCCCCAGTTCCAGCATGTCTTCTGTTGTGTTCACGTATTGCTTTCTTCCCTAGCTTATTGCTTTCCTTTCATCCCCTTCTTTTTTTCTGTGTCTCTCTCTGTGTCAGAGAGACACTCATTATGTCATGCATAATAAGTAACTTTGTCTTTCATATTGACAGATCTGTCAATCCAGAGCAGCAGTTGTTAAAACTGGTAGGGAATGAATTTACTACCTCCTTCTACAGTATAGATGTGAGTGCCAGCAGTCACAAATGTGCTTTGAGCCAGACAGGCACTGTTAAAGCTCTATTGTCAGTCAGCCCATAACTTCCTGAAGACATAAACTACTCTAGACTGTAAAATCAATTCAGTCACTGGTGCTCGTAAAAAGCAGCAGCATTCTGCTCTTCACACACACACACACACACACACACACACCTGCTGTGTGAAAATGTGCAATCCAATCACTCTCTACTGTGTTCACAGTGTGCAGTTAAGTAATTACCGCTTATTTGGGCTTTTGTTGGCACCGAATGAATTTTACACTTGAGGAGCCTTTAATATGTTTGCATTTCTGTTTAATGGGTGAATCTACCTTGGCTGGGCTGCAAACACTAACCTGTAAAATCTTCTGTGTTGTGTTATGCCATGTTTAAGAAGACGGAGAGAAAATGTTATAATTATTTGTGTTTTTATTAGGGGTGTCAATTGATTTCAAGAGTTTAACAAATTAATTTAGTGATATATCAATTAATAAAATACGTATTCACACAAAATGCATATCTGTATTTACTGACAGAAAGATAGATAGGTAGATGGATATGGATAAATGATGGATAGATATTACGGTTGCAAAGGGGCGGAACATTTCTGGTAATTTTTTCTGAAACTTTTCTGAATTTTTTGGTAACTTGGAAGGTTTCCGCCCCTATGCAAACCTAATATAGATAGATAGGTAGATGGATATACATGGGTAGATATGGATGGATGGATACATACAGAGAGAGATGATAGATAGATAGATAGATAGATAGATAGATAGATAGATGGCTATACATAGATGTATATGATTTAGATGGATGGGTTGTAGATGGATCGATAGATACTGTATAGATGGATAGAAAGATGGATATAGATGGATGGATAGATATTGGTGGATGAATAATGGATATAGATGGATGGATAGATATAGATGGATAGGAAGATGGATATAGATGGATGGATAAATATTGGTGGATGAATAATGGATATAGATGGATGGATGGATACAGGGTGCGAACTACGGGGTAGCTAGGAGGAGCTCGGCTCCCCTTAATAAGACATGGGCTCCCCTGAAAACGTGATTTATGAAATTTTGGGGGGTCTCAAAAAATGTTGACAATGTGTTATTTTGACTGCAATTTCAGTTTTGTGTAATGTCCTAACTGAACGGAGGAATTATGGTATTGTTCTGTAGCCTGATGACGAGTAACTTTAACCGTTGTTCATGTGAACTCAGCCTGATGCTTTGTTTATAGACTATTTGTGGGTGGCTGTTTGTTGTTTCACCTATCAATTCGTGTCGATAAAGTATAATAGGGTCAATCCTGTATAGTGATTTATCCTATATAGTGCTTGCATAAAGCAAGTAGTGCATACACTTGTAGCTGTTATGTATCTTTGTAAGTCATTGTAAGCTCTCTTTTGAGGCACGCGCAAGCACACGAACCCCCCGTTATAAAAAAAAAACAAGTGGGCTCCCCCAAAGTCCACGGTATAGTTTGAACACTGAATGGATAGATATAGATGGATAGGAATATGGATATAGATGGATGGATAGATATTGGTGGATGAATGATGGATATAGATGGATGGATAGATATAGGTGGATAGGTAGATGGATATAGATATAGATGGGTGGATAGATAGATCATTAATTGAATTTGTGTATTGAACATGATTACATTTTTTTTAAATAATTAACAAATAATATTTGAACTTGGATTAGCCAATGTTATTATACTGGAGCATCCTCCAAGTGAACCGAAGAGCAGAGCGGCTGTAAAAGCCGATAAAATGTGTTTGTATTACCTGCCCCATGTGGCCTGCTTCCTCTCTGTAACATCTGCTTCTGTTACATTTGCTCCATTTGTTCTGGGCCAATTAATTCCTCTCTAATTCTATAAATACAACAACGAGTTCAATTAGCTCTGCCTGTAAGCCCACTGCTGTGAAACTGATTTCCACAGGTATCGAGACACTCCATCGTAATGATAGTCAACACCCTGTTGAGAGTTTATGAGAAATATGTGTATTTGTATAAATATATGAGAGAATGAGAGTTCGAAAAACACGAAAAGAAAAAAGCGACCATTTAAAAGCAAATGAAGTGAGACTCTTAAATTGAAATATGGCCTCTGTGGAAATTAACATGCTTAAGAGCGCTGAATGTTTATCCGATTTAGCAGGGGTTTTACGGCACAGCTGTTTGTTTGAAAGAGTTTATCTTGATTTTAATCCCCTTCATCCCAGACTGATGATTATTTTCACTTTGTCATAGACATTCATCATCATTTTGGAAGTGGGCGCAAAGCATCAATTGTCTGCTAATTATGTGGCTTCTCTTCATTTCAGAAGTGTGTGTGAAGATAACTTTGTTATTAAATGCATTCTCTCTTGTGTGCCACTCATTTACAAGAGCTCTGTGGAAGACATACGTTTTCAGCAGTTTGACTTTTCAGCTCGTTATAAGAAGCATCATTATGAATTCTCAAGAAGATTTAAGTGCTCTTATTCACTTTAACAATGATTAGTGATCGTAGCACTAATCGAGCAGCAGCCAGGGGAATGGATGCCACTTGCAGGGAAAGATTTCGTTTAATAGTTATACAGGTTTTACCCACTAATCAGTGAATCTCATGAAATCTGTCAAGAACATATTTGGGTCGAATTTATGAACGTTTTTTTTTTTTTTTTTAACTAAGCACATTTACCTTAATGCAAAATATAATGTAAAATCTCATTCTCATTACTGGAATGCAAAAAACAATGATATATTAAAATAAAGGATTTACAGTTTTTTTTTTTTTTGCTTTAAATAAATCAACATTGTAGTACAGCAAAAATATGCAATGAGAATAACCAATGAGAGTTTAATTAAAATTTTAGTGATATAGAATCATACAGACATATTACTGTAATGAGAATTTGGTGGTGAAAAAGGTGCTTAATTATCATGAAATTAAAGTTAATAGTCCTAAAAATAGGCTTCATTTTCTTTCTGGATTATGTAAGGTCTCGTTAGTTTGCAAGTGAATTATCATCCAATCCATTCCTGATGGATTATTTGTTTACCTCATTATTTGATTTCACATTTTGACAGTCTTTCAACAGTCATATTTGATTTAAGTCATGTTCTGTTTATTTAACTTTCTATAAGACAAAATGGTTCTTGACTGCCTCTGATCTCAGCTTTCATATAGGTCTCACAGTTTTAGGACTATTTAAAGAATTTCAAGATGTGTTCAATGGTGCACAAAGACTTATCTTAACATCTTAACTTATCGTAACATACTCAAGTTAATGCTGAGAGCCTTGCTTGAGGATCATGGCAATTCCTTCCCAATGTACCATCACAGAGTTTTCTGTAAATAATTTGGCAATGTTGAAATGTGAGGAGACGGCACATATTGCTGCCACCCTGATCTGGCGTAATAGACAGAAAGCTGAAGGTTTACTGTCATATATCCAGTGTTTCCTGAAAGATCCGAGCTATTTTCAGTTTTAGCCTTAACATTTGAAAAGCTGCCCCATGGTTGATCTGTTCAGTGTGGGTGGACAAGAGGGTTTATACACAGCAACAGCGGGCAGCCAGGAGTCCTAATTTTCTATTGCAGAATTGTTGCCTGTGCTCAAAAGCCATTCTGATATTCCTGTATTTCAGGACAAGAATAGCAGAAGCAATGATGCCAGTGTCTTTTTAGTAGGCTTTTTAGACTTTTTTTTAGTATGACTTAGTTTCTTATGGATGCTTGTTTCCACCATAGATTTAAAAAAAAAAGCAAAGATAACCATAATTCGTAGGAAAAAAAGTCAGAATTGTGAGTTTATAGCTTTATAATTCTGACTTCATAACACACAATTGCGATGATGTGTTTTAATGAGTAAATGATGAGAGAATTTTCATTTTTGGGTTAATTGGGTCAACCTTTACTACTTTTATTATTGGAAGCAACAAAACTGATCTTTTTGTAGAAACAAGCAACATCTTGTTTGACATCTTAAAGCAACCTAAACTGGGTTTGCTGATCCTAGCTGGTCTCCCAGCCTGGTCTAGTTGGTTTATTGGCTGGTTTTAGAGGAGTTTTGGAGCAAACATGCTTTAAGCATTTCCCCCCCACATTGATAGATCTGTTTTTCCTAGAAAATTATTGCTTCTGTCATATTGCCAAAATGTTCTGAGAATCAGTTTAGAATGTTCAGTGAAATCATGGAAAAGTGAACTGTTCAAAATGGCTTGAAAAATCTGATCATTCATTAGCAAACCAGCTAAACCTTGCTTCTTACCGCTGTATGCATAGCATATATGCATAAGTGTTAGCATATATACATAAAAACTAATGGCCTTCTCTCTAAGAAAATGTGAAAGACTCCTCTAATTTTGCATTCATTTGATTGCTTTTCTGTTTCTGTGCTTTTTGTCAGTGACTTTACGACTTTATTAAAGAAAGCCTGAACCCCATTGTCCCGCCGGAGCTTTGCAAACACTCCACAGTCTGGGTCTCTTCATGCATTTATCCCAAGTCAAGCCCTGGGTTAAACTACCTAATCAAATTCTTGATGTTTTTTGGCACCTCACATTGAATTAAAAGATCTAAGACACAGCGGCTGCCTTTGCTTCAATTAACCTTTTATCAGCAGAGCTATTAAAAATTCCCCAAGTTTCTGTTAAAATGTCATTTTTATTTTTTGTGCTCTCTTATTCGACACACGCAACGACAGATTAAATCAAAACTTAATAAAAGGTTTTATATTCAGTGGATGTAGAAAAGCAAGGGCGTTCTTGCTGTTTTACATGAGAATGAACGCATCCCGCTGAAAGACATTATGGTGTAAATAAACGTACAAGCTCATCACTGTAATGTCCCGCTGCCAAAAATCCTGAAGGCTTTTGAGTGCTTCATGTTTTATAAAAATGTCCTCTTTATACTCATAGTGATGAATAAAGACATGTTTATAGAATAGGAAGATTGGCCTAGATTAGTCGTCTTTTCTTTTCTGTCTTTATTCTTACTCTCGCGCCCATAGATTGCTTATGTTTTATGCTTTGTGAACTAGTTTCCCCTTTCAGTAAAAAAGCAAAAGCAATTTGTTTTCATCATCTTGCCTTCACCTGAAGATGTTTCTCCATTCAGACGCACATACATGACGGTTTCCTGCTGCGCCGATCCAGCTGGTAAGCTTCAAAAAATTGAAGGGAGGCAAAAATTGGCCCAATTCTGCTTGTATTTAGAGTCTTATGCTGTCTATTATTTAAGGCAGTAGAGAGCCACTTTAGTGTTCAATAGGCACTGATTTTCTGCCAGGTGCCATCAGATTCAATGGGCTCTTTCCCCTTCAGATAAGAGGAGATCTCCTCTGACTGGGTCTCTGAACTCTGCTGTGTTACTTATCTACGACCTGGACGGTCTGTCTACAGTGATCAATTTCAGCTCGGCTCCCACTAACCCGGTTATTGATAAAGAGCCTCCGCTTCTGTGAGATTGGAAAAAACTAAAGGAGAAAAGGTCTCATGAGAAATAAGTTAATTTTGTGTTTGTACTTGAGCCTTGGCTGAAAAAAAGATACAATGCTTTCTTCATTTATAGAGGAGCTGCCACAGAGTCTTTCTCTCACAAAGAGTTTTATTTCACCAAACATGTTTTGTTTTTAATCTAAAAACGGCCCCATGAGTCAGACTTTCTCTTTTTGTTTTCTCCCTCTTCTGTTTGCAGAATCTCTCATCATTTGTTGCGTGGTGAGCCGGGCACTACGCAATTGTTTCATAACTTCAGGAATGTGCTATGAATTAAAGGAGGAACAGATGAAACTGACTGGATCTATAGAAGAACACGAGGCAACACTCATAAAAACAAATCAAAACCTCTTTTCACCAGGTTTTGGGCCTTTGAATGAGGTCAGAAAAATTGGAAAGAAATTGTGGGTTGGCTGGAAGGTGAAAAGGAGAACAGAACAATCAAGCCCAGTTTGTCAGATCCGACTTCCTGCTGAAAACCGCATGCTTTAAAAACCACAACTCTTATGTGATTAAACTATTTAATCTCCAAGCTTAGTGTTCATAGTGTGATTTCTTCATTTTAAGTCATTGTGTCTCTGTTATGAGTTGTAATTAAGTGTCCAAATTGACGTGTTTTGAAGTCTCTATAGTGTTGCTATCAAAACTGGCATCTCATTTTCTCCATCTCATAAACTCAGGATTTGCATGCATTTACCCCTGCTGCTGTAAATCGATTGGCTGATAAGACTTGGCTCAGAATGATTTACCTTGCTTTTGTTCTGCGGTTGTTGTTTGTACCAACTGTTAATGTCCCATTTAACAAGATAAGTAAAGGATATGACTGTGCTCAAATGAAGCTTAAACACATTTTATAAACCCTTTACAGTTGTACTGTATATGAATCCCAGAGGGAACATTTTGATGCTCCAAAGTCCTTGGACATTTGTTTTGGATGTGTTTTGGCTATAAACAACCAAATGGTGAGTTTATTGTGTGATGTGTGAGAAATCCAGTGTATTTAGCTCCAGTTTAAATCATTCAGATTTGAGGGTTGACCGTGTTAACAGCTCTTTTAGCACTGTTTTGTTTTTAGCACTGTTACCCTTGTTTACCAATTTGACATTTTTGTTTTTGGCAGGGTTATACACATGCACAGAAAAGTGATTCTCTTTGGTGAACAATAGCTGTTTTGGTTGCTTGTTGAATGCATTACAAAACCTGAAATGCCTGTGTTGCTGGTGCTGAGCTCAAGAGGGGAAGACAAGAAAACAATCTTGTGAATTAATAAGAATTTCCTTTCCCATAATGACAATCATCTGCACTTTCTGCTATAGTGTCCCCCCTCTAGTTGCTAAGCTTGCAGTTCAATTTGTCCTAATTCCGGGCTTAATTGTAGAGAGCTTTGCAGCTAATTAAATGTTCAGAGGAGTGATAAATTGGGTGGGTCGAACACAACTACAGTAATTAGTCCAATGTACCGAATGCAGAAACTTCCCGGCATGCACTGCAGGAGAAAAGGAAAGAGCAGGGCTTATAGAATGGCACAGAGATGGCGGATCCATTTTGTTTTTCTAAAGATATTTTTCCATTGTATACATTGTACATACACTACCCTTCATACATTTGGAGTTGGTATTTATAGTTGGTATTTATTTATTTATTTTTTAAATAAATGTTAAAAAAAAATCAGTTTTCACAAAAATATAAAGCAAGGCTATTTTTATTTATTTATTTTTTTAACATTGATAATAAGCAATGATTCTTGAGCACCAAATCAGCATATTATAATAATTTCTGAAGTATAATGTGACAGTGAAGGCTGGAGTAATGATGCTGAAAATTCCGCTTTGCCATCACATTTTAAAATATATTAAAATTTAAAGTTATTTTAAATTGTAATGATATTTCACAATATTGCTCTTTCACAGTATTTTTGATCAAAGCTTTGGTAAGCATAAGACTTCTTTCAAAAATATTACAGAAATCTTACTAACCTCAAACTTTTCAATGGTAGTGTACTGTGTGTATGCAGCTGGGACCGAGATGGGTCTCGTGCATGTTGCCCGATTGGGTCCCACCTTGTGACAAATGCAATCCTACATGAAATCCATGTGGGCAATTGACATGGGGCCATTATGGAACCCGCGGACAATCCTATATGGGGCCCATTTTTCAGCCCAGTTCATACCCATATGGGCCCCACATACAAATGTTGGCTGGGACGTGTGTTTATTTGAAACATAGTAAATAATATGAATGATGAGAGATATTGCCAGTCGGCAAAATGAAGCAGCAGAATTAAGTATTTTAAATTGATAAAATGCCCAAAATAGATGCTAATCTAGCACAGCACTTCCTCTGTCCGTTTTATGTTTGACATAACGCAGCACAGCATTCTCACACACACACACATGCACTTTAGTGACAGATGTTCCCTGATCTCTATACTTAACTGTGTGATGACCCTAATCCTGGTGGCCTCTTATAAAGCAAGCAGAAAAGCTGTTGAACAGTGCCTCGGTTTGCTTGTGTGTGCAGGCCTGACTCACAGTATAATCCTTATGTTGTACTTAAATTGGAAAGAAGTGTGCATCTCTCTTTTCACAGTTGAAAGGGTGATTTGTAATCATCCAGACAGTCATTGTCGGCTGCTTAACAAAGACAACGGAGCAGATTAACCGGTTTAGCTTTTCAATTAAATATTCAAATTAAAATTATAGACGGTGAAATATAAAGGAGGCTTTTCAGTCTTCGCTTGTCTGCTGGCTAAGTGCTGTTATCTAAAGATTTACAGTACTTTTCTTCACTTAGAGTGTAATTAAACATCTTGGACACAATCATAGACACTCGGAGAGATGTAAGGCCGCCGTTGAACGCAAACTGTCTGCCTGCTTCCCACTGACAGAGCCATTCTACTGGGTGGATTGGAAATCAATGACTGCTGTACTGTTCTTTAATCAAAGATGTAATTTAATCAATTTGATCATAATTTAATCAGAGAGTGGACATGGTGGATATCATCATTGCTGCCTGCTCTTTTTCTGCCTGGGTTTCAGCAGTATTCATCTATCTTTATTTTTTGTCACCTTTAATATACTTTAAAGTTCACTTTTAAGCACTCTTTTTTTAGTGTTTACCTCTCATTTGCTTAATTCAATTCCTTGGCGATTCAATTAGTTTTGCAATTTTTTTTAAGAAGCAGCCCTTCCTCTCAGTTGTTAGATGTAATTTGTTCAAATTTTGGTAACATCTTACCATGTTTTGCAAAGTGTCTTAACGTGTTTTGTGTATCTTAAACTATATATTGTCATATGAACAACCTATATTACAATTTTCAGTTGCATTTTTGGTAACATAGAATGATGATTGGAGTTGCATTATGTTTATGAAACAGCCTATTTAATTTAATTTAATTTTGTTATCTGTATATATGTGTGTATATATACCCATCATATTTTATTTTATCTTGTATTTTTATTTATTTATTTTATTATTTTATCATTTATTTTGGGCTGTTTGTATATACTGTATATATATATCCAGCATAGAATTGCTGGCCTGTGTATATCATGGCCCCCGTTGTAGTTCCCCAATGAAAGTAAAGCTTATCTTAACAACATATGATAGCCTACGTTTCTCCACATTGCCGGTGGCATAACCACCAGGGCTCTCTCTTGCTAATGATGTGTGTGTGTGTGTGTGTGTGTGCGTGTGTGTGTGTGTGTGCGTGTGTGTGTGTGTGTGTGTGTGT
>NW_015546055.1:397987-408405 GCF_001515605.1 Sinocyclocheilus anshuiensis | reverse complement strand
GTGTGTGTGTGTGTGTGTGTGTGTGTGTGTGTGTGTGTGTGTGTGTAAATGTGCATGAGTAGGTGAGATCACGCAGATCAGAAGGTCATGGGTGAAAACAACAACAGCAGATCTGATCTTTTTTCCTATACCTTTCAGCAACCGCCTGAGGCCGTACCATCTGCACTCCATTTCTTATTCGAAAAAGGCAGTGGGGAGAAAACATTCTACCAAGGTTAAAATAATGTTATTTAATGATCCCAGCAGGCATACAGTTGGCTACACTGTTTCATAACATTGGTCAGGTTCCTTTGAGACCTAAATGTACATTTTCAGAATGCTGCATGTTTCTCTTGAGATTCATGCTATATTTTCTGACTGGCACCTTTCATGTAATTTCTTTTTCTGTGTAATATCCCAGGCCACTTTTCGAACAAGTGTTTTCCCTTGAGTAATACAACAAACACTTCAACAGATCTGTCACGCAAGTGTCTCAAATATGCTGGAGGTTGTGATATCTGTGTGTAATCTATTCTCGCTCTCCCCATGTTTCGGTAACACTTGACAATAAGTTTCCATTTGTTAACATTAGTTTCCTACATTAGTACAATTACAATTTAACAAACTAACAATATGAATTACTTCTAAAGCATTTATTAATATTATATTGATTCCAATTCCAACATTTGCTAACACATTATTAAAATCAAAACTTGTATATATTAATGTTATATAACATCTTGTTGTATATAACAACAACATGTTGTTATATAACATCTTGATAAATGCTAATCTGCGTTTATACTAATATATTTTTCAGATTTCAATTAATTTAAATTAACTTTTTATGTATTATGAATAAACATTTAACAATGAACAATATTAAAGTAAGCAATAACCTAGATATAATACTGTTAAAAAAATGGTTGTTCATTGTTGTTCATGATACACAAATTGAACCTTATTGTAAAGTGTTGCCAATATCTCAAAATCTCAACCAGCCAAAGAAAATTTGATTAACCAATGACATGAGTTTGAGGCGGGACTGTTTTGTTTACCAATGGCATGACTTCAGGAAACCTGTTTGGAAACAATAATTTTTTTTCTGTTTCTATTTGGTGACGCTAGTGGCAAAGATTTTACAAACTAGAATATATAGAATCCCTACTGGATCTTGAGCCAGATTTGAGCCATTTCTCTTTTTCTCATGGTGTTGTTGGTATGGTGTTTCTGTTGTCTGTTGCTGTGGTGATGGGTGTTGTAGCTTTGCTCTCTGAGGGAGTTGGAGGTCATGCCCCCTGGTGCCCCCTGCTGGCATCAGGCAGATGTTCACCTGGAACACATTAGCCATGGAGCCTGTCACTACCTGCTGATACATTTGTCAACCTCCTGCCCAGATTGAATTATCTCCCATAGACAGAGACAGAACAGGGCACCAGGGCGTGTGTATGTGTGTGTGGAAAAAGAGAAGCTGCTTGTCTTTATGTGTGTGGTGAGTTGTTGAGAGAAAATCAGACCTGCTTGAAGTCGAGAGGAAGTCAGCTTTGGCCCTATTTATATTCTTAATATTAATACACCTTCTGGTTCAACTTCTGGACTCTCATACTAACGGCACCCATTCACTGCAGAGGATCCATTAGTGAGCAATAGATGTAATGCTAAATTTCTCCAAATCTGTTCCCATGAAGAAACAAACTAATCTACATCTGGGATGGCCTGTGTGAGTAAATTTACAGCAAATGTTATTTTTTGGGTGAACTATTCCTTTCTTTCTTTTTTTTTGTTACAGTGCAGGTCCATCAGAAATTTCTAATGGCTTTTTCTGTTGGCCTGTCATAACTGAACAGCTCTGTTCTCAAAGTATCAAATTAAGTCCCATCCTATATTTTAATTTTTCTCATTAATTGCTCCATTTCACTCATAAATGTGTCCCATTACAGAAGTAAAGTGGATTGCAAAAACAGTCTCATTGTAGCATTTAATGTCTTTCCTCAAGTAACACCTTTTTTATTTGTAATGACCTATTTGTTATCTGTCCTCAGTTTAGTCAAAGACACACTCTTTATTCATTACTTTTACAGGGTATTTCTTAAGTAATATACCTTTTGCAGTAAATAATACAGTTATCCTTATTTCTATAGTTGTCTAATTCGTTTAGGTATTCAGATTCTCTCTGTGTCTTTTAATTATGTACAATTTGGCATCTCTAGTAATCGCTGAAGCCTGACAGCTTTGGACTCCATGATCCACAACCATCTCACGTCAGAGACGTGTGCAGAATAAGCGCTTTATACAGTTCCCCCATCTACGTAAATAAGCAACAGCAGTGTTGTCAGTCACATGATGGATCTTCCCCAGCAACAGAGTCATCCATCAAGTGAATTTATTATAAAAGGCAAACGGCACTACCAGCATAATATACAAACATAAAGGAATCAAACTCTCATTAGCAGCAAGTCAATTTTCTATTTATATGATGATACACAAGTTGCATTTCTTACTCTTATGTTGTAGCATACAGAAATGTGATAGTATGCCATGAAAATATTAATTACATTGAAGTACGGAAAAGGCCTGGAAAATACTATTTTTAAAAGACTTTTATTCTTTAAACTACTCTGTAGCAAAATAGTCCAATATATAACCTAAATGTGTTTAATAAGAATGCAGTCATCAGAATTCTCAAGGCGAATATTGCAAATGATTATAACATTGCTGCAGTTTCTCATTCATTCAGTCGGCATGATGCTTAATTTATGTTCCTCACAGCATGCACTTAAAAAAAAAATCAAACATGGTCGTGATATGATTAGCTTCATCTAAACATGCCTGTTTCTCCGCTCATGAAATTTAATTTAGCCAGACAGTCGCTGGAAGGTTCGATCTTGTGAATAATATTTCCAGAGAAGATCTGAGCCCGTTTCAATTTGTTTATCGTGGATTAGAGCGAGAGGGGAGATAAAGGGGAGGTGTGATTGCCCCCTCAAACCCAGAGACCAACTGTTTTTAATTTGTTGTCAAAAGGTCATAAAGCATTAAAAAATAAACTAAACTAAGATTTTTTAAATTTATTTCATTTGTATTTTTAAGGATTGCTTCCCAAGCAGAAACAGCTGCAATGTAAAATAAAATATATATAAATTAATTTGTTGGAACTATTTTCAGTTGTGAAATTGAGCAAAAACAGACAATAATGACATTTTGTCTAAAATTTAATACAATATTAATTTCTTGTTTATTGAACTGTTGTGTAAAATCAGAATCACATTTGCAATTGTGCAGATATTCAGGAAAAACAGCACTCTTGCTAGTGTGATATTGCTAAACTATATCATATGATATACAATATAAGACAACAGCCCAGACAGGGGTACTTTTTGCCTTCATATCTTGTATTTTTTGGGGCATATAGCTGCATTCATAGGCTACGTCACGTCAGGTCGTTGACCTGCATTATGTTTGTCAGCAACAGCATGTACACTGCTGTTCAAAAGTTTGAGATCAGTCAGATTTGTAATGTTTTTTAAAGAAGTCTCTTCATGGCCACATTTATTTGATCAGAAATACAGAAAAAACTGTAATATTGTTAAATATTATTGCAATTTATAATAATGGTTTTCTATGTTAATATACTTTCAAATATAATTTATTCATCTGATGCAAAGCTGAATTTTCATCAGCATCATTATTCCAGTCTTCAGTGTCACATGATCCTTCAGAAATCATTCTAATATGCTGATTTAATGTCAATGTTGGAAACAGTTTTGCTGCTTAATATTTTTTTGGAACCTGTGATACTTTTTTTTCAAGATTCTTGATGAATAAAAAGTTCAAAAGAACAGCATTTGTAAAATAGAAATCTTTTGTAACAACAAAAATGTATTAAATCAATTGGTAAATTGATTTAAAAGTGATAATAAAGACTTATATTGTTAGAAAAGAGTTCTATTTTAAATAAATGCTGTTCTTTTTAACTTTATTCAAAGAATCCTGAAAAAAGTATCACAGGTTCAAAAACATTTAAAAATTTAAATTAAGCAGCACAACTGTTTCCGACACTGATAATAAATCAAGATATTAGAATGATTTCTGAAGGATCATGTGACACTGATGTCACTGTAATGGCTGATGAAAATTCAGCTTTGCATCACAGAAATAAATTATATTTTAAAGTATATTAAAATATAAAACCATTATTTTAAATGGTAATTTAATGATAATTTTTTCTGTATTTTTGGTCAAATAAATGCAGCCAAGTTGAACAGAAGAGACTTCTTTAAAACACATAAAAAAATCTTGCTGATCCCAAACTTTTGAACAGCAGTGTAATGTCACACTTACGGTCTTACATCACCAACTCCTTTTGCTTGAACATGATATATTGTGCTTGTCTGCCTTAGGCCTCACAGAGCGGGGCTTTTGCATGCTTGTTTTGTGTGTATGTGTATGTGTGTGTGTGTGTGGAATCAGACATGACTGTGCACAGCCTGTTCCTGAAGACCACCCGCTGGCTTGCTATCCAACCTGTCATTATAGAGCTTCTCTTCAATCAGAGGAGATGAAGTGTTTCCTTGGCACTGAACAAAAAATTTTTGTCCCAAACCACTTCAGCGCAAAACCCGCACTGCAGCCATTTTCATCGGTTAAGGTTAGGATGTGGGTTAGGAGTTAGAACTTGTAGCATTTTGTAGGAAATCAGCACTGTTGTCGACATGACCAATGAAATGCTTAGAATTAGCAACAGGGCAGAGTTAGCGCTGAAGTGGTTTGGGGGAAAAAAATCACGCATACTGAACACAAACTCACCCTTCCCAGTGTCACAAGTTCTAGAAGCTTAAACAGAAGCAGAACAACACATTTAAATATGTACAACTCTTGCTTATGCCAAACTAATGAGAGTTCCACATCTCCAGTTGAGTTTAGACACTTGCTGTCTGGTTGTGAAGGGCTGCAATATGCAAAATGTTTTATGCAAAGCTGTTTTGGACATTTTTCAAGGTAATACTCGTTGTGAGGTGATGAAAATGTAATCTAATAACATCTTTTTCTACAGAAAAATGTTTTGTTTGTGCAATCTCTGCATATCTAGAGAAGCTGCTTGGGTAATCTTCTTTTGTTTTTAATTTTTCTATCGTTGTTTATCTGTGCAAATATTTTTTCATTAGTTTAAATAACTGTGTGCAGTGTTGTAATTAAAAAACAGGTGGTTGTTTCTGCTGTGAACATGTTTTTTGTCTGAGAAAAGGTACAACTTCATCATTAATTATTCTACATTCTTCTTTTTTACTATACTATGCTAATGAGTCAGCAATGAAGAGCTAATTGGCCAGAGAGAAGTAGGACTGTGAGTTTGCAGAGGTTAGGAGAGGTTCAAAATGCAATTATTGAAACAAAATTACAGTAACACTGTTATTTTCAAAAGTCAGCCTATTACAAGGTTGCACAAGTTCACAAATTAAAAGAACCATAATTGACAGAATATACTTTATTAGGATAGCAGTGGTAGGCAGTGAAATTATGTACATTGTGGGTGTATTTTTTCATGTCTATCTCATGTGTTCCTCTAGCTCAGGTTGTATATTTGATCCCTAAGAAACATACGTACAGATAAAATGCAAGTTGATTAAAAATTATATGCCAAATGCTTTGATGTAATTTTTTCTCTTAAAATGCAGTAGTTGATCATAACCATCATAAAGGTTACATGATGATGATGATGATAATGCTAATAATAATAATAATAATAATAATAATAAGCCCAAGTTCTTTTTAAATACTTTATTAGGATAGCAGTGGTAGGCAGTGAAATTATGTACATTGTGGGTGTATTTTTTCATGTCTATCTCATGTGTTCCTCTAGCTCAGGTTGTATATTTGATCCCTAAGAAACATACGTACAGATAAAATGCAAGTTGATTAAAAATTATATGCCAAATGCTTTGATGTAATTTTTTCTCTTAAAATGCAGTAGTTGATCATAACCATCATAAAGGTTACATGATGATGATGATGATAATGCTAATAATAATAATAATAATAATGATAATAATAATAATAATAATAATAATAATAATAATAATACATTTTTAGATCGCCTTCCCAAAGCCCAAGTTCTTTTTAAAGTTGGAGAAAAATAATCTGCTACAATTTTTGCCTAAGTACAATCAGTCAGATTTATCTCGTCTCTGGAGCAGGAATAGACTGGGCCACATCCAAACATCATTTGGAGCTCATTTGTGTTTGTACACATGTAAGTGTGTTTGCATGTGTGTTTTATGTCACTCTGTGCTGCAGTAGAAGATTACAGGGTGTAATGCGGCATTCTGTAGTGGCTGTTTTAGAAATCCACTCAAAGCTGTGCAAACTCAAGCGGTCAGTGTGATTAAGCTAATACGATTAGCCGTAGATATTTTATCCCAGAGATTAGATCGTTGGACAGTTGAGCGAGAGGAAACACTTCAGCCCATGCTGATTCAAGAGATTATCAACTCCAGTCTGGCTCTTCAATCTGTCTGAGGCCTCTCAAAAATAAATAAACCTTTTATTTCAAGGAGAATGAATATGTTGCTGTTTTCAAGCTGTTATTGGTTGACAAATCTATTAAACAGCTATTAATTAGGCTATGGAAATAAGGGGAACATTTGTGGATTTAATTTTTCTTTCTTTCTTTCTTTCTTTCTTTCTTTCTTTCTTTCTTTCTTTCTTTCATGTATTTAATTTGTTTGCTTTTATTTTTTTATTTTTTTGTTTGTTTTATTTGATTTTATTATTTTAAATTAGAATTGTTTGTGTGTTTTGTCTTAATTTTAGTTCTATTTGATTGTATTATTTCAAGTTATAATTATAATAATATTATTTTTAAATATTTATTTTTTTATAGTTCTTTTTTATTTATTTATTTATGTTTAGCTTTAGTTTTAAATTATTACTTTAAAAACAAATTATTAAATACTTATTTGTAATAATAATAATAAGTATTATTATTATTATTATTACTCAAATGTATTTAATTATTTATTTATTTTGTATTTTTCCTTGTAGACATGATCCTAGCAGAACAGGTCTGCAACCACCATAAAAACCACTGCCATAGTTAATATTGTATCTAGTACTGTGAATTGATTATATTTGACCTATTATGATAAACTCTGTAATTAATCATATTAATTTGCCTATTTTGCTTATGAAATAATCTATATCAAATGGTTAACTAACAAACGCAAACCCATGACAGGAAACCTAGAGGTCACATGATACAAGCATATTTAGCTTGTCATCATGCTGTTACAAACTGGCACAGTAGTACCATTCAATACCTTACATGCCTCAACAAATTGGTTCATTAGCACCCATATGCTCAGTATTTATATTGAGATCGTAGAGGTCTGGTACATATAAGCACTGCAAGAATGGCAGGGTGATCTGGAAGTATAGGCCTGCCAAACCTCTCCTGGATCCAACTGGATTTGGTGTTGCCAAGGCTAATGAAATGTGAATGTAACTGAGTGGAATATCAGATGGAATAAATGGAATGGAATGAAACGGATCAGAAGGGAATGGCAATGGCTGGGATGGAACAGGACTGTGCAGCTTACTGCACCCAGATTTTTGGCCTGTGTGCTGCGCCTGAGCGCAGGTTAATTTTCACAGCGGCTCATTCTAGAGCATTGGTTTTGATTGGCTGTGATTTTGTTCCCTTGATAACAGGTTGTGTGTGCCAGGGGCACAGATGTGGGCCTAATGTCATCATTTGGCTAACAGCTAAAGTGGAGTCTTTGACAAGATTAGTGCACCCTCAAGGATAGATATACTTAGAGTCAAAGAGTTTTATAGTCAAAACCTGCAGGGTGAATTTTGTCTTTAGTTTTCAAACTAGTTGCATTTACAGTCAATCATATAACTGGTTCAATCCAGTTGGAGCATTGACTACTGCCGTAATCTCACAACGATGAACTGCTGAATGCCCTAGAGGAAATCTCCTTACAGATGAAATGCTAAAAAAATGAACAAATCAGTCCTTTAATGGAGTCTTGTAGAAATGAAGTATGAGGCTCAGCGGTTCGCTTTTAGGAGGTACATTATTCAAGCTGTAAATTGAAATGGCGAGTGGAGCTTGTAGACCAGCTCACCGATGGACCACTCTTGAGGCCAGTCATTTGTCATTTTACCTATAAACCCTACAGCTCTCAGTATGATTTTCATTCACTGTGTTGAATATGTTATCGTTTAAAATTAAACTTTCTAGAATAAGATGCTTTGAATTGCGTTAACTGAGGCTTAAAACAGTTACAAAATGTTTCTTACAGGAATAGTCCACCTAAATCTTAATGAAAATTTGACATCTGTAAATGTATACCTAAATCATTATGTGCCTTTAAAAATTCTGCCTTTTTTTTTTTAGTTAGTTAATTATTTGTTTGTTTGTTTTGTTTACTTTTGTCTTGCTTTTGTTTTGTTTTGTTCTTAGTTGTTTTGCGTTTTTCTTTTTTTTTGTTCTCCATTTGTTTAGTTTTGTGTGCTTTTTTTATTTGTTTTCTGTTATTTTGTTCTGTTTTGTTAATTTGATTCTGGTTTCATCTACTTATACAGCTTTTGCCAAAAATAATGACAATACCAATTAAGCAACTGAAAATGAATTAGTTCTTTCTTCCATAAATTGCATTGTATTACATGGATCCACTTGCTTGACTCATCTTGACTTTTCCTTTTGTTCTTCTTTTGTAAACTAATTAGTTTGGTTTCTCGATCTCTACCTTTTTGTCATCTCCTTCTTTGCTCAGTCTTGGCCTCAGGCAAGCCATTTCTCTGAGGATTTGTTTTGTGATGGGTGGCGTTTGCCAGGGAAAGAGGGGAAATGACTAAGGCTGATAAAAGAGGGCAATATGTGACATGAGTGCGACAAAGCTGATTTTTGTTTCATTAGACATAACATAGCATAACTCAAGTTTATCACAAAGGGCTTGCTCTCAATATCAGAGAGTGTCAAACTTCAGGCAACTGTGGTGAAGAATGCACTCAATTGTGTAGAACAGTATGAGTATTTGTGTTTCCAGCATTGCAGCTGTCAAGGGACATTCTTAAAGCGTGACCAGAAACGCATCTTTATCAATAAGAGTTGGTGATTTTGGCTGGCATAAGCGTCATTGAATGTTGATGTCACAATGTGGCAGTGGATAGTGACTCATCAAAATTGAGAAAGCTTAAACCTTTACACAGTAAATTAAGTAAGTCACTGGAGCCTATGTGATTCATCTCTTGTGAGGTTTTTAATATAGGTGAGATAAAGTTCATGTTTGCACATACAGTAATATAATGCTAAATAAATATGCAAGGCATGCTGTGTCAGGACTGTCATTCTGTGTGACATTAATTCATTCATTCCTAAGCATTCATCTTAATTGTGATGTGAAAATTATTTAAAAAACAGTATTTCTCCTCTAGAATGTGAATGTGTGGAAGCAAGATTGCTGATTCTTTGTCAAGATGAAAATATATATTATTTACCATCAATAGTGATCAACAATACAGCAAACCGGCAACCTCATACCATGAAAATGGTTCTCAGTATGAACGAGGTTTCAGAGTGAGTGGCTTTAACATTTCTTCTTTCTTTGTGTGAGCCACATTCTAAGAGGTTTTTAGAAAGCGAAAAGCATTTGAGATTATGTTTTCAATTTACTTGGAAATCGACCTGTGTCACCCATGCTTGTATATATGAATAGAATATTTATCTCATGCATTCTCCAGGATGATTGTCTCTGTTTACTGGGGTTGATGTCAGCTGGATTTATCCACTATCATATCAAACACACACTAGAGCACTTATTTTTCCTCCTCCTCTTTATCTCCTCCACTGACATCCCACGTCAGGTCACGACTTATGCTGATCCCTCACACCGTGTTCCTTTATCCATCCCCTGTCTCATTTTTTATCTTCTCCCCCTCTTCAAAGATTGTGTGAACTGCCACATGTGGGTCTGAAATTAGATTAACCTCTGATCAGATGGAGCGTCTCTCTGTAGATCAGACCTAGTGTGCTGCCTATAATGCCAGAGTTCACTCTCAGCTGCATCACTGATGCTAATTACACTTTAGATGACAGTTCACAAAGGTCACTGAAGAGGCGGGTAATTGGAGGTTTGCTTGCAGAATACATATTCCTGCTGTTCTTCAATAAAATGGAAATATAAATTTATATCTTGATTTTTGTATTTTTAGCAACCTATTTTTGATTAGATCTAAATTATCATATATAATATTAAAATATTTTAATAAAGTAAGTACTTTAAATCACCCTGAGACCCCTGATTACATTATATTATTAAAATATATAAGATTTATAAATATAATGATTTATATCACTTTGTTCCAAACCCCTATAGCTTTGTTTTTTACTGTATTTTTTGTGGATGGGGACCAGAGATCGTTGTGGTCACCAT
>NW_015546055.1:389759-397773 GCF_001515605.1 Sinocyclocheilus anshuiensis | reverse complement strand
GGGAAAAGAGCAGTTTGAACATTCTGATAAATATCTCCTTTTGTGTTTGAAGGATTGGATTTAGTGAGTTTATTCAGTCATTAATTTCTCAAGCTCATTCAAGCTAAAAATTGTGAGTTTATGAATCTTTATGTAAATTTATTATAAATCAGACTACACTGTGTTTGTTTTTCATGTTTGAAGCCAATGACCTGCAAAAGAAAGACATCTTTTTATCTCTACACAAGTTGTAACTGAGCTTGTGAAGTATGATTTCATTTTCCATGGCACTGTAGATTCAGTTTTGCCACTGAATAGATGTATAAAACACTGGTAGTATGTAATCCAACAGATTTTAAGGATGAAGAGCTTTTGCTAATGATGCTACAGTGCAGACTTGAGACATATAGCTGTCTGTTATGGTTTTTAAGGGGGCTTTATAGAAATGAGTTTTTAAGAGATAAGCTTGTGTGTTTTTTTGATATCCGAGATGTCTTGAATCAGTTTGAGATAGAGTGTCCCTTCTGCATGAATTGAAATCAAGGGCCTTTGCTCTCTTTCACCACTACTGCAAAATAGAAAGATATGTCACTTAGGATGGAAACATTGGACTCACAAGCATAAGTCTTTTGTTTTCAGGCTGTGTGTTTTGTCTATACATGCCTGTACATCTTAAAAATGTCATATTTTGAATGTGTGCCTAGGGCTTAAGAACAAGTACAGATTGACAGTTTATTTACCAAACCAACACAAGTTTCCCGGAGGAGAGCCTGTCGTAGCCTGGCACTTCACAAAGCACTTTACACACTAGACACTTACAACATAAAAAAGATGTCTAATTGCGCCGTCAGATAATAAAGATATAATTATATAAAAAGCCAGGAAGACATGTTCAGCAGTGCAAAGAAAACAAAAAAGAATTCCTCAGCTAAAGATGAACAACAACTACTGTCTGTCTAGCAAAAATTCATTTTATTTATATATTTTGCTCATAAACCGATCCAGTGATACACGCATAAAGGCACATACTTAAGCCCATATTTAAAAAGACAGCAATTTAGTCTAGAAAAGAACACATTTGGACATTGAAAGATCAATTTGCACTTCTTTTCGCCCACTGCTCTGTCTGTTTTCGGAGGATCAGTGGAATAGCCGTTTTTCTGCAGTATCACTTCTCCGTGTGGTCAAATCTCCTTAGAGTGTGGCCTTGTTAGATCCAACATGACATGCCAAATCAGTGTGAGTGGCAGAAAGCGTTGCCGCGGGCCATCAGGCACTTCACTCACTCCCACTCACTCACGGCAAGAAGACAAGCTTTACTTCTTTTGTATTTTGGAGGAGGAGGTTGGTGGGTCGTGTGAGACTCAATTCTGACAGCATGTAAGACAAATAATGAGATACAGACACGAATAAGACACTTTTTTTGACTGAGGGCGTAATATTGCGACATTATTTACAGCTGACATATAACATTAATCTGAATAAGATGTGATAATAGAAATAGGTTAATTGAACTAAAAAGAGCCTTGTTGTAATTCTATAGAATAAAGCCTCAGTGACGCCATCTAGAATTCTTCGGGGATCACCGGTTTTCATCAAGAAGACATCCACCGGCTCTGTAAATGACACTCTTCTTTCATTTGTCATGTTTAATCACTTTGAGAGATGTCAACGCACTCAATGTCATTGCAGTGCTCCTTTTAATGGAAGGGTAAGAGCCTCATCTGGCGTCATTGTGAAGTCCTCTGTCTCCATTTTATTAAAAAGACTTGTCGCCTACAGCGTTCAGGCGCACTCAGTAATTCGCTTTGATTACCTGAAGGAAATAATACACTATTGCTTATTTTAATGACTTTAGGATCCCTCGTGTGCATCTTGCTGATGGGAGCACTTTTAATCATCGCGCTTCGATATCACCGGCTGAGGTTGTATTTCTTCCCTGGGCTTATTGGAATACTAATGCTCTGCGCTGGTGTAATGGCGAGGCGAGGTCATCGCTGAAACACCCTGTCACTTCCTGACAGCGCATGAGGAAGAGGAAGTCGTTTGAGAGGCTTCTCACACACGTTTAAGTCGTTTAATTAACTGCTGAAGAAAGTAACTTTTTTTTTCTGGCGGTTTGTGGTAAACTCAAGGGCAGTATGCATATGCGACCTCAGCACAATTGTGGTTTGTAGATTTTGCTTTGAACTGTATGGGTTTAATAAGTCCTACTGTTGCTGCAGAGCTGATTTAACCACTAACATATGCACACTTACACCAGGGCAAATTGCTTTAAGAATAATTTTTCTGTTCATTAGTTGGAATTTAATTGAACTGGCCACCCATTATTTTATTTTTTATATAAAAATGAAAAATGTATATGCTTGTCACTTCAGACATGGATCTTATTTTTAGTTATTTTCCATTTTTAGTTTTAGTTAATTTACTAAACAAATACATACTGTTCAAAAGTTTGGGGTCAGTAAGATTTTTAATAAAGTAAGAGATTAATATAATTTTTTATAAAGACATTTGATTTCTATTTCAAATAAATGCAGTTCTTTTGAACTTTCTATTCATTAAAGAATGCTGAAAAACAACAAATATTAAGCAGCAACTGTTTTAAACACTGATAATAAGACATTTTTCTTAAGCAGCAAATCAGAACATTAGAATGTTTCCTGAAGAATCGTGATACTGAAGACTGGAGTAATGATGCTGAAAATTCAGCTTTGCCATCACAGGAAAAAATTGCATTTTAAAATGTATTAAAATATAAAATGATTATTTTACATTTTAAAAATATTTCACAATATAACAATTTTTCATGTATTTTCTATTAAGTAAATTCAGCCTTAGTGAACATAAGAGAGTTCTTTCAAACATTTTCAACCTCAAACTTTTTATATAGTGTATATAAAAATGGAAATCTATAATAGGGTCTATTTTGGACATTATTCATATTGTGTGATGTTTCTAAAAATACCCCATATGCATGGTGACATTTTGCATCCTGTTTGCCACCTCAATTCAAACTCGAGAATTGAATTTGAGTTTAAAACGCATTCTCACTTCAGTTCTGAATGGCGCACAACCCTGACATACACAGGTACAGTCGCACATCTCCAGAGTCCCGCTCTCTCTCTCTCTGTCATGCCTCCAGCCGTTGCGCCTGTAGTTTCCTCTTTGTGCTGGTGTCAGTCTTCCTGATACACAGAGCTGCTGTCATGGCTCTCGGCAGCTCCTGTTGGCGTGCTGTGGGGTCTGCTGGAATAATGGATAGAGAGGTTTCTAATGTCACAGCAGACTGACGGCTCATCGGAGGAGAGGAGAGGGATGCCATTGTGGCTCTGTGCGTCTAGGGGAGGCCTGACATGCCCCTGAGAGAAATCGAGCTCTGTGTTTTTCAGGTAGCTGAGAAGAGCCTTTACTTATATTAGTCTCTAGACACTGAAAAGCTGCACTTATGTGGAAATGTCAACCTGTTTCTTTCACTTTTATGAGTGAGTTTGCTGATATGGCATAAAAGCTCAGTTTGCTGAAATAGAAAGCCTGTTAGTTAAGGACGGAGGGATATTAGATCTTATAATAATATTTACTGATTCATGTTCAACTATTGAAAGTGACGTGACATGTGGCCAAGTATGGTGACCCATACTAGGAATTAGTGCTCTGCATTTATCCCATCCTAAGTGCACACACACAGCAGTGAACACACACACACACTGTGAACACACACCCGGAGCAGTGGGCAGCCATTTATGCTGCGGCGCCCGGGGAGCAGTTGGGGGTTCGGTGCCTTGCTCAAGGGCACTTCAGTCGTGGTATTGAAGGTGGGAGAGAGCGCTGAACATTCATCCCCCCCACCTACAATCCCTGCCGGTACGAGACTCGAACCCGCAACCTTTGGGTTACGAGTCCGACTCTCTAACCATTAGGCCACGACTTCCCCCCAATATTAATAATATTGCAAGATATTGTATTATATATAATATAATTATTAAGTTCTGACATTTTTGGTTTAAATCTACCTTTTCCCTCTTTTTCTCGTTACCTCCGTTTGAAAACCCCGGTTATGGTATGTTATAAGATAGTGTCTAAGCATTATATATGCACGCTTCATGTAACTCGTTTACTTCTCTCATAGCACATCTCTCTATAAAAGTGTTTTGTGTATGTTGTATGGCACATTTCTTTGGTCACTGTGAAGGTCAGGAATAGATGATTTGATGTGGTGAGAAAATAAAGGGAAAGAAACTGAGAACTATTGCAAAAAGCTGTTGAAGCATGTCTAGTGGCGCGTTACATACCCAGACAATGATTATAACAGCTATTTCCTAAAAAGGAAATAGAACATTCAGAAACACCGTCCCCCCTGTACCAGCCTTTAATCCAGTCCGACCAGAGGCTCCGAATAAATCTGCATTCAATTAAAGGATTACTGCCTATTTAAACAGCATTTCTCTCTCCCTCTTTCTTTATCTTTCAAGTGGGTGTCCGTGAATGGCAGAATTGTACATGAGTGGCACTTTGTCCACTGGAAGGGGGGAAAAGCACAGGCAGAAACAATCACTAATATTGATGACATATGTTACATTTGAGCAGTTAAAATTGGACCGGTTTAAAATTAGGTTTCTAAAAGAATATTAAACACAGAGGATAAAAGTATGACACGCTATGTGGGAACAAATTGTTCTTTGAGTCGGATCTTTTTACTGAATTGGTTGATTGGTTCGAAAAGCCATTCAGAATAATTTATTTATGAATTAATCAGACTGATTCAGTTCTTGAATTCAATTTACTGTCTTAATCTGATAGTAGTGTTTAACAGCTCTCTTCAGAAGATGTGGAATATAACAATTTTTGTGATACTTTTATGGTAATTTTGTGTACTTTTGGAAGCTCCGGTCTCCATTCGTTGGAGTTCCATAGAAAAGGGAAATGAGGATGTTGTCCAAGATATCTATTTTTGCGTTCCGGAGAGGAAAAAAAGGTTTAGAATGAAGTAAATGTTGACATGATGATGCCCGAATTGTAATTTTTGGCTTCATTACTAAAGCTCTGATGGGTGAACAACTGAAAAAAAACAACAACACAAAAACAGGTCAGTGGTGTGCACCAGAGTGTCATTTGTGTTTATTTAATTCAGAATATATTCATGCATTACAGGGTTTCTGTAAGTCTTAAAATGTCTTAATTTGACCACAGATTCAGGCCTAAAAAGGTCTGAAAGTCATGGTATTAAACTAGTAAACTTCCTCTTTTTTTTTTCTTGTTTTAATTATTAAATTGACATATTGTCTATTAAATTGGTCTATTACATGGTCTTAAACCTGTCTTAAAAATTCTTCAATTTACTTTACTTTAATTTACCTTCATAAAACCTGCAGAAACCATGGCATTATTTAATTCATTCATTCACTGTTATTTTTCGTACATTCCTCACATTTAATGTCAGCACTATGCCATTTATTATACTACAACAACAAGGCTGAAAAGCACAAGTAGACTTACTGGAAAAGTGTATGTGAGCGTGAAGATTGGCTTTTGTAAACAGTAGGGGGTGGTGACAAGGTCCATATGCTTTATGCAGTCAGCCCTCTTACTGAAAAGTTTATTTAAACCTCTGAAAATGTGCATGTGCTCGGTAATGGCAGGCAATAAATCAAAAGAGACAGGCCTTGAGCTGAAATAACGAAGAATAAAACCTCTCACCATTGATTTAGTAGAAAATGTGTGGAATTTATAGATTTACTGCTGAGAGGCATTTGGCTGAATTTATCGTGCAGGTATGGCAGATTGAATGTCTGTATGTTGTGTGTGTATGTTCATATATATCCTTCTTTGTGGTCTCTTGTTTCCTGCTCTGCAGGTTTGTCCTATTGGAAAAATAAATTGGATGTGACACAGTTTGAATGCCTCTCTGGGACATGAACATGCTAACCAGGGGCTTTATTAATTAGCTGATAATGCACTGCTCATGCTCTGTTCCACTCAGAGGTGAAGCTGTATATTTTATTCTCATCTGTGTGTTAATTACAGGTGCCTGTGGTGCGGACGACCCCTCTCTTTCTCTCTGTCTGCCTGTATATTCAGCACATATTGTATTAATATTGTATTAATTAATGCTGTCGACAGGGACCATAACATCTGGAGGCGACGTGTGTGGCATTTGAGAGCGTGCATGTGGAGGAGACAGTGAGCATGTGTTGGTTGCAGCATGTGCAGGGTTTTTTTGTTTGGTTTGATTTGTTTGTGATAGTCAGCACTTATTCAGCTAGGAGTCTTTATGAGGATAATAATATGCAAATAAATATGCAAATGTTTGTTTATGCTGTTACTTTTAAATCTGAACAAGTGGCTATCAGTGTTGGGGAGTAACTAGTTACATGTAACGGAATTACGTAATTGAATTACAAAATAAAAGTAATTGTAATCAGTTACAGTTACTTATGAAAATGTTAAGGATTACAAAGGGGGTTACATCTGCTTTTTTTCAAACACACTCCCACATACAGATTTAATTGATTTCTTTCATAAATTGCTGTGACTGCTCTAAAATATGAAACACCAATGTTTCAGGAGTTTAGAACATGCTTATTCGATAACTCTTTTATTTCCTATGGGTTTATGTATAGCTATGCTTCATTTGTTAAAGATTAACAGTTTTTTTCCAAGGCATTGTTAAATTCCAGTGTTTACTGTCATAGAAATTTCTGCGCAGAGTTTCATAATATGTCTTGCAGGCCACTATAAACAATTAAAGAGATGTGTTAAAAACAACACCAAAAATAACTATTCAGAAATAATCATAATAGAGGGGAAACATTTTTAAAAATTACTTACCAACAAAGGCACTCTTATCTAGACCTTCATCAGTCAATTGTGGGCTTGCAGCCAGGGTTCCAACTAAAAATGAGGTGACCATCTCATTATATGGTGAGTTCAAACTGTGGAAACAAAATGAACTAAATTAAAATATGTACAAATGCACAAATGAATGCATGCTAGCCTTTATTTTTCAGCCTTACCCTTGTTCCGGGTCATAGCGTCTACAGTTTGCTTCTGATTTATGTAGCCGACGGACTGCCTCCTACAAATTGCAAGAAAATAATTACTCCGTGAACAAACTAGTGTCGAAACACTTTAAGTGATTTCATTTGGGGAATTAATTCTTACCGCAATTTTGGGATTATGCAGACGCCTCTTCCTTTTGAACTCCTCCGTCGAGCAGCTTCCAAAGACTGCAATCTATCGTTGATAGATCTAAACTCCGGGGAGACATCGGCAGAGAATTCACTTCACTGACGCGAAAGCCCACTGATAGCTGCCAGCAGGATCCTGTTATCCGTTGGGGGACTTGAAGTGTTTCGTCCCTGAGGAGTCTCGGGGGTACTGAAAGCGAGGCGACGTCCAGCCATTGTATGGAGCGATGAATGAAAATCGTAAGAAAATTCCGGAATAGTCACTTTCTTGTGTTTATATGTTCTCGTTTCGCGCGATCTTCCGTCGTGCTCAAAACCTCGTAAGTGATAGGACTAACCCACTCAGACAAATCATGCAGCGTCACCGTGACATAGCCCTTGATTGGTCGAGGTTCGTCACATGCGAGGTGACGTTTCAACGAAGAACTCAGAGAGAAGCATTTAAACACAGAAAGGTTTTATGAATGAAATAGTTTTTCATCTATGAAAATTAATTTAAACACATCATTGCACAAGTCTCCTGGCTTCATCCCGATCCTGACAGACATGTTTATGGAAAGCCAGTAGAAATTTGGAGTTTGCAGGGAACAGACATCTCATGCCCAGCAGCATTTCTCCCTGTTGAGCGCATTGCTGGAAGATGTGTGTTGAACACATCTACTGTGCGCTTAAGCAAAACAACAGAGAAAGTTACTATAGTCATGCCACTATGCACAGTGGTTGAAATCTAAGAGGATTTTATTACTATTGTTTTTAGATTATTTTAAGAGTTTACTAATCTTTGTCTATTTATTTTGTTTGTGTTCATCTACTTCATATTTTTTATGTTAGTTCGCTAAAGTGTAAAG
>NW_015546055.1:388411-388828 GCF_001515605.1 Sinocyclocheilus anshuiensis | reverse complement strand
ACCAAGAGCTTGTAACACTCCAAAGAGAAAGGAAAAATTTAAATCGCATCATATGACCCCTTTAAAATCCATTTGATACAATCTGCTTTCATTTAGCAAATGTACTCGCACATAAACAGTTTTCAAGTTCAACACTTTTTGTTCCATTCAGTTGTGGATGTACAGTGCTGTGAAAAGGTTTTTGCCCCCTTCCTGTTTTTTTAATTTTTATGTGTAAAAGGTATGGCATGATGCCATCCTTCTAGAACAATGTGCATTTATGTTAAAATTGTAACATAAATTGTCAAGTTTAGTTATTCTTATTTCTTTATTGCAAAACACTAAAACTGGCACCGTTTTGGAGAGAAATGGGCTCTCATTTTAACCCATATCATGGTGTGTGATGCTGAACTATGAGTTTCTAATGGTGTTTGTATT
>NW_015546055.1:371027-387769 GCF_001515605.1 Sinocyclocheilus anshuiensis | reverse complement strand
CAGAGCTTCCAGTAGGTTATTTTATGGAGCTGTAAACACGGGAATCTCCGACCGCATGCAATCTTTGACGAACACCCAATTCATATATCAAACTAGGCTATATGTTATTAAATAGTACATAGGCTATATATCAGATTATTTTATTTACAAGTTTCATGTTTTTTTATTCCGTTTTTTCCCCCGTTGCATCTGAATATTACTTTCAGAAAATTTTTTTTTTTCAAACTTTATGATTTAAATGGGGATGATTGTACTGAGAATAACTTTAATCTTTTCTTCAACTGAATACTGTTTCCATGCTGTTTTTATGTATTTTAAAGAGTTGGCAGTCAAAATTAAAACGGCTGGATAATAGATATTCTTTATTCTTTATGACAAACAAGATAATGTGAATTACAGAATGTACAACGTTTTTTAAATGTATAAATTGCGGTGTACAGCGTTTATTATGAGGGGGTAGAATCCACAGCTCAGTACTCACTACTCAATACTCATGAGTACTTTTAAATAGGCTACTTTTTTACTCTTACTCAAGTAGTTTTTTGGACAAGTACTTTTACTCTACTCACACTACATTTTTTGGAAGGTAATGGTACTTTTACTTGAGTATATTTTTTCAGTACTCTTTCCACCACTGCTTACAAGACATTGTTGCTACAGCTGCTGAGGGTGGAGAAAATGATGGACTTTGTACAACTGGCTGAGGGCGAAAACAATATGCTAATATTGGACAGTACATCAGCGGTTGTGGGCGGGGCCTGAACAATATGACATACTACTCAGAAAATCAAAACGACTTGATAAACGAGACTGTTTAGGATTTTGGGGGATTTAAAAAAGGAGTGAATGGCTTTTTATCAGTGTAGGGTGGTTGTGTCCACACACTGCTAAGATACATTTATATGCAAACACCATGTAAAAGTGAATTTTGCATCCAATGTCTACTTTAAAACTGAAATATAATCTTAATTCAAGTGATGAAGGATTTCGAAAGTGTGACAGTAATCAGTGTTGAGTACTACTGTAAGGTTTACCCTGCCTGGTTTGCATGTTTGAAAATGATAATGAAATGATAACTTTAATAAAGTAATTGAATTTTAAGTGGGGTAACTTGTAATCTGTAACCTATTACATTTCCAAAGTAACCTTCCCAGCACTTGTGGCTATAATGTAATACTGCAGAAAAGTAGAATCGTATTTGTATGGTATATTTTCACAATTTGAATGTATCATTTGTTATCTATGAATTATCATTTTTATTAAACACAGCCCTAGAGTGTGACGACATGACACATCCTGTTCATTGTGATATCTGAAGAAACTTCACATGCTCAAAGTTTGGTGTGACAGTAACTTCAGGCCTGAAATCAGTGGGAGTGACAACAAGTGCTATTCTATTATTTCCTGATACTGTCCTGAAGTCACTGGTTATGAGACTTAGTCACTGATAATAGGAAGAATCAGATTATCTAAGGTCAATGATTGGTCAGACCACTACTGTCATTTCCACTGATAAGATGTCTATCTGATTTGGGGTCAGGCCTAAATCCCATGTCAATATCTGTGGATGAGATACCGAGATTTAAGATTAAAATGATATGTAGATTGTACTATATTGATTTTGTGTGTGTGTGGCAATTTACAGATGAAAGAATCTGTCAAATTTTCTTTGAAGGGAATATACAGCATAATGGGATTCATACTGAATGAACATGGTTGACATCATAATGTCTAAATAATCTGTCAATAATCCGGTCCCTAATCTGACCAAACTGAAGTGTATGTGTGGCTGTGTGTACTGTACATTATGTAATGCTTGTGCTTGTATGTTTTGTTTTGTGTGAGTGGAGAAGCTGGGCGGGTGGAGAGAAAAGCAGAGGCAGAATTACAGCATGGAACATTTTTTACAATTGTAAATGGCTTGGAAGCTCACTTGAGAATGGCACTGCAGAGAACACCATTTTTCAGTGTAGGCAGTTTGTCAGAGCTGTCCTCAAAGTACTCTTCAATACCTCTCCTCAAAGCGCTGTCTCTCTTTCTCTCTGCTGCTTCTTTTTCTTCCATCTGTCTGATTAAGGAAGCTGCTTTTCAGGTGTCTGCATATAATCATTTTCACTATAGCTCACAGATCATAGCGTACTGTAAAAAGTCACTAAAAGCCAGAACACGATGGGGAAATGGGATAGATGAAAAGATTTTCACTGGATTTTGCACCCTAAAGCGGTCATATCATATTTTCCTTGATCTTTTGAGATAAGACTTCATTGTGCTATGGAACCGTACTGTATATATCAAAACTCAGAATTTCCTCCACATGCAAAAAGGCTGTTTATTGAAACTGTGCCGCAAAAATTACACGTTCCTTACTGCAGTTTTCCGATGTCAGACAGATGAGTGACAGATGACACATATATATTACTTATTGGATAACAATGATGCTGGATATGATGTTTTTATGTCTATTTGTTAGCTGGGGGATTTGGTTAATTCATTTAGATTTGTAGGATAAAATTGTTTTTATTTTCAAGAGTTAAACTGAAAGTGTTCCTTTGTGGTAATATGCGTCCAATGGCATTATTATTATTATTAGATGTATGTTTCAACATCTTCATTATTCAGAAATTTCAGAAAAAAGTGTGTGTGGACCTTGGTGAAATCGGGTGGACCTCAGTGCCTACTCTCAAACTAAACTACATCATTTTACAAGTAGGGATACAAATTTTGACAGCTAAAAATGGCACTATCGGTTTTGGCTGAAAGAGAAAAAGGTCAAAAAATGTGATCTGTTCAACATCATCCACAACAGATAGTCTTGTGCATATAGCATTTAAAAAAGGTCTCAACTTGCAGAATACAACAATCATAATTGTTTCAGGTAGAGATCGAACAAAACCAAGTACATGTAAACAGTATAGGCTACACATGCAGCTTTTGGTCCGCGTTTTGGTTTGTAGCTTCACCAAACATTAGTAAACCATATAGATCAATTTAGATCAATCAAGTAGTTCTGGATTCAAATGAACCCAAACATAGCACGATGCGTAGATCTTGAGGTAATCCTCCTAAAGTGGCATTACATGCTGCTTTGCTAAAGCTGTAAGACATCCGGTAATGATGCAGTGTTTTTCAATGTCATTTGAGTTCCAACATCTTTTAAGTAGAAAGTGGATCTCAGATATGGTGGGTGAGTTTAGTGCGTAGGGACGATGAGTAAAGACCTGTCATGCACTGTTTTAGAGCAGGAGCATGCTTAAACTGGATTGATCACTCAGATTGACAGCTCTTGCGTTTACCATCTGCCACAGAACAGAAGTGCACAACTGAAAGAAGAGTGCTCATCCACCAGGATCTGAATACTTCTTACTTATTTTTTTTAACGTTTACACATGAAAGTAGTTTGTATGTTCACATATTTGAGCGATTATTGTCACGTATGCAGGATTTTTCTACTTTTCCACGAAAAACGATTTTGTGTCTCATTTGATGAGACAAGCTGATGCGGCGTGGTGAAAGGCAACACGAAACAAGATCGTTTTGGAGGGGAAAAAATTAATTATTTTACTTTTGTTATTCAACTGATCAGAGCAAGTCTGATCTTAAATACATAGTCCACCTCTGTGGAACACAAAAGAAGATATTTTGAAGAATGTTAGTAGCCAAACAGTTTTCCTTGATTTCCATTTTATGGATGAAAACAACTAAGACTAATTTCTCAGAATGTGGTCTTTTGTGTTCCACGGAAGAAGGAAAGTCATACAGGTTTGGATCAACATAAGGGTGATTTTTGAGTATCTCTTGAAGACACGTTTGCTGGCCAGTAGTACAGTAATGGAATGTAGCAAGGCATTCCTTTAATCCATTCATACGTGCTCACCACATTCTTGCCAGCAACACTCACATATTTTTGTCCCAACCATCTGGACCAACAGCAGGCCTGGTTGCCCTCTGTCAGACTCCTTTGGGAATGGGGAAGGGTGAAGAGCCGGAGCGTCAAATTAATTATCCCAGTGAGTTTGTTTCCCACAGACAAGTGGGAAATAGCCTGAACATATCGAGCACCCCAAAATGTGTGGTTTTGACTTCCATCGCTCTTATTTTACACTGTTTAAAGATCTTATTTTGTCAGGTACAGCATTGTGATGCAAGAGTCTCAGTGGGTATCAGATATTTAATCAGAGTTTGGGGCAAAACAATGGAATGAGAAGAAGTGTTTCATGTGCTAAAGTCCCCTCCAGGCCACTCCACATCTCACATTAAAAACATGTAATTGAAGCTGTTAGTATTCAGCATCTCTACTTGGATGCAATGACTGTTTTTCTTTTTCTTTGCAGGATGCTGGGTTGGAAAATGCATCCTGGGCCTTCTTAGAAGAAAGATGACAGAATGCCCTGACTTCAGCCTGTGAGAGACGAGATAAGACGGCAAGATGGATTTCTCTGTTTCTTTTATTATTTTGCTTATCTTTTTTCCCCACTTATTCTCAGAAGCACAAGTTGGTTATTGAGTGCTTTACGGTTTTAATTCTTTATTATTTTAAATGTTGTTCATCATATGGTAAGACCAGAAAGACCTCAATGCAATACAAATGGGAATCACACAGACCCTCCAGTGTTACTCAATTTAGTGTGAACTACACAGCACACGTATATGTGTGTGTGACTCTCATGTCCGGCTTTTTGAGAGAGCTCTCGACCATTTCATCTTGCGCTTTGTGTTCTGGCTCTTTGAGGGCAGCTTGCTTTAAAGTCCCTGTGGTGAAGGTGCTCATGAACAGCGGGGTGTGTGTGTTGCTCTAAAGCACACTGAGGTTCTGTATTCTCTTCAGGAGTTTATCTAAGTGAGTTTAAAAAGGGCTGACCTGTAAGCGGAAAGCCTGTTTTTGATAATCTACTGCAAGATTTCACTTGCAACAGTACAAAATCTAAAGCTGATTTTCAGTATATTGTGATGTTGAGAGGTGGGTTTTTTTTAATAGAAGAAATGGAGAATAAGCTCACACAACATGTGTGAAGGTTCTAAAGGTTCTCACAAGATTAGTAAAACCTGAAAACACCTACAGAATTAATAAACATATGTAATGTCTTAATGAAAATGTAAGAAGGCAGAAAGGTTTGTGTGAAGGTTATGTTTAGAAAATATTAGCTTAAACAATGTATGCCTGGGATCTTTTTCAGACCAAGGACCCTTTTGTGGATTGCAAGACCACCTATAATAACTGGTATAGTATAATCATAATCTTTATACAAACTTTATGATGCTTACATTGTGCATCCATTAAAAGACTCCAAAGCCCCCCATTATCCACAACAATATTCAAAGACCCCATGACTTTTCCAGTTGTTCATGATTTTACTGGATAAGGATTTTTTTTATTTATTTCTACTTGATAAAATATTTTATGACTTAAGATATAATTAATATTCATGAGTTTTTCAGGTCTAGAAAGAGATCCAGTATAGATCCAGGTTTTCTAAGACGAGAATCTTGTTTCTTACATGATAACAGATATCGAGGGGGTTCAATTAAATCATTAACATCTTGATTTTTAATAGTTTTAGCTCATTTCATGCTTTTGTCTTATTTGAATTTTATTTTATTTTTTTAAGTAATGCAGTAGTTCTCAACCAGGGGTTCGGAGCCTTGGCAAACTTCCAAGGGGGTTTCAAAAAAGACAAAACAAGCATGAAAATGAGTTAGAAGTGAATGGCAAGGTCCTACCATGACACAAAAACTAATTGGTTTGTATGTGACAGTAAGTATTTTGCTTAGCTTCGTGACTGTAAATGAAACCAAATGTGTTTATACACTTGTCGATACATTATACCTGATATCATCCTATAAGAGGTTTTTATCCAAACCTTATTAATTACACTTAAGGGAGTAGTTGTCATCATCAAATTACAAGGCTGTATAATCAATAGGCTCATTTCCCTCAATGAAATAAACATGAGATGATATAGGTTATATGGTCTACAGTAGGAGACAATTTCATTCCCGGGAAGGATCAGCTTGTTTGTGACTAATGTCTGGTTTCTCGCGTTCAGGTTGAGGTGGTGAAAATGGCTTTTTTTGAGCCAAAAGTGCATTTGACATGGAGAGACTTGTTTTATTAATAAATCTGACGGACATGCTGATGCCTTTATATGTTGCAGTCTAATGTGACAGCTCCTTTTTTCTGACTCTCTCACAGATTTACACACAGATACACATTTTTTCCCTGGACATATTGAAAGTGAATAAGAATGTGGTGAAAGCCAGATGGATGGTGGCAGTCAGAAGGGCTATAGCGAGTGGCTTCTAAAATAAGGTTAGTTTTTTTTTTGTACGACAGGAACCTTATAGGAACCTGGTTCTTGCTTTTCACATTTTCATATAATGGTTTATGGGGATGTGGAATTTGAAAAACATTTGATTTGTGTTGAGGACTAGTGTTGGTTGTTGCAGGTTGATTGAGTTGGAAATTTGAAAATGGAGGTCATGTTCTACTTGCACTGAAAGACACAAAAGTTGTAAACACAAAGTCTGTGTTGTTTTTAGTATATATTTATTTTGTTGTCTCTATAAAAAGTAGTATCCTTTAGCAGACACACTTAACCCACCAGTTCATCATTCAAGCCGCCATTCATTCTCCCCCGTCATCCAGAGATCTATTCAGCTGAGACTGTCTTTAAATCTGTGTGAATGGGATCAGATGTGACTCATACCCGTCAGATGAACACATTGACCAGCCATCACTGAAAGATCAGTGCTATAGAACAATGGACAAAAGATGTAATTGCAGGATGAAGGACTGAAGCAGTGCTGCTCTCACACACTAACTGGGTTTCTGCTGTATTCTGAGCTGCTTTTTCATTGACAGTTTTAAACAGTGTTTTGCTAAAGATGGTTTTTTTCCAATAGTCAAAGTCTATCTTTAATTTCCCATGCATCCATCCATTCAGTTCTGTTCTTCAGTCCTTACAATTCATGCTCCTTCCTTTTTTTAATTTCTTTCTGTTGTTTTGACTCTTACATCTCCCTTCCTTTCCTCTTTTTCTCTACCAAGACTCAGAGTTGTCCATATCAGATATCTAAGTAATTTTCTTGTCAAATTCAACAGCATATATCTGAGCTGCTGGGTCTGTCTGCCCATTGTAGTGACTGTGTATGTATGACACAGTGTTTTAGAGAAAGTGAAAGAGAGAGAGAGACATGTACAGTCATGGTAAATAATTTATACAGAATCATGCTGATAACACTAAAGGGAAAATAATATCCCCTTCATTATCTCGGCCTTCCTTTAGATACAGTTTAGCTCAGAGCCCTCCTTTCTACTCTTGCTCTTTCACTGCTAAATTGGCTTCTCTTTGTGTTTTATAGATTAAGGCTTTGACCCCCGCGTTCTGCTTCGTCCGCTTTGTGCGTGTTCTGACCAGTGTAAAACAACTAAAGGTTAAATCCCCCACTAAGGACTCCATTAATGCCCATCAGTTATCTGTCGGCCATGACTTATGAAGCATTTATGAGCTCTAATTAACTGCTGTAGATTTGTGTGCATGTGTGAATATGTATGTGTGTGTAAATCACAACCTGACAGTCGATGCTTATCTTCAGCTTAATTAAACCCACATAAGTGCCGGGGCCTTTTCTTCTCTTTAACAATCAGTGAATATTAGACAACACAAAATTACCTTAATGAAGGGTTCCATCTCATATTTTTAGGCAGACATGGATATATAGTGCACACCTCCCATGTTACAATAGGTTATTCTGTACCTGCTGTGCTTGCATTATAGTCTCAATCTAAGAGAAAAAATGGGAACCTTTTGTAATTCTCGTTGTAATGTTTAAACAATTTATCAGTTTTAACAAAAATAGGGTGGTACTAAATGTTATGTTTGCTGTTTGCCAAATTAGATTTCTTTTGGAAGACTTGCTGAAGTCCAGATAATTATAAATGACTCACCAGTTTTTACTTGGATCTGCTATCTGGTGTGTGTGTTTTATTCTTTTTTTTTTATTTTGTTTTTGTTTTTAGAAATCAAAACCGGTGGATCTGCCATAGGGTTTAGGCTGCAGGGCTTTGATGGCTCTCCTGTGATAGTCTGCAGGTCAAGACACTGACGCTTGGACTTCCTGGTTTAACCAGAGACTCCACTCTCATTTGACCCTCTCCAGCGCTCATCTCTCAGCCGATTGACCCAGCGTGACCCTCCTAGCGTGACTGGAGTTCACAATAGGATCTTTCTGCAGCGTATTCCAGACAGGTGTTTTTTACGTCCGATAGTACAGACTGAGTCGTAGAGAAGAGTTATGTTTGTTTAAATCAGCAACAGATACTTCTCATGTCCGTTAGCCAAACTGGATAGCACTGCTGGTCCCTCCCTGAGCAGTAATTTTCTGAAACCTTCCATTTCTACCCAAGCCATTTTTGTTTAAGACATCGCAACAAATATGAAGAGTCTCTCATCATTATTCTAGCAAATATTTACCAGTTTCATAAGCCTTGGAGAGTTGATTTCAAAACGGAAACTGTTCAGTTCTGTTCTGTCAGTCATTTCAGGGGTTTTTCCACTGGTTTTTGGATGTAATTTTTTCTTTGGATTGCAAACTGTTCTGTCTAAATGGAGAATGAATATTCCTCCTGTGGATATTACAATAATATTTAAATAGTTCTGTCCAGTTAATTGTAATCAGGGTTTCCACGGGTCCTTAAAAGTCTTAAACTTAGTTGTATCAAATTTAAGGACATAAAAAGTCTTAAATGGTACAAGAAAGTCATGATTTCAAGAGGTCTTACATTTAGGGATGGAAAGACAGGAATTGCGATATGGCTTAATGTGATGATTAAACTTTAAAAGGCTATTTCATTGAATAAATATGAGAGCTGTACTTTTCAAAAGGTGCTGCGCTGCTTTGTGAACTGCAGTTACTGCTATTTCTGCCGTTCTGAAAGGGCCACCTGCTGACAGAGAATGAATTTGCATTTTCAATAAGCCCGTCTGCTGTTTTTATTCAGACCAAATTGAAAATTGACCCATATACAACAAACACACAGTTGTAAATGTGAACCGGTGGATCGCCAAGAAGCTAATGCTAAAGCATTTAAAAAATCTAATAATTTTACGGTTTAATATGTTACTATAGACATTGCCTTACCCCCGCTCATATGGTGTTAATTTTATTTGTGCAAGTCTTAAAAAAAGGTTTTAAAATGTCTTACATTTTTTGTTTTAGAAATTTAAAAAATCCTGCAGATACCCTGAATGCAACACAGTTTTTGTGGGAGAGAAACGGAGATGAAACCGCAGCAGCTTGTAAGAGAATCTCACTGTTGGATTTTACCAACATTATTTGAATACTGTAGAAATAAACAGAGTAGACAGTGTATACCTTATGAGGTCAGAAAGAATATTTATTTTTGCAAGAATTCAAATAAAAATTTTAATTCTCATTCATCAAAGAATCCTGAAAAATGGCTGTCCCTCTGCTTTCATAGTGATGTTCTGTTTTCTCTTTGCCTTCTAATGGAATAATTGAAAAGTAGGCTTGGTAGTGCCACCCTCTTATACACAGTGTATATAGAGGATAATAAGCCATGCTGTTCAAACCCACAATCAATTTCAGCACAAAAAGCTGACCATCTAAATGTAATAGGATAGGATGAGATTACTTTCTAATTGAGGTGCGATATCAGGGGCTATCTTTCCACAGAATATACTCTTATTTCTCCCACTCAGGCTTAAATCTATGTGTGTGCGTTCATAGTCTTACATGTCTCTGAGTCCTTTTTTTATCAAGAGGCTTATCCAGGATTTCCTGGAAAACAGAAAAACAAAGTCTGAAGGAAACATTATTGACAGCTAGAGTGGCAGTGGGTACCGTGTGTTTTTTTACGTCCGATAGTACAGACTGAGTCGTAGAGAAGTTTGTTTATTGTTTAAATCAGCAACAGATACTTCTCATGTCCGTTAGCCAAACTGGATAGCACTGCTGGTCCCTCCCTGAGCAGTAATTTTCTGAAACCTTCCATTTCTACGCAAGCCATTTTTGTTTAAGACATCGCAACAAATATGAATGTTTTGGATGTTTTCAGTATTTGTCAGAGTATTGTCAGTCTCTCATCATTATTCTAGCAAATATTTACCAGTTTCATAAGCCTTGGAGAGTTGATTTCAAAACGGAAACTGTTCAGTTCTGTTCTGTCAGTCATTTCAGGGGTTTTTCCACTGGTTTTTGGATGTAATTTTTTCTTTGGATTGCAAACTGTTCTGTCTAAATGGAGAATGAATATTCCTCCTGTGGATATTACAATAATATTTAAATAGTTCTGTCCAGTTAATTGTAATCAGGGTTTCCACGGGTCCTTAAAAGTCTTAAACTTAGTTGTATCAAATTTAAGGACATAAAAAGTCTTAAATGGTACAAGAAAGTCATGATTTCAAGAGGTCTTACATTTAGGGATGGAAAGACAGGAATTGCGATATGGCTTAATGTGATGATTAAACTTTAAAAGGCTATTTCATTGAATAAATATGAGAGCTGTACTTTTCAAAAGGTGCTGCGCTGCTTTGTGAACTGCAGTTACTGCTATTTCTGCCGTTCTGAAAGGGCCACCTGCTGACAGAGAATGAATTTGCATTTTCAATAAGCCCGTCTGCTGTTTTTATTCAGACCAAATTGAAAATTGACCCATATACAACAAACACACAGTTGTAAATGTGAACCGGTGGATCGCCAAGAAGCTAATGCTAAAGCATTTAAAAAATCTAATAATTTTACGGTTTAATAAGTTACTATAGACATTGCCTTACCCCCACTCATATGGTGTTAATTTTATTTGTGCAAGTCTTAAAAAAAGGTTTTAAAATGTCTTACATTTTTTGTTTTAGAAATTTAAAAAATCCTGCAGATACCCTGAATGCAACACAGTTTTTGTGGGAGAGAAACGGAGATGAAACCGCAGCAGCTTGTAAGAGAATCTCACTGTTGGATTTTACCAACATTATTTGAATACTGTAGAAATAAACAGAGTAGACAGTGTATACCTTATGAGGTCAGAAAGAATATTTATTTTTGCAAGAATTCAAATAAAAATTGTAATTCTCATTCATCAAAGAATCCTGAAAAATGGCTGTCCCTCTGCTTTCATAGTGATGTTCTGTTTTCTCTTTGCCTTCTAATGGAATAATTGAAAAGTAGGCTTGGTAGTGCCACCCTCTTATACACAGTGTATATAGAGGATAATAAGCCATGCTGTTCAAACCCACAATCAATTTCAGCACAAAAAGCTGACCATCTAAATGTAATAGGATAGGATGAGATTACTTTCTAATTGAGGTGCGATATCAGGGGCTATCTTTCCACAGAATATACTCTTATTTCTCCCACTCAGGCTTAAATCTATGTGTGTGCGTTCATAGTCTTACATGTCTCTGAGTCCTTTTTTTATCAAGAGGCTTATCCAGGATTTCCTGGAAAACAGAAAAACAAAGTCTGAAGGAAACATTATTGACAGCTAGAGTGGCAGTGGGTACCGTGTGTACGCCAGATTAGGGGTGATTGCTTTTGGTTTGGTGGATGGGATTATCACAGTGTTAAAATTGAATCCCCCATAGACAGCTATCTGGAGATCGAGATTAAATCCACCAAAGGATGCCAAGGGTGTGCAGTGATAGAAGAGCCATTACACATGCTAACTTTTTATGCAGATTGCATGGATAAAGGGTAATATGCCAGTGTGTGTTACCAAGGCATAATGTGTAAAGTACAAGTAACATCTTAGCTGGTTTTAATGGGAGTGAAATAGTTTTGCACCACTTGTTTGCACTGTTAAGTGGTGGTTAAACTTGTTTATTTATTTACTATTATTTTTATTTATTTATTCAAATGATTTGGAAGATAAACTAAAATAGTTGTTGGATCCAATTTAGCAATTTTAGAGATGTCAGATCCAGATCCATCTTAAATGAAGTACTGCTTTTTAGACTTGCAAGACGTGAGCTAGATAACAGTGATGCTTAACACAGCAGATTGTGCGCTGCTGCCATTAAATAATGCATGCATGTAGGCATATGTTGTCCCTGTCATAGCATCTCTACATGTGTCATCCCAGTCAGATGCAAGCTTTAATCCTGCTTGTTTTGTTAAATCTGCTCACATCCAGATCTTTTTACTGGGAACATGCACGTAACAGCACCTGCTAAAGCTAAGAGCAAGGTGAGTATATATGTGCTCCTCCTGTGTCAAAAGGATAAACGTTCAGCCCAGATGCCGTAAATGAATCCCTTGCAGAGGAGAAATTAAATTATGGCTCTCGGTTTGGCTGGAAAATGAGAGCTTAAGAACCTTATTGCAATATTGTGATAAATCAGGGAATTATGAAAGGCCAGATGGATGAGTGTGATTAGGGGCCTGTGTAAAGCCCAGCCAAGCATCACTCACCAAGGAACCTTTCCTTCTCCTGGGTCATCTGGAGCTTACTGGGGAATGTGTGTAGAAAAGAGACCATATGTGAGAATCCTATGAATTATTATGAATAAATTGTGGTTGATAATAACCATTTTTTGATCATCTGCTAATTTAGTATCCTACTTTACTTATATACTGTATTATTGTAATCTTTACAGTATATTATATTATATTTATATTATAGTATACTTTTGTACCTTATTTACCCTTAAAAGGTGCATATTAGTACCTATATGTACCCTGAGTAGTAATATGTACCCTTAAGGTACTACTGTGAACATTTTAGGGCTAAATAAGGTACACTTTGAGGATATTGCCCCAGTGACAAGCTGTTGTAAAAGTAAAATTTTTGCACACCATGCAGATTGTAGGTGGTAACTGAATAAGATGTTTTTTTTCCTGAAATGCTGCTTGAAAAAGTGGCAGAACTGTCATGTGAATATGTCCCAAATAATTTCAAAAGAGTAGGCTGATGTCTGATTCAAAGCCTGACATAAAAAGGGCAGGAAGGAAGGTTCTGTGATAACCATTGAACCATTGTGAGAGACTGTTGCTCAGACAGCCCAGCGTGTGAGCGGCACAGAGTCAGCCCCACCATTCATTGCAACTAATTGAATGCATTTGCTCGTGGCCATCAAACAAATGAGAATTTGTGTCAGGCTGCCGTTGACATACTGAATTGTGATAGATGATGTTCAAGCATCTGACTCACATTTCATTCAGCGCTGTGAAATGAAATCAAAGCTACTGAGGGGAGGAAAAATCCGTCTGTCACCAAATCTGATTGGCTTGTCCATTTGTCAGCGTACAACAGCATTGAATCGCATGTCAAATGAGATTTTGAGACAGCATTTGTATAACATTTTTGGGGATGAGACTTTAGGAACATTTTAATTTTGACTGGAAGGCCCAGAAAAATAGTATCGCCTTTTGTTGCGTTTGTTGACTGGTGTTGTAAATAGAACTTTCTCTCTGTCTGATCCAAAGGCATGACAAGAGCAGTAGCCACTCGAGAGCACATCTATGGAGGTGCCCTTGCTCTCAGAAACACTCACAGCAGTATCTTAAAGGGATAGTTTACCCATAAATGAATTTCAACCATTGTTTATTCAGCCTCATGTCGTTCCAAACTCTTGCTTTCCTCATTAGAACACAAAAAGAGATACTTTGATGAATGTTCAGGCTGTTATCTTCCATAAAGTAAAAGTGAATGTGGACTAGTGGCTGTAAAGCTTAAAAAAGCACCCTAAAGCATTATAAAAGTACACTATATGAGCCAAACCTTATATGCATAGAACTCTGCATAATTTTTGAACGAATGCATGCTTTGAGCAAGTGTGTGTCCTGGTGTCTTCTCTCAGCCCAGTTTAGCACTCTTACTGATTTAGCAGGAGATGGTCTCAGAGCAGAGAGCTGCTTTGGCAGTATTGTGACAGCTCCACTCACGACTCAGCACCAATTTGGCTCTCCTCCTCTCTTGTGCTCCACTAATGATCATTGCAAGAGAAGAGGAGATAGAGAGAGGTGCTATTCTTTCATTTCACTGCCCTTACTAATGAGTGCCTGTCTCAGAGGTGAGCCTAAAATATTCCCGGAAGACACGCACAGAGCTTTCAGCATAGAGCCCTATAAGATTTTTTTAAAGACTTAATTGACAACAAATGGCACTACGTAATTTGCAGCCAAATCGGTGATAATTTATAAAATGTATAGGAGAAGCAATACAGTATATACAGTATCTTATAAATTGGTTTCACTTTTATGACTCATTACGTTTTCTTTAACCTTCCTGCATCTGCAGGGTGGCTGAGATTGTTTGTCATTCCTTGAGCGTTGTGAAGGGCCAGCCAATTTAAGCATCTTTCTGTCTGGAGGAAGCATGACCTCTGAAGACCTTGAATGCAACATTTACAGAGGGATGCTGATTACAGTAACTGGAGTTTGGTGTTCAGGCTCGAGCGATGTGAGCACACACACAAAAAAAACTCTTTGGTGAGTAGGCTGTTTAGTTTAGTTTTGTGTAGTTTTGTTTTGCTTTGTTTTTGCTCTGCTTTGTTTGGATTTTTTGTTTTATTTTGTTATGTTTATCATCTGCCAGGGAAAAATCATATGTCCAATCACATAGAGAAGTACTAGCTGACTTCTCCTCAACAAACCGTATGATTTGAGGTTTTATTCATGTCTGTACAACAAATGATGTGGCAGAATTTACACCCTAAAGTTTAATACTTAGGCAAGTATCATAATTGCTAGTTAGGAATTTGAATAAACCGCTAAGCAAACACCACCAATGAGTCTATAAAGAATAGAGTAATTTGAAGTGCGCCCTCAGAGAACATAGCTGGGAAATGCACGAGGCAGACCTGAATGACACTGCGTGAGACGGGATTTCCCCAGTGGCTGTTTCTCTCATTATCAGAGCCTTTGTGTGCCAGGAGCTCTGAGACTACAAACTGTACTCATTAGAGGGGAAGAGAAGGCAAACCGAGCCTGCTTCGTCTGCCCTAAATCTCTGTAACGTCAACTTGCTGTCATTTTTATAGTGCTGATGAGGCCTGGAGAGAGAGGACAATGGCCTTTTAAAAGATAACAATAAAAGCCTTCAGATGTGTCCCATGCTTCAAATGAGAGCCGACACAAATGTGACTGCCTACTTTTTAAAGGCACCTTTTATACTGGCAGGAGGTTAAGTTTCTCACCTTAAGGTTTTGTAAAACAAACACCACTCTGCCTGTTATGAAGTCACTAATAAACTTATTGGGCCTGCAAACTACAGAGACCCTAAAGGGACATAGTGGTGGGGAAAATACGGGGTGGGAGGAAAAAATATTTTTCAAATCTTTTGCATTCTCTCACAAAACTTTTGCGTTCCCCTGAGAAACTTTCGCTCTTAAAGATATTTGCGTTTGCTCACAAAACTTTTGCATCCCCTCGCAAAGATGTTCTCTCACAAAACCAGTTGATTTCGGACAAACACTTCCTGTTTACTTTACAGCTTGCCGTGGTTCATACAGCTCTGTACATTCACAGTGGAGTGGTTCATATTTTTCCCACCACCGTGTCCCTTTAGGGGCTCCGTTGCAAACCAATTTCTCTACCTAAACAGAAAAGCAACAAATCCTGGCTGGAAAAAAAGCCAGGATTTGGCTCTTTGAGGACTCCTGTCATATTAAATAAAAAAATGATCACCCTATTTAAACTAAAAAAACTCTCCACCTACAAAAACGGTTGATCTAACATATGCTACTAGCGGTGTGTGTCATTTTAAATGCCAAATCCCTAAAATTATACGAACAGTATACTTCCATTTTCCTTAAAGGCCACGGTCCTGCTTTAACATTCTGCTTCATTTATCTTATGAATACACATTAAATTTCAGAGGTTTCAGCTTTTGAACTTTATAGTTTTCTCTCCCTTATGTCAGGCCATCATCTTAAATGATTTTTTATGGCCGTGTAAGGTCAGCATTAAAAGTTGAACTGTTTAATATGGCGCTGTATAACAGACAAGTGAAATTCTTTTGTAGGGTCATTGAAAGCCATTATGAAAATTGGATCAATTTTTCAGTTCATTACCTCAGTATCAATTGAACATCCTTGTTGGCTAGTTTGGCCGTTTTTTTAATGGAGGCTGTGAAGAAAGGGATAATCATTTTTTAATTCCCTATAGGTAATAACATATAAAACAGATAACTGTTATGTTGTGTTGTTATATACAGAAAATTATTTACGCTATGTCAAATATTCATGCTGAATCAGAATCAGAAAGAGCTTTATTGCTAAGTGTGTTTACACAATTTTGTCTTGGTGTCAGGAGCTTCCAGTACAGAAACTACAGACATAGTGCAGACATACATATAATTTAAGGTAATAAAGGGAAATAAAACACTATTAAAAAAGAGAATAGACAACAAATAAAATATATAATATGGTAATAAAATGTAGAGAAAAAGAAAATATCAATAGACAGAATTGTGAATGTGCATTTGTGCATTTACAGATGAAAGATTTTGATAAGTTATTTACAGATGTACAGTCCTGAGATGTGTTGTGTATTATTACTGAAACCAATGAGGGAACATGACCCGTAAGAGCCAAATGTCTTTGCATATGTTTGCTCAGATATGGTTTTAATGGCAACAGTATTTGCCTAGTGTTTTGAATTTTGTTGCTGAGTCACAGAAGTTATTCAGAATCCAATGACATCCAAATGCCAACACAGAGCACCAGGTGTATCGTAATGCACACACAACACACACACACACACACACACACACACACACACACACACTG
>NW_015546055.1:365361-369510 GCF_001515605.1 Sinocyclocheilus anshuiensis | reverse complement strand
CACACACACACACACACACACACACACACACACACACACTGTAGGTTTCACTCCTTATTGTCAAAATGTCATCATACAGTTGTAGTTGTTCTATACACCTTTATGTTGTATTGTTTTACAGGCTTCTTTTTTGTTTTCTCTCGGTTTCTTTGTTCTAATAGAAAATTCTTTATTGAATTCATCTTTCCTCAGCAGTAACACATACTCTGTTTGTTGAACAGGGCTGTAGGAGATGCTCACACACAGGGCACTGACGCATGATGCAAGGGAAGCCAACAGTGAACACAGATGTTAATGTGGTCACAAACAAGTGTTATACTCTCACTTTTTATACTCTCTCCCACACACATATACAATCAACACTGCTTTATTAGTATAAATATCAGCATTGCCATTTACAGTATTACCAAAGTGTATATAATATATTGTGTATGATACTGTGTATGTATTTTAAGAAATAATATAATTAATATATTACTAGAAATATATACATTTAAATAAAATTGGTTATTAGCAATATATAATCACTTTCAATTCACTTTCATTCAATTTATTATCTGCAGTTACAGTGTTTCCAAATTGTATATTGTACTGGAATAGATAATAAAGGGAATTAATGGTGATTTTCCCCATAAATTCTTACTTGAAAACTAATTTTTATATAATATGTATTTTTTTTATTATATATATATATATATATGAGCAATATCACACGAGTAGCAGTGCGATATGGCTGTATATCAGCACGAGGCCGAGTGCAGTGGGAAAGAACAGCATGCTGATATACAGCCATCGCAAGGCTATGAGTGTGATATTGTGTTTATACAACAGTTTGACGGCACAAGAGAGTAAATAAAAAAGAGACAACAACAGAGTGTCTTTAAAAACCCTCTTTTGTGTGATGTACTTCCTTCCACCGTAGCTGAGCCCAAGCCTCCGTTACTGATTCGAAAACGTCACTTTAGAACTAGTAAGGAAGGAACATTGAGTTGCTTGTGATTATCTGCATCTGATACAGCACTCATTCTTCAGCTCAATCTCAAATTCACTATAAAACATTAGTTTAAATGTCCGCTGAGGAAAGCGATATCTTTGTCGTACTATCCTTTCATCTGTTGAGGGTGATTTCTGATGACAGCACTGCTCAGTGTGTTTGTTGGCTGCATCTTACAAGGTGTTGTTGAAAGTAAAAATAACTTCCTTGTTTACAACCCTGTTTCACTCTCTTTCAACATAAAAGTGTTTACTGCTGACTCACTCATAAAAATATCTCTTGTCGCCATCTGGCGAAATAATGTAACTAAAATCACCATCAAAAACACGCACAAACACACACACACTGTTTCTCAATACTAAATACTACTATTAAATACTACTGCTATTATTTATATAAAATCTTATTTATTGAATAATAATATTTAATAACAACAACAGCCATCATAAAAGTTGCTAGGCAATTCAGTCAAAAGTACAAAGGCAGTGCTCTGATATACAGAATTAAGGTTATATAAGATATATAATACTATGAGACTGCTCTGGAACAAATAATAGATTAATGGGACCAAAGACTACTTGTTAGATTTAACCAAAACTAATTATATCTCATGTTTAACCACTATAGAGACATCAGAGCCAGCGGCAGAAGAACTGGCTGAAGTAAGGCTGCTCTCGGCGGGTTCATGAGGGCTGAATGGCCGCTGACACCCTGGAGCTCACATCTCCGAAAACGTCGAAGCAAATGTTCAAATAGACGTTATGTTTATTAACTAACCACATATTTGAAGTCTAAACCACTACATTATCACCTAAAAAAAAACGTAAAACTACATTCCGCATCACAAAAACAGTATTAGTTATAAAATTATAGTGGATTTCAGCGGTGAAATGGTTGGAGTTCTGTTATCAATAGAACATTGCATTATTGAATATATATATCACATGTAATAATAATAATAATTATTATTATTTATTTATTTATTTATTTTTGCTGCAAGCGGAGTGATAGTGTCACGAATCCTGTCCATGGACTTCCGTTCGATCGCCACCAGAGGTCACCCTTCCGTTACATTGACTCTCGCACTACACAAACTGTTACACATCACCCTGGACTACATTTCCCATGCTCCATTGCGTGCGCCCTGTAACAGATAGACGGTGAAACTTCTGTTATCAGAACTTCTATTATCACTAGAATATTGAACGGATATGGATATGGATATATATATATATATATATATATATATATATATATATAATTCAAACAAATATGCACACATTTAAATAAAACAGAATTGGGTACTTATAAAGGGTACTTATAAAATAAAGTCACTTGTCAGAGTAGCAAGTTGGCCAATAAAATGCATGTTCATAACTGGTGCTTATTGATATGCTGATGTGCTTCTCATTCTTCTCCCACACACACATACACAGATTTTGTCTTTCTCTCACACCCTCTCTCCATCTTGAGTGAAGCTCATTACTGTGGAGATGCAGCTGGGATAGGGGCCACACACACTCTTACACAGAGGAACATGTGATGGTGTAAATGCGCTGAAAGGATAATTTGACACCCACTTGGCTATGATAGCCTGTAATTCTCTGACTCTTCCTGAACTCCTCTTCAGCACGCACACATAGAGTGCACTCTCTCGGGTGGAAACTACTGCAGAAATGTGCCAGGTCTTCTCTCCATTTTTTCCGGATGCAAAAACCCATCTCACTCATGGATTTACGGCATGATTCAAAGCAATTCACAGCCGCAGCTCAGTCAGAGGTTTAGTGGCAGAAACCTGTGATTTCTGTCCGCTCAATTCATTCAGAGCGACAGTGCAATTTGTTTCTCATCGTGATATGGGTGTTTTTCCCTCAGACATGCTAGCAGGCAGCATCATTGCTCAAGGACAATAGGCCTGACACCGACACACATTTTTCTCCTGAAAATTATTTACCTGCAGAAATGAGTCTTGTATCAGGATGTCACCTCTTTCCTACAAGGTGCTTTGTTTGATCTCTCCTATCGCTGTTTCCTTTTCTGTCTCTATTTATAGATGAGGTATGATAAATTATCTTGTTGTCTATCGTGAGACATGAGGAAATGAAGAAATAACTGAATAGTTTCTTTGTACAGCACACATTGAATGTTTATTTCAGGTAGGAACATGGTTCTCAGAAAACACAATTGTGTATCATTTGTACTTGCTTAGTTTTCAATGCAGCAAGTTCAATATCTGATTAAACATATAAATGTGAATTGATTGTTGTTTGATACGTTCAAACCCTGTGATTTACTGCACCCAAAAAAAAACCCACCTTCTTATTTTCCAGAAAAATATATGGCTGTCTTAATCTGAATAAATATACATTTTCTTAAAGCAAAAATGTGAACAATATTAAAGACTGGGCAATTTAATATATAATACACTTTTAAATAATAACATCTTTATTTTATTTTTATTATTTAAGCATATATATATATATGTCAGACTCTGTTCCGTGTTTTGTGGTTGTTTTGCTCAGTCTTTTAATGCAAAGCTGAAATTATGCTTCAGTGTAGTCTACAGTTCATTCAACACATTTACATTTGTTAAACCTAATATTAAATAGCAAAATTTAAACAGTAAAACTACAAATATATAAAGCAAAGAATACACAAACATATACAGTTGTAGTCAACATTTTACATACACTTTGCAGTATCTACAAAATGTTAATTATTTTACCAAAATAAGAGGGATCATACAAAACTCATGTTATTTTTGATTTAGTACTGACCTGAATAAGGTATTTCACATAAAAGACGTTTACATATAGTCCACAAGAGAAAATAATAGTTGAATTTATACAAATGACCCCATTCAAAAGTTTACATATGCTTTTTTTTTTTTTATTGGAAGAGAGCTGAACTGGATGATGACATCACTGAATTATCAATGAACTGACTTTCTGGAAAAATGACTCACCTGGATGATCCACAGCGGTTTTTTTTTTTGATCGTTGTTCATGAGTCCCTTGTTTGTCCTGAACAGTTAAACTGCCCGCTGTTCTTCAGAAAAAATCCTTCAGGTCCCACAAATTCTTTGGTTTCCCAGCATTTTTTGCATATTTGAACCCTTTCCAACAATGACTGTATGATTTTGAGATTGATCTTTT
>NW_015546055.1:362029-364762 GCF_001515605.1 Sinocyclocheilus anshuiensis | reverse complement strand
ACACACACACACACACACACACACAGTGTGTATTTAGTGTGTGTATGTATATATATATATATATATATATACTTCCTATACTTCCTTAAGTTTATTTCTCACATTGGAGATTTTATATATATATATATATATAAAATCTCCAATGTGAGAAATAAATTTAAGGAAGTATACTTTCCCCCCCCCCCAAAAAAAAGATGTTTACATACATACAGTTGTGGTCAAAGGTTAATACACTTTGCAGTATCTACAAAATGTTAATTATTTTACCAAAATAAGAGGGATCATACAAAACTCATGTTATTTTTGATTTAGTACTGACCTGAATAAGGTATTTCACATAAAAGACGTTTACATATAGTCCACAAGAGAAAATAATAGTTGAATTTATACAAATGACCCCATTCAAAAGTTTACATATGCTTTTTTTTTTTTTTATTGGAAGAGAGCTGAACTGGATGATGACATCACTGAATTATCAATGAACTGACTTTCTGGAAAAATGACTCACCTGGATGATCCACAGCGGTTTTTTTTTTTGATCGTTGTTCATGAGTCCCTTGTTTGTCCTGAACAGTTAAACTGCCCGCTGTTCTTCAGAAAAAATCCTTCAGGTCCCACAAATTTTTTGGTTTCAGTATTTTTTGTGTATTTGAACCTTTCCCAACAATGACTGTATGATTTTGAGATCCATCTTTTCACACTGAGAACAACTGAGGGACTTAAATGCAACTATTACGAAAAGTTCAAATGCTCACTGATGCTCCAGAAGGAAAGTCAAAGAGCCTGGAGGTGAAAACTCATCATGGTAGATCCTCACAGTTGAAGATCATGGTAAATTGAACTTATTTTGTCTTCTGGGAAACATGTAAGTATCCTCTGTAGATTCTGAAGGGCAGTACTAAATGAAAATAATATGATATTTAGGCAAATAAGAAAAATGTACACATCTTCATTCTGTTCAAAAATGTACATGTATATTTACCTATATATATATATATATATATATATATATACACGTCATATATATATTCTAAAAAAGTTAAATTAATAAATTCAATTTTATGTAATAAAATATTTGATTGTAGTTTTTTTTTGTTTTATTAAGCATAAATCTAACTAAATGTGCATTTATTTGACATTTAAAAAATACCAATATTGTGCGAAAAATAAAGATGCAAATGTTCTTTTTCAAAAGGACTATTTTGATGGATGTATGGATGGACAGACTGATGAATGGATGGATTAATAGATGGATGCTTATCTACACAGATAGACAGACCGAGTGATGAAAATCAAGGAAGTGATCCGTGAGCTGCAGGTCTGGTGAAATGTGTGTGGAGGTTTGATGTATGGCTTCATCTCTGTACAGCAGCCGCTGTAGTCATTGAGGTAATGTAATAACCTACATCACAGTCATGCCAACATGCAGTGCTACAGATAGCACTGACTACAGTCAGATGAGTCCGTACAGGCCCACAGACCACCTCTCAGAGAGCAGGCAGACATACCAATCTCTAACGTATCACAGACAGTTGTGACATGAACATGCATTTTACATCATAGTGGTTACTATATTGTGCATATTGGCATGACTGAAGTGCTGTATTTACCTGCACTATCCATTTTCGAATACATTTTTTATATACTAAAGCAGTTATCGTTTAGTGACAGGTAACCGTTTTCCTTTTCTTTCATGTGTGACATGCCTGTCATTTTTAAATGCTTATTATTGGGCATGTTGAAAGCACCACTGAATGCAACAGCTTTCCAAGAGCCGCAAAAACTAATAAGAATGACGGCATGAATGGATGAACGGATGGTGAAAACAAACTGTGAAATTCAGCGGCATGTTGTATATTTATTGTTTGCTAATCTGAATGTGAACAGTGTGTATTCGGTATTCAAGCAGCTGCTACTCGGTAATAGGCAGGTCACACTTTGCCAAATCACAAATAACAGTGCTGTAGCTTTGAGTGTGAGGCTATTGTCACATTTGAGCACTGTACTGAGATTCTTCAACTGTATTTCACTCTGCATATACAGTGGCTCCCAAAAAGTACTTGGAAGCTTACGCCATACTTACAAATGTATACATTTCAATGTATAAATATCAAACCAAGTGACATCTGCAAATAACTCTTGAGCTGTTTCTATGATGACTTTTTACCAGCTTGTTTAACAAAGTCACTGTCATAATTTTGAATACATTATTATTATTTATAATCAAGTCAAGTCAAATCACCTTTATTTGTATAGCATAATATACATCAAACCTCCACACACATCTCACCAGACCTGCAGCTCACGGATCACTATATTATTACAGTATAATAATAAGTATAATCATACTATTGTTATTGTTGCTATTCTAAATAATAATATAATTAAATATAAATAATATATAGTTAAATATAATACATAATATATATTTTTTAAAAATCTAAATATTATTTCTTACAATATGTATTTTCATTTGTTTTTTATTGTTCTTCCAGTATATTCAAAAGCTCAAGGAGACTATATTTACAATACAGTGCACTTCTATTGTAAGTTTACTTATTATCTTTCTTTAAAATAAAAGCCTCTTGATTTGATTTTATTGTCTAAAGAAATTCATAAATTCATAGAGTAACTTAAGTGTCCAAATACTTTTTGGGGGCCAGTGTACCTCTGTGGTTTTCCTAATTTCCCCTAATGTCTTTCCATTTCCCTTTGCCACCCTGCACTTCTCTA
>NW_015546055.1:304180-361934 GCF_001515605.1 Sinocyclocheilus anshuiensis | reverse complement strand
CGCGCCCCCCCCCCCCCCCGACACATGCTTTGAGCTAATAGCCCTCCTGTTATTGGACATTCAGCAGACCCAGTGCAGAATGTACGACAGGAAGCAGAGTGATGCGCACTTCCTGCCATGCCGTAAAACGGCTAAAGAAAAACATAGCACTTGTACCTCTCTTCCACAATCCATCTTCTCCTCCCCCCGCCTTCCCCTCTCCATGCACTCATCCCTCCCAAAGCCCTGCGAGGAAAACTCTTAAACATGCATTTGAAGTAAAAGCTTTTTTTGTAATCTTGACGAGAGGGTGCAGGAGGTAATGGAGCAGTGTTGAATCGCTGAATGACAGCCTCGCAGTAGGGTCACAGAATGTTTCGCTTTCACCCCTTGACACCCTTGTTTTGGGGAAGCTGTTTTACCCATTTAACTTTTCGTCTTTTACTCAGTTAAACAAAGGCAGGCTTTTGTAAATCACCTGTCAACACAAATTTCTAGACAAGAAGAAAGGTTAGGAGGTCTGTGCTGATTAAAAATAGCCAGATGCAAACTAAATATGGGCATCAAAGATGTAGCACTTGATTGGCCATGCCTCACAGGAAGTTGATATCGTTCTTTTGTTCTTTCTATCATTCTATCTATTGTTCTATCAGTTGTTCTATCAATCTATCTAATAAATCTATTGTGCTATCAATCTATCATTGAATTTAATCCATACATACATACATCTTTCTATCTGTCCATCAATCTATTATTCATCTATTCATTCTTTTATCTATCCAATATCTTTCAACCTGCCCATCCATCCATCATTTTCTTCTTTCTCATCCATCCATCTATCCATCCATGCATTGTTCATTTTTAAATTTTATTCATCCATCCATCCATTGTTCTGTTCTTTCTATATCATCCATCAATCCATCCAGTATCCAACCTGCTTATCCATCCATTATTCTGTCAGTTGTTCTGTTCTTTCTGTATTCATCTAGCTATTATCCATCCATCCATCCATCCATCCACCCATTCATCCATCCATCCATCTATTCATCTATTCCATATCTGTCAACCTACTCATCCATCTGTCAATCCATCCATCCTTCCATCCATCATTCTGTCAGTTGTTCTGTTCTTTCTGTATCTATTATCCATCCATCCATCCATCCATCCATCTATCCGTCAATCCATTCCTCTATCAATCCATCATCCGTCCATCCATCATTCTGTCAGTTGTTCTGTTCTTTCTGTATTCATCTAGCTATTATCCATTCATCCATCCATCCATCTATTCATCTATTCCATAACTGTCAACCTGCTCATCCATCTGTCAATCCATCCATCATTCTGTCAGTTGTTCTGTTCATTCTGTATCTATTATCCATCCATCCATCCATCCGTCAATCCATTCCTCTATCAATCCATCATCCGTCCATCCATCATTCTGTCAGTTGTTCTGTTCTATCTATTCTATTCTATACATCTATTCATCTATTATCCATCCATCCATCCATCCATCCATCCATCCATCTTTCTGTCTTTCGTTGTATCTAGTGTTCTCTTTGTCTATTTAAAAGATATTAAATGTTTATTAAAAAAACATTCAAAACTTTTGAACAAGGCCATTGTCAAGCAAGCATTCATAGTTTGACCCAGAACGCTATGGCAAAGGCATAGCAAAGCCCTGGCAACCACCCAGGTTTGATGAGATTTGCATGAGCAAGCACTACTCGCATTTTCTTTAGAAAATCTTGTTAAATTTATGTAAACTGCACTAAAAATAACGTGTCATGACATTTCGCTGATTTTTGCAAATTATAGCAACAAATCATGTTCAGCATGCATATGTAATATATAGCTGTTTCTTTTATTCAAGCTTGTTTTTGTATCTCTTTATGTGTACATGTGTGATGGATTGTGCTTATTCGCATGAATAATGTGCAAACTAAATTTTTTTGACGTTTATGTGTGGCACGGAGTCTTACTGTCTTGTTTTATTTGCTTAAATATTTGATTTCATACAAACATGTTTGGTGTTGGGAGATTTTACACCTTTTACGCCACATGTAAATAAATATTGCTGTGGTGATATCAATGCTACAATGAGTATTTTTCCCACACGTCTCTACATACAGCACATATATACATGTATTTGTCACGGTGGAGAAAATGACAAGGAATGACAGGGGAGTTATCAAAACCTCATCCCCTGAGTCAGAGACACAGATGGCTGTTAAAGTTGGTAATAATATGCTGGCAGAAGTCCATGAGTTACAGTGTGACTGTCAGCGCAGGCAGGGATCAGAACAAGAAGAATGAATGGCATTTAAACCATAATGACAGATTTTAAAGGGGTGGTTTTGGATTTAAATGGCATGGGGGTGAGTAAATGATGAGAGAATTTTCATTTTTTTGGATAATATGGTTTTACATGAGTTGGGTTTTTGAAAAAGCTTTTGAATGGTTCTGTAGTGTATGTGGTAAACCTTTAATTGTCTGCAATGTGATGTTTTTGTCTGGGCTGTAGAGACTTCAGCTGCACTGTCAGTGTGTTTGATAGGTGTCTGGAAGATTCTGAGCCGAGGGACCGCAGTAGAGTCACTGATTCTTGAGGATTTTTATTTAGCTGCAGCTGCTTGAGTAGTTTTTTTTTCTCTAGAGGATGGACATTTGGTCAGATTACTCTCTCTTATGGTTGTGTTCTGTTTTATTTCATTTTAACAGTCTTTCCTGATCAGTACTCCAGGTCTTTTAGTTGCTTCTGTTTTAGTAGAATTTGCTACAAACCCATGTTTAAAGTAATAGTTCACCCAAAAATGAAAATGTGCAGAAAAAGTAACTTACTCTAAGGCCATCCAAGATGTAGATGCTTTTTTCCTCACTGGAACAGATTTGGAGAAATTTTGCATTACATCACTTACTCACCAATGGATCATCTGCAGTTAATGGGTGCCGTCAGAATAAGAGTCCAAACAGCTGATTAAAACATCATGATAATCCACAAGTAATCCACACGACTCCAGTCAATCAATCAATATCTTGTGAAGCAATAAGCTGCGTGTTTGTAAGAAACAAATCCATCATTAAGCCATTTTAACTTAGCTTCTGACTAAAATACTAGTCTATAATACATAGTTCATTCCTCCAGTGAAAAAGTCCATCCCCTGTTGTTCTCTCACATCAAATTCCACCAACATATTTGTTTTCATTTTTAAACAGAACTTGATCTGTGCATATTTCACTTCTAATTCAGATAAGCTGACTTTTTCAGTGGAGAAAGCAGTAGAACTTAATGTCTCAACAGTTTGAAATTAAAAACATCTTGATGGATTTGTTTATTACAAACATGAAGCTTTTTTTGCTTCACAAGATGTTAACTGATGGACAGTTGTTTGCTAGTAAGCAACTGGCCTTGGATGTTTTATTCAAGTGTAAATGGTCCATCAGATGTAAATACTGTGTATTATGAACTGTACTCAGCTTCCTGTGTCAAATAAATATAAGGAAATGCTAACATCGCTGAAGCATTAGTGTTACTTTGAGTTTGAACACTGGTAATTATTTTGTCCGTAGGGACTGGGGAGTACAATAACTTCACTTTCACATACACTTGATATGCTCTGCAGTTTGTAAGACTGCATTAGGGCTAAAAATAAACAAGCTTTCCAAAGGCAAGCACATCCACCATTATATATAAACATATGTTGACACAGTGTGTGTGTACATATATGTGATCTTCCGAGTGTGTTATCAGTGCAGGAAGATAAGCCTGTGTGTTTGCAATATGACAATGTCTCAAAAAGGAGAAAAAATAGTAGCTGACATGGATCTGAATGTGCAATACTGCAATATTATACAATATTTTATTGCACTAAATTAGTGTAAAATATTGTAAAATCATGGCTTTTTATACAATAATATACCTGTTTTGTTTTTGTTTAAATAGTGATGTCTGTCCACATCCTATAATGCTGATGGAATCATAATATTGAACCATTAGAAATGGATTAATATCTGAAAATAACAGAGAATGGTTTCCTTTCATCATCTGCTTTTTTATTAGCCTATTTAGAGTGTTTTACTGAGTAATTAAAAACTCACAAACGGACGACAAAATCAGTCCCGCCCATCTGGTGTCAAGGAGACAGCTGTTACATCCCTTCTCTCCCGGGGAGCAGATAGAAGAGCTTGCTCTGTTATTTCAGACAGCATCGATTAAAACACTATGGATACACAGCATGCAAATCGTTACAGTGACTCTCAATCAGGTGCCAGAAAGAATGAAAAATCTTTATAGCTAATGAAAGTGCAAATGAGGCATTTGGTTAATGATGGGGTGAGGACAATATTGGCCTGATTGCACGAAAATGAATTAAGTAATGCGTGTTATGCTCTGAGACAATTGTTGCTTTAAAAATCAATTTTATTGAGATGCGGAAATGCTGTGATTTTAGGAAGGAACTTTCTTTTTCCTCTCTTCTCGCACACATTTACCTGATACAGTGCCATTATTATGCTTGTGTATTGGTCTATTAATCACAGGCAAAGGAGCGTAGAGTCACAGATCTGTATGCTATATAAATATACCCGGTATTGTATCGTCCCACTCTTTAGAACACACTGTATTAGCTGAATAAATTCCCAGGACCTCTAGTAGAAAATCCATATCTTGATGCTTGACAGTTTACACAGTGGAGAGTGTTGCAGAGTCATACTTGCTTGAAGCTTTGCATTGTGCTCTTTTTAATGAGGCGTGAATGTGGCGTGAATAAATTGTTGTGTGTTTTCTATCAGGGTGCATAAAATGGGGTGGGGGATGAGGGGGGAGTGTGAGATGGATTAAACACATCAAGTGGATGATATCACTTAGGCTAAGCTGAATAGCTCCTTGTAGACAGAGAATTTCATACTGTGTTTGTAAAAAGGGTTTCTACAGGTCTTAAAAAGGTCTTAATTTGCTCTTCCATAATTTAAGGCCTTAAAAAGGTCTTAAATCAGAGCAGAAATTCTTAAAATCGTGTTGTCCTAGCATTAAATGTTGCATGCATTGCAAAAAAATCATTATCTTCCTCAGTATTTTTGTTTTCCAATACAAATATAAACAAATATTGAGATGCAAAATGAAGAAATTAAGCATTGTTTTCTGAGAAATTGAATAAAATTGAGAAACAACAACAACAAATATGCCTTTGAATTAAGTAGATTTTTCTGAGCCCACTGGCACATATTTGTTCTTGTTTTAATCTTAAACTGACTTCATTTTGATTAATTTCTGAGAAAACTTATTATCTTATGTCATTTTGCTTCTAAATTAAATTGATCTTGATTTAAGAATGTTTTTGAGCTGGAAAAATGAGACAAAAATAATTACTTCAGTAAAAGTTATTTCCATATTCTAGTGTTTGAGGTATTCAAGCCTTCATTTTTTTTTTTTGGTAAATTAAATTAAAAATGGAGATAGGAAGTTGTTTGTTCAAACTTTGAAATGTTGCTAATACACCTCATTGTATACTCCCCATACATTTACTTTTAGATAACATATTGACATGCCCTTCAATTTATTCCTTACATTTCCTTTACTTGGTTTTAAAAAGGTCTTAAATTTACCTTAAAAAAACCTGCAGAAACCAGACTAAATCACATATCAAAACTGCTGTCTCCCAGATAGCATTTTTCTCCATCTGCCAACAGTTCATCTGCTGTGCCTCTCTTGACTGCACAAACATTTTGAATAAGTAAAGTTAGGCTCTGGTTTCACTGCGGTTTGATAGCACGGGTGCGTAAGGTCACCCCAGGGTTGGTCTAAAGGGAAAACCTCTTCATGTTACATAACAAGAGCAATAAACATAGTATAAAAGAATAAGAAACAACATCTGACTCATTCTAAATGTGTAATTGTAAATTATGTTTTTGAAGGCTTGATTGTACATTTTGCCTAATAGCAGTTACTAATAGCCAAATGGCGAGGCATAGAAAGTCATGCACAGCCGGAGGGCAATACAGGATGCACACAACTAAAATGTTAAAGGGGAACAAGTGTTTGATTATGCGGTGACTTGTTTTATGCATTTCATACTATAATGAAATACCTTGATATGCATTGTACCAGATGCCATGGTTGAAAAGGAACTTATGCTGCTTTTTAGCTGGATCAGTGTTATGTTTGAAAACCCATGCAATGCCAAATGAAGATTTAATAGACTGTGCAATTACTAAGTCTAATTAGCAGCCAGTGAGTTTAGACGCTGTAAATTTCAGGATTGTTTCCACTGATTCATTGGTGCTGATGAGGCCTGAATCAACACAATGTGGTTGGACAGATGGAAGAACCTAAAGAGACAATAGGCCTTATAAACTACAAATAGGCTGCAAGATTTCTTTATATGTCAAATTATTTTCTTTTTTAGCATGTCTGCATGTAAAGAACTGTTTTGGACTGGCTATGCAGTGATTCAGTGTTCAAAGTGTATTCGATATTTGTCATTTTAGTGTTCTGTAAATCTAGAAGCAACTGTTTTGGTATTTAGAGAAGGTTCCATGCTGCAAGGTTTAAAAGCATCAACTCAAATGCATTGAATTAGTTCATATTTAAAGCATCAATCAAGTAGCCATATCAGAGCAATACAATATGCAATGGTTTGCGTTGTCATAATCCGTGCAAAAGGCAGTCTAATGGGAATGAATGGTACGTTGAAGGACATTTTACAGTGGGACAAAACATGTCTATTAAGAGTTAGTCCGGCTATTTGCATTGATTGAATCCTATGTACTGAATTATTTGTCATCAGTGTGTTGTAATATTTCTCTAGTAATGTTGAATTGTATATAATTTACATATAATCTCATATCATAATGTAATTTCTGTAAGTAATTTTGGAAGAACACAGTTTAAGGTTCGTCTGACGCAACTCAAAACTGCTTTGGCGCCATTAGCGAGAGGTAAGATGGCTTTTCATACAACTGTTTTAAACAAGCAAAACATATTTTTTTATGATATTCTAGAAATAAGGAAAACTATATAGCGCCCCGTTATGACCGTAAGTAGATTTTTAATGAATGAAAACGGAAAGCTCACATGACATAGACCTATATGATTACCGCGTCAGGTAAATAAATGAAAATACTTTTGTAGCCTACAGTCGAACTTTTGTGGTCTCTTAAACGCTTGAAAACAATATTGAACGTTCTTTATGGTATCTCTAGAATTAATACTGAATTAAAACGTCATAAGACATACTTCTGTGGTGTTTAAGCCTTTAAATAGAAGCGGTCAAAACCCAAATTCGCACCCTCATTGAAAGCATCAATCAAGTAGCCTAATCAGTGCCATAGTATACAATGGTTTTTATTATTTTGATAATCAGCGCAGATGGCAGTGTAATGGAAACTGATGGTATGTTAAAGTACATTTAGAGTGTCTAATAAGATGTAGTAACTAAAAGGAATATCTCATGCAATTAAACCGAGGCTTCTGTATAGAGAGCAGAGCACTATATGCGCTGAGGAAGCGGATCGCCTGTAAAGCGGCACTGCGGCAGTACTGTATCAATGCGCCCGGTCCCCGCTCGCTTCGGGATCCTGAAGCACGGACTCGCGGAGAGGAGTAGTGTCGCTTCCTTGCAGGATTTATTTGTTTGTGGAAAAATTTCTCTTTTGTTTTCCGTTCTAGAGCAGCGCGCTTTCCGAATGCCGACGACTCGCTCGGACGGCCCTCCTCCACTCGCCAGGCTTTGCATGTGTTGCTTTTGTCCTGCAGGAGAGAAGGCAGGCTTTGTGTTTTGGTGGATCTAGAGCTGAAGGAGGCACTGCCAGGCGCTGCTGCTGTTGCTGTGGGTTGGACCGGCCACGGTGCGTGAGATTTACTGACGGAGAGAGATAGAGAGAGACAAAAAGGACTCATGGAAGAAGACAGCGAGAGTGAAGGGAGGACTGGCAGGGAGTGTAAATGCATTAAAACCATTTATATATTTGGGGTGTGTGTGCGTGCGCGCGTGTGTGACAGGAGTGCCAGCACAGGGCATCATCAGGTTAAAAGGGATATGTGGTTGGAAATGGCTTTGTAATAATAGCCCACCTGGACCATTGGTCATTGCTATTGGTAAAATGTTTCTGGAATGCATAATTTATTCGAAAAAGTCAGATTGCAATGCTGATATTCAGTGGTTTGGTAGTGGTGGATTTTGAAGGCAGATGAAGGTTGGTGGCTAGTGAAGTTTAAGTTGATGGGTGTCTATGATGTCATACTGTAGCTGCTGTAGATGTTCATGTCATCTTGTGAAGTTCACGTTGATGCTTGATTATGATGTCAGTGTATTAACTTCACCAGATAACATACACTTACAATTATGGCTAGTTGTGATATAATGTCTGGTTTATGTCATCAGATGATGTTTAAGTTGATGCTTGATTATGATGTCATAATGCAGTTGTGGATTTGGTAAAGCTGATTGATTATGATGTCATTGTTGCTACTGTAAATGTTCATGTTATCTTGTAAAGTTTACATTTTTTTGGCCGATTGTCATCATAATGTAGGTCTTCGTGTCATCTAATGATGGTTAAGTTAATGCTTGATAATGATGTCAGTGATTTAGTGAAGTTGATGGATGATTATGATGTCATAATGTACATGCTGTGTATGTTTGTGTGATTTAGTTTGAAGCTGAGAGCAGATTATGATGTCATAGTGTAGCTACTAAAGATGTTCATGTCATTTGGTGAGTTTGAAGATTGATGATCATGATGTCATAATGCAGCTATTGTAGATGTTCAGGTCACAGATTTTTGTCATATTTAAATTTCAGTCACAGACTGGAGAGGATTCTGCTAAAAACTTAAGCACACTTGACAGAATTAATGACAGAATTATTTATTATTTTGAGCAATGTCATTGTTTTATTTTGAGATTAATGAAAAATAATGCCTAGCATGAATAATTTCAGCTGATGTTAGTAATTGCTATTCAGATAAAACACCTATTTGACAACTCCGAGTGTGGCAAATTTAGCAAGTTGTAGTGAAGGTTTTCAGGGTTTTATCTATAGTTTGGTGACATTGAGAAATGAACAGAGGAGCCCTGAGTAGAGATTATCAGTAGAGTGCAGAATGATTGTGGCTGTTTTTGTGTTAAGTTCATAGATGTAACTGTATACAGAAGATGACTGGAAGCCAGCCATAAATGTTCTGTCAGTGTAATCAGCTGAACTAAAATTTGCTGTGAGAAAATGACATTTTTTTTTCCTTGATCCACAGCTCTGTTAAGAAAAATGAATAATTTCCCTCCTCCTGTCTCCGTTTATAGTGTGGCAAATTTAGCAAGTTGTAGTGAAGGTTTTCAGGGTTTTATCTATAGTTTGGTGACATTGAGAAATGAACAGAGGAGCCCTGAGTAGAGATTATCAGTAGAGTGCAGAATGATTGTGGCTGTTTTTGTGTTAAGTTCATAGATGTAACTGTATACAGAAGATGACTGGAAGCCAGCCATAAATGTTCTGTCAGTGTAATCAGCTGAACTAAAATTTGCTGTGAGAAAATGACATTTTTTTTTCCTTGATCCACAGCTCTGTTAAGAAAAATGAATAATTTCCCTCCTCCTGTCTCCGTTTATAGCAGTCTCAGAATAATGACAGTGTGCAGGAGGAGAAATATAAGCTCTTGAATATGTAATACTGGAGATCTAGACCCAGCTCTGTAAGTGGCTCATTATGTGATGTATTTAATCTGCAAGAACACATTCTGAATAATTTTGTTTTCTTTCAAGAAACTGTAAGATCTGGGAAGAAGGGAATGTGAAAGTGACTGTAGTCATTGTGGAATTAGATCAAAAGGAAGGAATCTTAAGATGATCTCTTGCAGAGAGTCCAAATGTGTTGTGAAAATTGCTTTATTCATATGCCTGCATGCATGATATATTCCTATGTATAGCTAAGGGTGGGGATTCTGGGAAGGCTCTCTGAGAGAACATTTAAAAATGTCTGCTCTCTGTCTCTTTGACTTGTAGGATGGGAAGGAGTCTGCACTTAAACAAAGTGTTGGGTCCATGAGGACAGCCATGCGGAGACCTGCTACAGCTCTGTTAGAAGACGCTTCAAGTGATCTGCCAGTTTGTTTCCCTTAAACGTGGGCAGAATTTGGAAGTTTGGATACTTTCCAGCTTGGCAACCCTTAACAGGATTCGATTTTGGATTTCTGTGCTTGAGGATATATGCATTTATCCTTCTTGAATCTCATGTGCGTATTGCACTCCAAGCAAAGTCGCATGACATCAGCTGGTTTTGGAATTTGGATAATTGCACATCTCTCACTGGAGTACAGTTTTTGAGCTTTCCATTACAGGTGTTTGTTGGGAATCGTTCTGCATCCACCTCTGAGCACGGGCCGAGAGCCTCCTAACAGGAAGTGTTCGGTTGGGTGTGTCATCTGGTGAAATGAATGGCCCACAGAAAAAGCGGAAGTCTCGGTCGGTGCGAGACCGGGAGCGCGTGTCTAACGGGATCAGGAATAACCATGTCCGCGGCTCCATGCTTCGATTCTCCTCGGATTCAGAGAAGGAAGACCGCACCAACCCCCCCTCTTCCTCACGACCCAGGCCACCGAGGAGGAAGAGAAAGGAGTCTACCTCTGCTGAGGAGGACATCATTGACGGATTCTCAATATCGGGATTTATGACGCTGGAAGCTCTTGAGGTAAGAGACTTGTACTGCAGCCTTTGCTTGAATGTGTTTTTAACTGCTGTTTTTTGGAAGTGCTTGTTTGGTTTGGCTGTGAAAAGCTCAGTGGCAGTATAATGACTGGTTTATTATTGTCTGTAGACTGCTTCTTTCTGGACTCTAATTGCCTGGGTCTGTTTTGCACAGTATTGAATTTTCTGTTGTTCCTCAGTGAGTGTGTTTGTGATTCAAGTAGATGTGGCTTTTTAAGCCATTTTCCTGCCAAAGATGTAAAGTGTGTCCAAATTTGCTTGATTGCTTTTGTAGTATACATTCATACTTAAAATTCCAACATGAAGTGCACTTCATATACCCGGATGATGCACTCATTTTATTGAAAAAAAGGAAAAGAAAAGAAAATGTAGAAGAATAAAAGGGGGATCGGACTCTGATGTTGGATGAGACAATAACCATGTAAAATTCATGCGCTAGACATTTGAGTGTCTGTCTAGTGTGCCATTTGGGAGACAGCCACAACTGTGGATGTCCGCTGTGATGTTGTACTTCTTTAAGATGCTGTTTTGAGAAGATTAACAAAGTTGTTTTAGATTTGAGTTTGATGCCTGAATACTAAGAGTCTAATATAAATATACAGAAATCATCATATGTAGAAATGATGTCATAATGTAGCTGCTGAAGATGTTCATGTCATCTGGTGAAGCTGAAGATGGATGATCATGATGGCATTAATGTAACTACTGTAGATGTTCAGGTTACAGATTTCCGTCATATATTTAGATTTTAGTCACAGAATTTTGGTAAGAAAGATAATTCTGCTGAAAAGCTTCATTAGTTTAAAAAACAACTTAAACACACAACTTGAACAAAGCCTTGTATCATTTTGTGATGAAAAAAAGAAAAGAAAAATAATACCTGCAGTAGAAAGAATAATTTCAGCTGATCTAAGTTTAAAGTTTAACTGTACTTCTATTAGCGGTGTAAGGAAATATCGATACACGTGAGTATCGCGATATTTTGTTTGGCGATACTGTATCGATTCTCAAAAACAGAATATCGTTTGAGAATGTTTAACATCTGTATTTATTTTATTGTTTTAAAATTGTTTTGTTTTCTTTAGAAATCCTGCAAGCACTTTATTTTTCATTGATATTAAGCAGATGTAATTCTTTACATCAAAATGTTATGACATTGTATGTTATAATTGTAAACTTAAAATGTGAACCTTTAAAGCAGGGTCTAAAAAAATATATGTTCTTTTTATAAAATACATTTTATATTTTATACATTTAACTAAAGGATCCTGCAAGCACTTTAATTTTTTCCCCTTGACTCGTACTGCACAAAAAGTGGTTCAGTGACGATGAATGTTACAGGGACTGATTATTGCAAATGCAGATCCCACTGTGTTCTGGTTAAATAATTATTTATTTATTGCTAAGGTTTGCATATGGTGGTGTGTTCTTTATGACAGCTTTCCTAAAAATATATCCAATTCCTAAAATAAGAAATATCCCAATATATCGCCTTGCTTACAGTATCGCAACATATCGTATCGCAACCCCTGTATCGTGATACGTATCGTATTGCCAGATTCTTGCCAATACACAGCCCTAACTTCTATAGAAATGTTTTTCAATATTTCAATGTTATTGTTTAATTTTTTAATTAATCATATTTTGTAAATAAAAACTAAACTAAATATATAAATAAAAACGATTGGGCATGCAGGTGTATTCACGTATGGTTACAATTTAGTTTTTTTTTTTGTTTTTTGCCGTCATTCACTTTTACTTCCATATTGTGTTTCTGACTTTGTGTCATATCGTAGGTGCTTCCCAGGAGCACTTGTCAGCAGCATTGGCCTTCACCATTGTTTAATTTGTCAGTCTTGACAGGACATCTGTAGAGTGCCATCCTGACTTTCAGCGTCGCTCTTGCAGTGTGACGCGACAAAGCTTTGCACGCTTTACCCTCACATCCCCTACAGATGCTGTTGCATTGTATTGCATGTTCACTACAGTAATCTGTGAAAGGAGCCCATCAGCAGCTTACGCTGTCACGCTAGCGCTGTGAACCGCAGGCGCAGTTCTCCAGGGGTGACATCCAATTCACCGCTCTTTACTGTTCTGGGATCTGTGACTCATAGCCATCCCCTTCATGCTCTGTCGTTTTGCTCCATTTAGAACCTCACAGAGCAGGAGATCCTAGTCTAGATCCTGCATGTCAACGATCAGCTTCATTCTCATTCATGCAGCTGAGATGATCATGGGACTTAACGAGCCAGTGGAAATAGACAAATCAAACGTACAGTATGTTGGCCTATTCTATAACATAGTCTTTTAATAAATGACTATTTTAATGCTGTAATCATAAAAAAAGAGTATTATTACTGTTTGTTGCAGCTTTTGTTTTAGTTGTGTTTCTTGTTTAGTTTTAGTTGTGTTTTTTGTTTTGTTTTGTCTGTAGTTTTGTGTTTTAGTTTAGTTTGTTGTGGTGTTTTGTTTTGTTTTATTTTAGTTGTGTTTTGTGTTATGTTGTGTTTTTTTGCCATTATTTTTAAAAGGTTTGGAAATAATGAGGAAGATAATGAAACTAGATGGGGAAATGACAAAAGCTGGAATCGCATTTTCTGCATAAACACCAGAGGTAAACATATCAGCGCAAACCACTATGCCACAGCTCCAATTTTATTGCATTTATTTTTTTCACATGAATCTATATCCATTTTGCACTGATTGTTTGCTGTTGTGATTTTGCCCCATACATGTAGCAGTTAGGGATGCACGATATTATCGGACCAATATCAGAATCGGCCGATAATGGCTTTAAATGGAAATATCGGCATCGGCCTGATATGAAAAATTACACCGATATGTCTTTCCGATAAGAGGAATACATTAACTCACATGCGCTCAGGGTGTGGTAGCGATTAGCTCACGTCAACAGTGAGATTAGATCACATCAGCAGTGTGGCTCATTCTTGAAGCAGTTTTGCCTGAATGATGATTGGATTCACTGTTTTGGATCGCTGCATTTAAACTGAGAATTCACGTACAGAATGACGCGTTCGGTGTATGATAGAGTAAACAGTAGGGCTGCACGATAAATCCCATGCGATATTTAATGCGCATCTTGTCAGAAAGCTGGTTCTGTAATCAGCGGTAAATCTCCATCACGTGCGTGCTTTCACATTGAGCAGCATTAACTACACAGAGCCGTTGTTTACTGACGAGCTGCGCAAAAAAATCGCAATTTTTAATTTCGTAGGGGGCGCTGTTGGCCTACTTCTAATAAAATAAAAGCAAAATACACAAATAATATTTCGACTGTGTATATAAAGCAGTAATTGATGCCATAAAATCATGAGTATGTTTTGATTTAAAGGTCAGAAGGTATAGTTTACATGAAAAAAAAAATCACAAACATAACACTTAAATTAAATAATTTTATATATACTGATTTATTCATTAATGTGTAATATGTTGTATTTTTTAAACAAATTATGAGCTCTAAAAGATTTTCAGAATTTTTACAACTCTTTTGCTGTAGACCATTTACAAATGTTAGATCTTAAAATAAAATGTTAAGGTTACCACTGCATCTTTCTGAAAAAAAATGCAGCATTTGAATATAGTTTATTTATAGTTATTTTCAAATGTTCAATGTACTGTCATTATAAACGAACTTCATTATTGTTTGTTTAATTCTAACAAATAAGTTCTTGTTAAAAACTAACCAAAATTAAAAATAATTTGCTTATAATTTCTGCACAGGAGAGACTTGGTGTTGTTTCCAAACAAAAGGAAATATATCGGTATTGGCATTGGCTATCGGCCAAAATGTGTTGAAAAATATTGGCATATCGGATATTGGCAAAAATCCAATATCGTGCATCCCTAGTAGCAGTGTTTGTTTGTCCATATGGATCAGTGTTTACATTACATCAGAGCCATCTTACTTTTTATCCAATAGTACACCTATTCTCTCTTTATCCAATTTCATTTAAATGTTACCTCTCGCTCTCTTCCTCTACCTCACCATTTCTATTTCTTGTCCTTATCAGAGCCATCTTACTTTTTATCCAATAGTACACCTATTCTCTCTTTATCCAATTTCATTTAAATGTTACCTCTCTCTCTCTTCCTCTACCTCACCATTTCTATTTCTTGTCCTTTTCCAACAATCCCTTGATAGTTTCAATTTGAAAAGGAATTTGTCCTCAATTTGCCAGGAGGTGCTTGAGGAATTCGTACAGGTATTCCCAAATGACACATTGAAATCAAACTCGTTCCACTCCAGTGGACAGATTCTCTCATACAGAAGTGAGCCATCAGCAGCGGGTGTTTATTAATGCTGCTTAGTGTTGGAACGACAAGCCTGAGAGGCAGTGTGCTACACCACTTTGAGAAATTACTAAATCATCAGGCCCGGGCCTCCTCGACATACCTCCTCCCCCTTGGTCCCTGAGTACAAAGTTGCCACGTAATCGTTTCAGCCTCCTCCCCCTTGCCCACCCCGCATCCCCAATTCAATATTACTTAATGCCTGCACCACTGGTGCCCTTAAACCACTTTATGTGATCATTGTGTTGTAAAGCTCCGAGCTCATTTGATTGAGAACAGCAGTCACCCTGCGCGCGTTCCCCACTCCATTGATCCACTCATAAGAAAATGGTTAAGTCAATGTAAATAATACTAATGTGCTAGCACGTGCCTGGCGCAAAGCAAAGCGTTTGTTCTTCACAATGGCCTTTCTCTTTCAGATGACATTCAAAATGGCTTTTCAGATCTTAATATGAACGAATCGAGTGTTTATTTTTTTGTGTTCAACGCTATTATGTTCTCTTCTTTAGCCAAGTTGATGAGTCTTAAGTGGCATGTTAATGATTTCAGACTGCGCTTTTATCATTTATAAATATTTACACAGCCTGCAATAACTCAAATGCAGCTCTGGAAAAGAAAATGTCAGTTTTGACATCAGATTAGCATTTCAGAAAGAGACAGGAAAAAGACAGAGTGGGACCCATCATGTCAGGCAGTAGATGGTTGAAAGAGGAAATTGGTTCATGGCCGGAGGAGGGGTTGGCACGGGGCCCAGAGGGGCACATTTTTTGTCTGTAATCGCCTAATGCCACAGCAAGACAAAAAGCACCCTGACAACTTGTAATTCATTTGATATGTGAATGAACTCAATTATGCATTCATGAAGGGTTACAAATGGGCATGTGTGTTTAGATGCAGTAAGTGTGAATTGTCTTCATAATGTAAATAATGTAAAAAGTCATTAAAGGAAAATTCAGAGTTCAGTACCAGTTAAGTTCAGCTTTTGTGGTATAATGTTAATTACTAAAAAATGTATAATTTCAACTTGTCTTTTGTTTTCTTTAAAACAATTACAATGATTTCTTTAAAAAGATTTCAGCGGGGCACTTACAATGGAAGTAATGTGGTTCACTACTTTGTTGTACTATGTGAAGCTTCTAATTTATTTATTTCTTTTAATGAAAACTTACATAAATTCTTCCATTAAATTGAATTTTATTAGTTTTTTTGTAAATGATTCATTGGTTTTAGGGTTTTAATGGTTACGTTGTCATGCTCATTTTTTTTACACTAAAATCATAACGTACATATTGTTTATGTCTCGTGGCTGTTCTATTGAATGTGTAGGCCTAAGTATTTTAAAATAATACAAAACTGCCCCACTTATTTAACCTAGATTTTTCCTTCAAAGAAAAGTGTTGTTGATTGAGCTTAACTTGAACCTGGAATGTTCCATTAAGCTGAAGTGTATAAATAGTCAGATAAATAAATCTCCAAATTTCTTACTTGTAGTTGTCTCTACAAATTAAGCTGGGATAGCAGAAAGTGTGTTGACATCCCAAAAATGACAAATTCAGCTTTAAATAAATACTTCTCTCTGACGGTGTGCGTGTAAATTGTCTGGTATTTATAAGGAAATGAGTGAAGTGTTTATTTTGTCTATTGTGATGTAATCGAGTCAAATGTGCTATGACAGAAATGTCTTCTTGGCAGAATTATGAGACAGGCTATAGATTTTCTGAGATCTAGATTTCTCTTTGCTATTAAGCAGACAAATCGAAAGATGGAGTGAGAGAGAGAGACGATAGAGAAAGGGTAAGGAATTGATTACACTTTTCATTGAGAAGGATATTGTTGCACTGAATGTATTGACGTTGCACGTGTACCTAGTTAAAAACACACACACATGCAAAATCTGTCAATAATTATGTCGGAATAAAGAAAGAACATGACTTGTAAAAGAAATAAAAACTAATTTGTTTAGTACTGAAAATCACTGGTAATTTTGTTCGAGGCATGCTCTGAATATTTTCTTGCATGACAAATGTTACTTTAAGCCATCAATTAATTTCCTTCCTAACAGTGCTTATATCTACTCATGGCAGTGACAGCTGATATTCATTTAGACCTCATTTGAAACCGTCACAATAAGATATGTGATATGCGTTAATACAGTGATGTAGGAGCCATGACTGACACATCAAATATACTCCAAGGCATGCTAAATACAGCCGATGGATCATATTGTAGTTACGCTTTTACATTCCTTTAGACTCCTACTTAAATCGTGTTCCTTTTGGATCAAGTTTTGGATCATAAATGTGTAGCAGTAGTTTTGCTGTTGTTGGATTGTTAATGCATGATATGGGATTGCAGTTGAAGCTATTGGGCAAAAAGAGTGAATCATTTAAGATGCAAAACATGCTGAGAGCAATTCAGGTTCAGCTAAATGTGGAGTTAAGGCTGTCTCTTTTTTATACTGTGCTGCTGATGATAAGTATATTGTTTTATGTGTTAGTATCTATCTACCATATTTTGCAACGCATAAGACATTTCCTGTGAATGTGCAAAACTTCCAATTTATTGGCTGCTGGGTTACTAGAAGAATAACAAAGTGCAGTTAACTGTAAAACTATTTGCACTACAAACCAATGTGTTCATGATTACGAAACTTAATTTAAATAATATGATAAATACTGGTTTGCAATTTCAAGCAGCAATGGACTGTTTTTGTACACCAGATGCCTTGCACATTCAAGTTACAAATGGCTGAACCCACTCTTAAGCCTCGTGCACACCGGGACGATTATCGCACGCGCTTATCGCCAGCATTTTTCGACGCGTCTTGTGTGTTCATACCCAAGCGATTTTCAATGGCGATGAGCCGAGTGAACATGCAAATTCACTCTCTGACATTAAATGGCGCTTAATGAAAAACAGAAATACCCCGATACACATCGAATCCTATTTGATCTGCAATTCCTCTCCATAACAACTCCCTCTGATCAAGATTTTTGTAGGACTTTGCTGTCGCGTTTGTCATAAAGCTCTTTATGTTCAGACACCAATGAGTCCAGCAGCTCTACATTCATCTTGCCTCGATGCTTCTTTTTCGTGTAATTAGTTCCTCTTCGTCGTTAGGTATCAATTGTGTGCTCGGCAAGACCGTTTTGTGCTTGAGCGCCACCAAGTCGTGTTTTACTGTAACTTCAGCAGCTCCAGGCACGTGAACAAAAGTGCCAATCTCATTGGTCGGCCATTTTTTAACATGGCGCGTCAAACCAAAAAAACGAGCCCGAGGCGGTTTTTTTAATATGATGCTTTTACGCCTGCCGTTTTGCGCGCCGGTGTGCACACTCACATTGGCGCCCTCTGTTTAGTTATGAGGTGTTAAATAGTGCTGTGTTCGATACATCGATACGACGATGTATCGTCACATAGATTTGCAGTTTAGCGATCTCCACTTCAATATTCTATTCTCAGAAAAGTGTAATTCATCAAGTGTTCATTTATGAGAGAGACAGAGAGGGAGAGAGAGGGAGAGAGAGAGCTGATACGTATCGTATCGTGACTTTGCTGGTGATACACAGCCCTAGTGTTAAACGTCGGCGATAATCGCGTGCGATAATCGTCCCAGTGTGCACAAGCCTTTATGTAAAAAAATTATTTAGGTGGCTAGGTGTAGTATTACTTTGTAGTATTACTATCATGTTTTAAGATTGTAGCTTTGTGTACTGCAAGTGTATATAAGCATTGGCAATCAGCTATCTCTCTAACCTAATGATTAATTATTGACTTTGAAATAAATGATTGGTTGTTAACTTTACTTTTCAACTTACACATTTCCCAAATAGTGCAAATGGATGCACACTTTTAATATCTATTATTTACAATATGTAGTATACATATAATTTGGAGGTAGTATAGACTTCAAATTCTGAATCAAGTCACCACCACATGATGCTGATGTGAAAAACTCAAATTTTAAGATGGATGTGTTTGTAGACCCAAAACTCAATATATTGTCTAAAACTAATGCACAGTTGTCTACAGTTAAAATAAATATCAAGCTAACATCAATACTGAATAATCTTTGCCCAGCAGGATTTGTCAGTTTACTGCTTGATTAAAATCGCTCAAAATAGCTCATTAATTAGCTGCGTTGTTTGAACATGTTTTGTCTCATTTTGGCTCCATTAAAAACAATCATCCAATCACTGACAATATTAGCCATGACCTGACATTTATTCTATCTTTTAGAGGCATTTTGAAAGGAAAATAACAGTGTACTTGTTAAAGGAGAAACGAAAAACAAAGATGTGCTTGGTTGTGACAGGTAATTGGTTAAAAGGTGCGACAAGTACAGGTGTGACGAAGGTTAATTGTTGTAAGAGCTTGAATTCTGTGCTGGCGCAAGTGTCGTGCGACAGCTGAATATTGATTCGTACATACAGACAGACATATGTAAATCATCATTTTGTGGTCATATCCAGGTGCCATGACACACACACACACACACACACACACACACACACTTTAAGCAGCAGCTGTGGTTATAGCCAGGTTGTTGCAGGAGGGCTGTTAACCACAGTAAATGTTTGCTCTCATGTTTAAATGGTGTGGCAAGAATATCATTAATGACCCTGTGAGGGTGTGCAGAGGGGATAGTGTGCAGTGTGCAGTGTGCAGTGTGTGTGGTGTGAGAGAAAGAGAGTCAGCATTCCCTCCAAACATCTGTTCACTGATATGCACTGATGCCTTCGTAGCTTTTAATTAAAAACGACAAAAACGGTTAAGATGTTAACAGTTTTGAAATTAAATGGTGTGTATGGGTCCACGTAGATGAGTTTAATGAGTATTTGGTCTCTATTCACCTACTGTATGTGTGTGAAATTGCATTCAAAACTACAAAAATATTATTTCCGTGCTAAGTTGAGTCTGCAAACATGTTGTAATGGGAAAATTTAATTTGTTTTGTGAATGAAGGACATCTTGTAATTTATTTCCCATGTTCCGCAATGGTCTCAGGTGGGCATACGCCATTCATGGTTAGTCAGCACTCAGAGATTGAGGCAATCATACACAACCTCAGTTTACAGTTTTAATAGATTGGTAAAGTGAGAGATTTTTGATAGGCCACTGTGGATCTCTGCCTGGTTTTTCCTCCTGATCAAGGTTTGACAGTTTTCTTTTCAGTTTCTAGATGTTCTTTACCCCAATGACCTTCCTAAATGAAGCGTTGAGAACAAATTTGTCTCACTGACTTATTGTTAAAAAAACCTGTGCTTCTGAGAAAGGAAATACCATTTGTGGCATATGGTTTCTTTAAAGGGTCATGAAACCCCCTGTTCGAGCACCAGATAGTTCTCCACCACAGTTTTGAAAAATGCTGCTAAAGTGGGTGTGGTAAACAGTGGAGTGGAGGGGAAGAGGGGAGACAAACAAGAGAATTTATGAAATGCAGTCTCAGTCTCTTCCAAAAAAAAAAACTCACTTTCAATCTATGAATGTGTCTCTCACTTACTGTACGTGTTCTAACAGTTTGAAGGGTATGTTATAGTAAATCAACACGTGCTGTTGTGAGTAATTAAGGGAAGCATCTTCTCATAGGATAAGGACACACAGTCTCATGAATAATTAGAGACACCGACGCGTCATAGAAGCACTATGGTATTTGCCACATTACAGCCTTTGACTTCGACATGTAGTTTTTAAACCCAGAAGTCAAAAATAGCACAAAGAAAGAAAATAATCAAAAGAATCCAATTTTCTCCTATAACTAAAATAACAAATGTTAACATTGTCTTCTATGATGTGCAACACAAACACCTCTGTTAAAATCTTTCATGTTTCATGGCCCTTTAACAAAAGTAGAAATCAAGGTTACAGTAAAGCACAAAATGGTAGTAAATGGGGCCGATTATTTGAGGATTTACAAGTAGAAATGTGAAACTTAAAATGTTATTAAAGCACTGTAGCTAATTATTCTGTTAAAACATACTATTTGAGCTTTAAAGCTCTAAATCATTTTAGAGTTTTATGGTTGTTTTCATGGTGAAAAAGTTGTGAAATTGGATATAAATTTACACAGAAAAGGTTAGTAAGCATTTTTTTCCCACCCTAAAATCATGCTAAGACACAAATTGTTTGTCTTGTGGCTGTACTATTGATACAGTATTTTAAAGGGTTCATGAACTGTTTTATTATTTTGTACTGTTCTTTGAGGGCCATTTATAATGTTATCAAGATTTTTACATCAAAAAACATCATAATTTAGAAGTAATAGGCCATTTTCTGTCCTGTTTTGATCCCCCTCATTGGAACGCACTGTTTGAATAGGCGTGGCGGATTGTAGACTCAGAAGTAAACGCCCACCACTGATATGATTGTCCTACATCCTTCACAGATGGACGCTGCTGTGATTTAGGTTAAAAACACATAAATACTCCGTTCATATCAAACGATCTGTAATAACAGACAAAGCAATAGTGATCACGTGATAAAAACATTTACTCACACTTGTGTGGTGTGACATTACTGTCAGATCCAATACAGTCGCCACAGCAACGTCTTTTAGTTTCAATCTTTCTGAAAATCCTGCGTCGTATTGTGCTTTTTTTGTAAACAAATCCGCGATAAAAATGAGGTGAACAAAGACCAAGTTCTTACTGACGCGATCTGGAACTTCATACAAAAAAAAAGTTCAATTGTTCCTTTTTTGTAAACGAACCCGCGGTAAAATGTATTGAACAAAGGACCAAGTTCTTACTGATGCGGTCTGGAAATTCATTAAAAATAAAGTTCATCCACTCTTTCCTAATGTTGGGATCAGAAGGAAGGCAATACAAAGTCTGTTTTTCCCCATAACTTAGCACTGCACAGCATCTTGTTGTTTTCAGAGCCATCTTTATAGTTTGATTTCTGTGTAGACCTGCGTTTACCTCTCTCGTTATTTACACTACGTGTGAGAATCGGTGGGCGGAGCTTAACAGGCAGTGATGTAGCAGCAGGTGTTGATCTTCTGGTGGAGGCGGAGTTTAGCCACACTATTACATCATAAAGTGGCACATTCCAACCTGTCGTTTTGGCAGATTGACTTAAAATATAAGCTGTTTTTAAACTAACGAGAACGTTTTGAGTTCTGAAACTTACAGGATGTTTTTATAGTACAATGGCCTCTTATATGTCAAAATATCAAGGGAATTTTGATTTCTCAGTTCATAACATTTCTGGATTGGCCCCTTTCACTTTAATTGTAAGTGCCTCAGTGTAAACCAGATTTGTTTAAAGAGAGACATTATGCCACAAATGTCAATTTAGTTTAAAGGTGCGGTCACATTAGTGAAATTTTGGCAAAATTATGTGGGCAATAAAGGTCCATTGTCTACAGCTTAGCATGAATCTCTGCTCACACAGAAGTCACTTTCAAACTAAGAGGCTTTCTGTTGGTCAACAGAATTAGCAAAATTTGAAGTAAAATCTGCATGGGAACTTTTTTGCCCCTATGTTAAACTCACGATTGCACAGATTCCTATTGAGATGAATGGATTTTGCAAGCAAAATTTTTTGAACAATGGTAAATGTGACCGCACCTTAACTTAACACGAAACTATTTCTTTAATGTTAGTAATCCTTTCGTCCAAAACGAATTGTTGTACTAGTAATGCTTGCCTTAGCAGAGACACTCTCAGAGAGCATAAACTGAGTTCTCTGTTTTTGTGTAGATGTAAATAATGTATCAAATAGCAGTGTTAAGTGTAGCCCGAAGTCTATCCCATATGCTTTAAGTGTAGCTGTAAAAACGCTAGTCTGCAAAGAGAAGATATGCTGCTCGAACTCACACTGTTAATGCTTAGGCAAATTCAATTTTTATTCAAATACAACTGGCATGCCTGAGTAGGTTTATAATAATACATCTGGCATGTCTGTGAGTCAGTATCTGGTGGGACACCACTCATTCATTATCTCTGTTCTCTCGTGTGAAGGAATAGGGAAAAAAAGACAAATGTTTGCAAAAGCTGAATTGAAAATGGCATCAGTGAGGAGCAACTGCTGAGTACAGCCCTCCATTCATTTTCTTGTTCTTTTCTTTGGTTGTCGACAGCAGGGTCGTGAGAGGTTGAAGGCTCGCAGAGACCTTGATGAAGTTGAAACTTCTGGCTCTCCACCTGCCAACACCTGGCTGCAAGCAATCTTATTGCATTTCCAAAGCAGCTTCGTGTTGGAGATGGTGTCAGAGCTTCCTCTCACATGTTTCTAACTCTGCTTCACACGCACACACCCAGAAGCAACTTGATCTTTCTTTGTGTGAGACGAAGTCAGGTCGAGACAGGACAAGTTGAGGTGAGCAGAACTCCTTTCTCTCCTCCTAAAGGCTTACATGTCCTTCTAGTGGGTCATTCTATGAAACAGGCACCCATGAGACAGTTTGATAAGGTGATTTTTAAAGTAAATAATAGAATAGAATTTAATACTGATATTTATGCAGACATTTCAGTGATCAGTTGTTTACTGTACAAAATCATGATAACAAGGTTGACATTTTAAAATTGTCCCTTAGTGACAAACCTAAAACAAACTAAAAAGTGACTCAAAAATGAGAGACTGACTTGTCCTTGAAGAGTTCACTAATGTCATTTCATTTTGCTTATGGACTTGCTTATTGCTTTAAAAAGAGAAAATATTTGGGGCAATTTGAACAGAACATTTTTTTTTTCATTCCATTGCACTACATTACATTATTTTTCTATGTAAACACATTAAATGGATGTGTTTGACTGTTGCACTCACGTCGTTTGCAGTGTCTCGCGTATTCCCTAATTCCATTGCCATTTCACTGCCTGCACCTTGATTTTTAAAGAATACATTAACAACAATCTAAAATATAAATATAGATTAATGACAAAATGATTGCTTTTAAATGTGTTTATTTGCTAATACAGCAAAGTTGGTGAAAAGTATGGCATGTCATAAAAGGCTTGTAAAAAAATCTCATAAGATGAAAAGTAATAAAAAAACACACAAAAATTGATTTTTGTTGTTTAGATATGTCTGATGTAACAGTAAAAGTTGCAGGCATGAGCTGTTAATTTATAAAGTAATTATAAAAGTAAGTTTTAAAGTGATTTATATGAGGGACACAAATGGCACCCTGTTTTGTAGAATAAATGTCCCACATTTAAATTTCCTTCTTTTGGATTGCATGTTGTTGTTGGCCGGGATATAGCTGTTTTTCCCCCCCACATGCCATATGCAGGAACGCCGTTTGGCTTGATTTCATATCCTGTAGCTATTCATCAAGATCTTCCGACCACAGAGTCTGTGTTCCTCAAAGTGGTGTTAAACCATGAATCTCATTTCAGTGTGTGTCAGAGTGTCTGAATTCATAAAAGTCTTAAGGAAAAAAACAGATGAACTGTTTTGTGAACATTTTATTAAAAAGTATTGTTCACCTGCCTCTAATAAATAATTATAATAGATATCCCAGAATGTATCGTTTTAATGTACCTTACATTGCAGATTTAGGTGTATAGACCCAGATTGTATTTATTTTCTGTTTGTGTTGGCTGCATTGACTGGGAAAATGCTTGATTGTGATCAAGGAGCTCCGACGTTAAATTTACATTTGCAGTCTTTTGGTTTGGCTGTGCTTATGGTGCAGGGTGAGTTACATGCTGAAGTTTAATACTTACGATTAGGGGTTTGTTCAAATCCATAAACTTAAATTCCATAATAAACTAAACCTATTGGTGCATTTCAGTCTAAAGTGAATTCAGATTATGAGAAGAATTTGTGGCCAAGGACTTAAAATCCATCCACCTCCTACTTTCATAACCAGACTTTAGCCTGTAAATGCTAAGTGAACTCATACACATGCCAAGTAATTGTTTAGGTTGAGGCTGTTGGAGCGTGAGGAGAATGTGTTGTTCCATTCCAGGTCTCTTCTGTTTATCCTGAAGTGACTGACTTGGTGTGTGTGGAACAGCTTGCTGGTCAGCGGAAGTGTTTGGGGTCAAGTGTGGGTCCAGCCGATGTCTGCAGACACAGGAGGACAATACAAGGGCATGTATTCACAGACAGGGTTCTGGTAGTTCATTTGCACATTGTACATGGCATTGTAGAAATGCACTTTTGTAGTTGACCATTATGATTCTAGCCTAGTCCTTGAGCGAAAGTGTCTGATAATATAGACTGAGGTCCGTAGTATTCAGCTGGTCATGTGAACTTGGTGATGTACTCTATACTCTTAAAAATAAAGGTTCCAAAAGGGGTTTTTCGCAGTGATGTCATAGAGGAACCATTTTAGGTTCCCTAAGGAACCTTTCAGTGAACAGTTCTTAAAAATAACCATTTTTTTCTGATTGTAATAATCTAAATAACCTTTGTCTACTATAAAGACCCTTTTGTGCAAAGGCTTCTTCATGGAATCTTCAATGCCAATGAAGAACCCTTATTTTTTAGAGTGTGTTTAAAATAAAACAGCTTTGATTGGGCTACTGATAATGTAGTCTTCATCTCATGTAGTCTAAATGTACATGAATTAAATAAGGACAGAATTACTGAGTGCAAGTTTGAAAATCTTTTAATGACTTAAACTGGCATTTCCTTCAAAAAATGCAAATCTAGTCAAGATCTTACTTGGGGAAGGTCTCACTGGAGCTTCTTTTCCACCAAAATAACTGCTGTGAACATGTTAGCTGCCGTTTCTGCGTCTGTTTTCTCTGACTCATTTCTGAATTAGCTTTTTGCATTTATCCTCCTGTTTGTACCCGACCCTTGCTGTTCGATGCATAACAGCCATCCTGCCTAAATGCCATATTTGTGGCTGCTGAATTATGCATGAGGAGCAGTTTAGAGGCCTAGTGAGTTTGTGCTTGGTGGGAGAGTAATGAGGAAGCCTTGTTTCTAATGGCAGGATTTGGCTTGGCAAGATGTTTTATGTGCTAATTGAATTGCAGAACTGAGGAACATTTTGGAGTCATTTGAGATGACAGAAGTAATGGTGTGTTGTGACTAGAGATATGCGGATGTGTCAGCGTGATTTTGTGTGTGACTGAGAACATAAAAGGAGCCTGAAACATAATAGAATGCATTAAGGAGTCATATGGAGTCCGTTCTGCAATGGTTATCCAACACTCCATTATATTAGGGGTGGGCGATATGGCAAAAATATCATATCACAATTTTTTTTTTCAGGAAAATCACGATTCACGGTTTTATCATGATTCTTTGTCATGTTGGTTTTACTATTTTGCAAGCTGTCTGAGCAGTACAGCCAAACTAATTTCCCTATTTTAAAAACAAAGCCTTACAAGGTAACAAAACATAAAATAAAAAAGAATGACAGACATTTAGGCCAAAGTGGGCGAAGATAAAAATCTTTGTCATTATTTTCTCTTTGTTATTAAAAAATAAGAACAAAGATACAAATTACAAATACACATAATATACAAATAAAACAAACAGTGCTTTATTTTTCAGGTACAGTAGGTGTATTTAGCAGTAGCATTCAAGAAATTGAAATAACAAATAAAAAAATAAAACACTACATACACTTCACTGTATAAATTATACATTAAATCTTATTAAAGCAACTGTATTAAAGTTCTTCAGTCAAGAGTAGTGAGTGATTTTTCTGTTTGTGTTTTGTTGTTTTATTGACATTAAATGGATAGTTCACCCAAAAATGAAAATTCTGTCATCATTTACTCATTCTCAATTTGTTTTAAACCTGAATGAGTTTCTTTCTTCTGTTGAACATAAAGGTTATTTTGAAGAATGTGTGTAACCAAACAGTCTTACTTCCATAGTAATTTTTTCCCTACTATCAGTCAATGGGGACCAGCAACTGTTTGGTTCCACACATTATTCAAAATATCTTCCTTTGTGTTTAGCACAAGAAAGAAATTAATACAGGTTTAGGACAACATGAGAGTGAGTAAATAATGACAAAATTTAAATTTTTGGGTGAACTGTCCCTTTAATGACAAGCGGCAACATGTTTAGTACTATTAGTCTGCTGTCACTTTAAGACATACACACATCTAATATACAGGCATGCATTTTTCTCTCAACTGTTTAATTTCACTTTAGACATAACTAGAGATGCACCGATACCACTTTTTCCAATACTCGCCCGATACCGATACTTTTATTTTTGGTACTTGCCGATACCGAGTACCGATACCGATATTTTTATTGTACGTGTGCTAAGTGAGTGAGCATCAAAGATCACACAACAGAATTGCGCGCTCTCTCTCTCTCTCTCCCTCCCTACCGTTAAGTAACTTGTGCATTGTTTTACTTACTTGTTTTTGACACATCCGACTGAACTATAAACTTTCCAGTGATGTCTGTGAGAAAGGTATATTCACTCGACAAGCTCGCGCATCTGCGCCGCCGCGCGCTCAATCCACTCAGCGTGCTTTGTTTATCAGCTCACTCACATCAGCTATACAGGCGTTAACACTGAATGTTTAACGTTATATTCATTGCATACATATACTTCGTAGTAGACACTCCATTCTGCTGTCTGTTGTTCTGTTGTCGGTGTTTCTTTGTCTGAATATGGCGCTTATCACATGCTGTGTGGTATCGGCGTTTGGTATCGGGGCATTTTAACGAGTACAAGTACGAGTGCAGAAGCTCAGTATCGGTGCATCCCTAGACATAACCAACTGTTTATATGTAAACCTTGTGTGCTTTTGACAGTATTAGCGCAATCAGACATGAAAGATAACTTAGTCCAGCAATCAGGTGCTGTTTGACAGGCTTTTTAGTGTGTGCGCGCTTCAGGTGTACTCGCTCAGAAACTGCACACAAATTAAATGTTTAACCGGAAAGTCTTTAAAGCACATAGCATGTCTGCTTTTTCAGGAGACAGACAAGCATTGGTGAAATGCAGCCACACTTTTGATCTTTTACTTATCTTTTAGGCTACGTTTACACTAGTGCATTTTTTTATTAAAATGTATAACTTAGACAGAATCATAATTTCTATTCATCTTCCACTGATTTACGCAATCTGAAGAGCATTAGCTGCTTCCAGTGCTCTCAGTATGTTTTCTCTTCCGTGATCGCAGTTCTGACTCAGAGGAAGCTCATTCGCTGCTCATATGTCAATCATATTACACGTTCATAGCCCGCCCTGTCTCTTATGACAAACGTCCATTACACTTCCTCGTTCAGTTCTGTACAGAAGAAACTAGAGCCCGACCGATATATCGTTTTGCCGATATTATCGACTGGTACTGTACTATAATATACACAAAGAATATCGGCCGATATATCGGTATCGGCCTTTTTTTACTCCCTAATATCGGTATCGGTATCTGCCCCAAAAAACCCATATCGGTCGGGCTCTAGAAGAAACCCAGGAAAACATTTTACAGATGAAATATGAAGCTAATAAACACACGATTACGACAGTATATGATTTGTATGTGATTTTTATGAGATTCTGCCTATTTTCATAACAATGCAAGATGACAATACAATACAATACATGAGAAAGGCTAAGCAAATAATGTATTTTTGTGATTGCAAATAAGTACTGTGTCCCGTGAGTGTAACTCTACCGCTGAGTTCACATTTGATGAGAATGTATGTCACGTTGTATAGTATATTGAGATGGAGGCGCCAGAACTGCAACTGATAGAATCTTCAAAAATAGATTATGGAGATAATTTAATTGGCCACAATCAAAAATCGTGATATCGCACACCCCTACATCATACTAGTTGACACTCTTTATATTACAGCTAAAGTATATAGAACCTACTCTCCTAATAACAAACCTCACTTGTGGTTTGTCCATTTTCAGCTAAATCTACAATGGATCCAAATCTATTGCGTATTGCAATGGATAAGCAACTGTTTGTTTTGTTGTCCTGATCATCCTAATCAAGCTTTATCCAAATCGCTTGTCATGGTTTTCTCCCTTATTTGCCTATTTTGTCAAACATCAATTCTCCACACCATTGTTTGGGTGTTTGCTCCACTGAAATCTCTTAAGTGATTTTTTTTTCCATACGATATCACAACGTGCCATGCTTGCCTGCAGGCCTGTCTGTCTATTAGCAGACCCTCTGCTTTGGAGCTGTGGAGCTTGTTCCTGACCTTCTGCTGGTTCTCAGTGCTGTTTTCAGTCCAGAATGATGTAGATCAAAATGGCATATGCGCTCAAATTTTTATTTGTATTTTTTGTGACATGTAGTGAAAAACAAGGAATGTAGCAGTATTGTAATTTAGTAGCAGTTTAATTTATATTAAAATGAAGGGAATTTAATTTAATTTAATTTGAATTTAATTTAAATTAAACTTCATGTGTAGATGATGTTAAATTGAATAAAAAAATTGTCAGGAAGCAATTTACAGAGTGTCTTTGTCAGATCTGGTGTCCAATTATGACCAGAAAAGGCTACTAATGTATTCCAAGTTACAAATTTAAATTGATTTTACTGATTCATGGGAGACTTTGTGCATTTATGTGCTTGCAAGAGGATTGCTTGTGATTTTGGATGGCTGCTGAATACAGGTCATTTCAGTGTGTAGGTAAGAGGGCTGTCGAGAAGGCATTTAAAACTACTGCGCCCAGAGTTCAAGAGATGAGGTCCACTGTCATTCAGACACACAAACTCTATCTGCTGTATGACTCCCTGCAGACAGCCTTATTTGTTCCATCAGATCTGTTTTTTCCTTTCTGGCTTGAGTTCAGCCCTTTGTAGGAGGAAGAGTTTGCAGTGTGAGGTCAAATGTATCTAGCTGAGGTTAAGGCGCCTGCGCTGATCATAAGGAGTTATTTTCAGCTCTCTGTGTTACAGCAATCTACACTGGATTCATAAGCTATTATCTGCCTGATGTGGGTAGATACCATACAATTGTTGCTTTTAGACCAAAGCTGGGCAGACTTCGTATGCATGTATGTATGTATGTAATTTGAATTTCATTTATTAATGACTTAAAAAAAAAAAGAGTATGATCATTAAAATATTAGTTTTTTGCTGTACTATAGACATTGGAATTGAGAATTGTTGTCTTGTTGTTGGCTACTGAATTTTAAGTATCTTGGAAATGCTAATAAATAAACAAGTGTATTAATAAACATGTACAGTATATTTGGTTTAATGTAAGTTTTTGCTTTTCCATTTCAGTTTTCATCCATGGGCCTGTGTCTAATACACTAGGGTTGTGTGTTTCTTTGTGTCCTTGTCGACAACAAAATCTGCTGTGATTGACAGCCTCACATTAAATTAATCTGTTTTTATAACTCTCAAGTGTGCCGGCAGTGGCCTGGGAGCATTTACTAAACACATTTCCACAAAATGTTTTCACACAAGGCCATAATGAAGTTTACTCACATTGTAAAATACACCCTCTCCATCTCCAGTTTGACAGTGATTGATTCAGTAGGAGGTGTTAACACACTCATACTTAATGTAGGAAGACACATGGAGGAGGCTCTAGGGAAGATGAGTAGAAATATAAACAACAGACCAGTCGAAAGCTCCATCACATGAGCAGACCAAACCGACTGATGAGAAGAAAACAAATCCAAAAATGTGTCCAAATATTATCACGGTATATTATAAGATAGTCATTTATTCCATGAATCTTGGGGCCGTGATGGGGTGAAGTCCTCTGTTAAGATTTTTAGGTTACGTTTTTGTGTGTACCACGTAAATGGACTCTCAGTTTGTAAAGTTTGATGGAGAATTAAATTACAGTGGGAAAACACATTATCTTCCCCAGTGGCAGTGCTGCATTCCCAATGACATTTTATTCCAGCTTTTTCAATATTTGCACCGGTCATCTGTAAACACACACACATTTTGGTCTCCATACGCCCCGCTCTGAAGATGGCATATTTGCTCTTTTAATGTTTATTTAATAAAGCTCTGACCGTCTTCGGTGCCCTCCCTGTTTTGATTGATCTGTAGTCAGTATGGGATTGTGAGCATGATTCATGATAATGATTAGTGTTGTCAAAAGACCCGGTATTTCGGTACGAAGTCGGTACTAAAAAAATGAAAACGTTACGGTACCAGGTTTTTTTAAGTACCGGTGGTACCGAGTACCCGGTCTGAGAAGAAAACAAACCAGAAATTGTCCAAATATTATCACGGTAAATTATGAAAGTCATTTATCCCATGAATCATGGGGCCGTGATGGGGTGAAGTCCTTTCTTAAGATTTTAAGGTTAGATTTGTGTGTGTACAACATAAATAGACTCTCAGTTTGTAAAGTTTGGTGGAGAATTAAATTACAGTGGGAAAACACATTATCTTCCCCAGTGGCAGTGCTGCATTCCCAATGACATTTTATTCCAGCTTTTTCAATATTTGCACCGGTCATCTGTAAACACACACACATTTTGGTCTCCATACGCCCCGCTCTGAAGATGGCATATTTGCTCTTTTAATGTTTATTTAATAAAGCTCTGACCGTCTTCGGTGCCCTCCCTGTTTTGATTGATCTGTAGTCAGTATGGGATTGTGAGCATGATTCATGATAATGATTAGTGTTGTCAAAAGACCCGGTATTTCGGTACGAAGTCGGTACTAAAAAAATGAAAACGTTACGGTACCAGGTTTTTTTAAGTACCGGTGGTACCGAGTACCCGGTCAACCCGGTTCTTGATGCGCTATCTGAAAGCTATCCTCTTCCAGTGTTGCCAAGTCCGCGGTTTTCCCACGGAATTGGGCTGCTTTAACACTGTTGCCGCAGGTTGTTTTTCATGTCCGCGGGTTGAAAAACGACCCCATTAACGTGATATTTAGCCCCTGGAATGCGAATTTTACCAGGGGAACCCCGCCAAAACATGCGTATTTTATCCCCGGAATGCGATTTTTAACGGGGGACCTCCTCGAAACGCGATTGGGCGGATTTTGTTGTGAAAACCTGGCAACTTCTTCTTAAAAGCAGTGGCGACCTCAAGAGCCAGCAAACCCTAAAACAGACAACAGTTTACAGATGTTTTTCAGTGGCAGCAGAACTATGACTAAACTTTTGGGTGAAACTTGTTTACTTTTTTCATACTTTTATTACTTGTGGAAACAATTTTAAATAAGTATAAAGAATGGCATTGGTTTTGTACATTTCATTTTTGTTTAACGTTATTAATAAAAATGTTGTTCAATTAGCATGTTTTTGTGTTTTGCTTTGGTACCGAAATTGGTACCGAGAACCGTGGATTTTCACTGGTATTGGTACCGAATACTGAAATTTTGGTACCGTGACAACACTAATAATGATTATGAATCAGAGCTGCTTGGCATGCTGCCTATCCGCGCGGACACCTGCAAACATTTCCCAGATCGTTTCAAGCTCGTTTGTATCATTAATCAGTATACTTTATATGACTCATGAATAGACTCATTAAAGCAGCTGAAATGATCCGAACATACATGCGTAAGCCCCGAAATGATTCAGACTGCTGTTTGTTCTGTTTGCAGTGTAAAACACTTTTGTTAAATGTCTAAGAGCTGTTTTGTTGTGTGAAAGCGTTTTTTCTTAGTTGTATAATTAAGGCCTTGCTATCACTGTAATTATTGAATGCAAATTCAACCTTGTTGAATTAGTAGTGTTGCTTTCAGTCATCAGTCTAGGTTACACTGTTATGATGTAAGACTGTGAAAGTCTTATCCTTCTATTCATTGAGATTTTTCTTTGGGCGAAGTGCAGATAAGACCTCTTTATGGCTCTCTCTTTCTTCCTGTGTGTTTTTGTCATGCTGTGCGTTTAACACGACTTTGGTATGTCATATTGATTTCTCTCAGGCGGCAGTAGGTTGGATTTTGTTCAGGCTTGCTCTTAAATTAGGTGTTTATTGACTTGAGCTGTGTTAGTATTTTTTTTGTGAGGTCCTTTTCACACCCTTCATTCCCTATAGGCTTATACTTTCAGAATAAAAGGTAAGTTGTTACTACTTTTATCTGTTGAGACTTTTATTTTTGGTAAATATTGTTCAACAGGTGGTTACGGTTAGGAAATCTGATTGGATGATCCATGTTTGAAGCATTATTTGCACATCTCACATCAATTGTTTGAATTGAAATTCACTCAATTAATTTGATTGTTAGTTATTGGCCAATATAGAGAGATTTTATTGGCATCGGCATTCATTGTGCATGTGTATTTTCCCCTATTTTTGCATTTAGATTATATTTGCTGTCATCCAAATGCAAAGTTAATCTTTAAAAACATTAATAATTTAAAATTTTTGATGTTAAATGTTATCTCAAAATATCCATTCTGTACAAATATACTGTTGATATTCATACTGCATACCTAAATTAACTTTTATTCAGATTCTCATTTATTTTGGCTGAATAGAATAGAATTGTAATATTGGCCATTTATCACTTATAGAATAAAGCGAAAATCTGACAATGCATATCTATTTCTCATATTGTGCAATAGAGTAATGTGATGCTTAAATTCACTTGCAGCATTTTAAACAATTGATTTTAGATTTTAGTGTTTTATTTCTCATTTACTTACACAAAATAGCATAGCAATTCAATAATAAAATACATTATTTGCTTAGCCTTTCTCATGTATTGTATTGTCATCTTGAATTGTTATGAAAATAGGCAGAATCTCATACAAATCATATACTGTCGTAATCGTGTGTTTATTAGCTTCATATTTCATCGGTAAAATGTTTTCCTGGGTTTCTTCTGTACAGAACTGAACGCGGAAGTGTAATGGACGTTTGTCATAAGAGACAGGGCGGGCTATGAACGCGTAATATGATTGACATATGAGCAGCGAATGAGCTTCCTCTGAGTCAGAACCGCGATCACGGAAGAGAAAACATACTGAGAGCACTGGAAGCAGCTAATGGTCTTCAGATTGCGTAAATCAGTGGAAAATGAATAGAAATTATGATTCTGTCTAAGTTATACATTTTAATAAAAAAATGCACTAGTGTAAACGTAGCCTAAAAGATAAGTTAGAGATCAAAAGTGTGGCTGCATTTCACCAATGCTTGTCTGTCTCCTGAAAAAGCAGACATGCTATTTGCATGCTGATTTCTGACAAGATGCGCATTAAATATCACATGCGATTTATTGTGCAGCCCTTGTTTTATTTATTTATTAGGGATGCACCGATATGAACATTTTGGCCGATACCGATAACCGATGATTTTTTTTATTTGAAAGCCGATAACCGATATGTTGGCCGATAAATCTATATCCAAATTTTTATATACTTTTTGAGAGCCTGATTATAAAAAAGGTCTCATCATTAAAAGCCACATCCCAAACACTTCAACATAAGCAGCCTAGTTTGAACAGTGTACGTTGTTAAAATAATGTTACTCTCCTATTACCAAATTTCATCATAAAAAGTCTTACAAATAAATAAAATAATGCATAAATAATGCAAACAAGTCATCTCATGTCAAGTGTCTCTGAAGGAAATAATGCATTATTTATCGGCTTTAAGATATCGGCCAAATTTTCTTATCGGGCCGATACCGATAACAGAAAAAATGAGCATTTATCGGCCGAAACCGATATGGTGGCCGATATATCGTGCATCCCTATTATTTATTTTTTTGGACCCTTGTACAGGTGTAAAATTATGCCGTTACAGTAATTTTATCACATCTAAGTGAGTTTTCCCCCTCACAACATCCTCATTACCTTCATAGCACATCTCTTCTTTTGGCTTATTGCTGTAGTAAAACGCTACTGAAGTGCGTTCAGCATACATATGTCACAACCGAGCTTTCAGAGAGGCGTGATGTAGGGATGGCGCTGGTGAGGTGTCATCAGGCGGAGAGAGAGCCCACAGCTGTGCTGAGATCAGATGCTAATCGTGGAGATGTCAGTACAAGCTGTTATTAAGTATTGAGCATAAAAGTCTTTACCACAGCGAGAGGAGGATAAGCAGCTGCTGACAAACACGTTCAGGAGAACCCGAGAGTCACACACAAACCACATTAACCAACACCTAAAATCCACTTTGATAGGATTCAAAAGAGAACTGTGGATTTAGAGCATCAGCTTTGTTATTCATGAAAAATGAACTGTTTTAGAAACCTCAGATGACGGTTGGAACCCAACTCAATGCAGATCAGGTGAGGATATATACGCCTGAATTCAAAGTGCTTATTACAGATGACCAAAATATGGCCTCAATTTTGAATGAGTTTTGAAAGACCCATAAATCATTCAAGTCAACTTAAGTCATATACTTCTGCTTTTCTCTTTCAGCTTCCCAGAGGAATATACCATGTAATCTTTTCTGTCATATAGTAGCCCCAAAAGTATTTGGCTAAAGCAGAGCGTAAAAATGTATTTATGTACTGTGTTATTAGATCATTTATTTTTTATAATATAATATTTATTAATTTATATTTTTACAAGTTGCTTTCTATTCATTCATTCATTCATTCATTTCCACATTTGTTGGATCTGACAATGACTCTGCTCATGTGGCCTCATGTGGCCTCATGGGATAGAAAAGTGTCCAAGTATATCCACACTTCAGAATCTTAGCAGATGTAACAAGTCATCCGGCCATATTTTTTGCCTACAGTTCATGAATATTGCATGTTCTTGTATACGACTCATTTAACATACACTGTTTTATTTAATATTTAGTAGAAAAATAGTTCTGATGTGGGATCCATTGCAGAGAAAAAAACTCTTTGCAAAGTTCTGAGAAAAGCTGTAGTATATGTTTGCAGATGCCACTTGCTTTGGTATTTTATATATACAATGAATTCATGCATTTTAAGTGTACAGTAAATGTCCAAATACTTTTCAAGCCACTGTACATGCAATACATACAAATAGTGAGTGAATGATTGCTTAGTCACTGTTTCATGCTGAAAGATGAACAAAACAGTCTGTGTAGATGTAAGTTCAATTTATGTTTTAATGAGCGGAATAATGATTTAGCACTCTTTTCCTGTAGGATAATGTATGACAGCCAAATAACAGTGAAGCATGGCTTTGATTTATATTTAAGTCCTTCTTTGGCATGCATGCATTTCTCAGAGCCAATAGATACACCCACACTGTTTTGTTTGACTGGAGTTTTGAAGGACTGTACATGTGTAGGTTTGCATTTATAATTGAATGGTTTGTGTTTAGAGCGATAACACGAAAAAAAAATTATTTTCTCTCTCTTTCTCTGCAACAAATGGAATCAATCTGAGGTCTATCCCATGACATCTTTATGACACATGTGCTAATAGAAATAGTATATCTTCTGCCAGGGATGTCCGCAGGCCTTCCCACAACCAAACTGTGTTATAAATGTGCGCCAACTGAAGTAGTGAATCCCAGAGACGGCCTGTGTGTGAAAGACTGTTCAGCCTCTGGCATCTGTGTTCTGGGAATAGCTTCGCTCATCACGCTCGTCTGCCGTAAATGAGAGTGGCACTGTGGTTTGCAGGGCGGATCCTAAAATGGGAATCTCTTGGGGCATGTGATATGATAGGACAATTCTCCTTTCTTTGTCTTTCTCGTGCTTTGACTTTTCAGATGCTTTTTTTGCCTTGTTAGTGTGTTTGTGCCATTATCTTTGCACCCGAGTTAATTGCTCCTTCACATCTGAGTTAATGACTCTTCCTGTCACTGTGAGGAAGTGCTGATCTAGGATCAGGTTTCTGTTTTTCGACAGCAGATTGATTTAGCTCTGCCAAGTTATTGGCAAGTCTTGTGAAAGAGGGAGAACATTTACACAATGGATTGATTTAGTTTTACAGAATGGATTTAAATATGTTGAATGCAGATTAGTGCTGGGTGGTATGACCAAAAATTTCTATTACGGTATTTTTCAAAATCCGGTGGAGTAAATGCTAATGCACGACACCTGCGCCACTCACCGAGTCCCACGGAGGAGCTCCGGAAGGATAAAAGGAGGAGGGAAGACAGTGTTGGACGAGAGAGGACCAGGCTTGGACTTTATTTTGTGTTTTGGTTCTGTTTGTGCGCGACAGTTGTCGCGCTGTTTTGTGTTTATTTTATTATTAAAGTTTTGTTTAAGTGTTCACCGGTTCCCACCTCCTTCTTCCCGAGCTACGAACTTTGTTACAACCAGTATTCGGTATGAACCGGTATACCGCCCAGCACTAATGCAGATGATGTTTTTGGTGGACTGTGTAGAATAATGACTGTGTAGAATTTTGTAAATGAATTGGGAATTGGTCTTGATGGGATATAGGCTAGATGATAATATTCAAATTAGTTGATGTTTGGTACAAAGAGTGAAAAATTTAAGGGGGTCTGAATACTTTCCGTACCCACTGTATATATATATACACACAGTATATATATATAATTTTGTATATTAATTTTACTTTAAAATGATATTTATTTAGTATTTTCCCCCAGATTTATCATATCAAACATGGCACAGATTTGATGTCATGACTTTGCTTACAAGACATTCAAGAACCAATGATTTCATTACCATCCCACCTGTACCACAGACACTATTTATTTTCATTTTTGAGTGAACTAGTCCTTTAAGTTTTTCGTCAGATATTTAAAATTAATTAGTACAAGTACAAGTATTATTGCATTTAAAAGGGTGATATGTGTGCATAAAACTATAGAATTATACAAGTATTAGAATAGTTTTGTTGGAGATAGTTTTAGATTTAAGTCTGCTGCTGTAAATTTCAATGCAAACTATCCAGGTGCAGATACTGTCTAATAGGTGTTGATTACATTTCCTACCACACCACCCTGATTTTACACTGGGAAGTGTTGTTTCTTGGTCACTTTAGCTATTAACCATGCTGTAATTAAAAGATCAGTATGGAAAATGTTCCCAGATTAGCTAGCTGCTTTTTATGGCAGTGCACAGTGTGGTTTTATAGCACAGTGCTTTGGCAGCTTGTGTAAACAGAGTGGGAAAATGCCTTGCTGTCAGCGGCTCATCAGCTGCAGGCCTGCACCGCTCTGCTCCCACGGGTCCGTGACCACAGCACGGAGATTCTCTGCATGGAGAAATACTGCTGGCTCAGTCGCATTCTCCACGTCTGTGTGTATCTTTCTCTCTGTTTTTCTTACCGTCTCCCCCTCCCCCATCGTTTCTCTCCCAGGGCGATTCATATGAAAAGAATATTGATTGCATCAGCGTCTGCATGGAGCAATGCATAATATAACTGCACTATTTTAATGCCTCTCTCCTGAATGTGAGCAGAGGATGAGAGGAGAAGGAGGAGAGGAAATGACAGGAGAAGGAGGAGAGTAAAAATGACTGCCTCTGTGTGCTGGGTAAGGCCTGCTTCACCAGTTTAGGCCCAGTTCTGATTAGAGAGCCGAAAGCTGTCCCCGCCGCTGCTGAATAATTGAACATCTCCATTTCCAGGTGTAATTTTAACCTCTGTGTAAACGGGAGACCTAGGGAAAGATTTGATGTGACTTTGATGTATTGTTTCGGATTGGATAAAAAGCGAATGTTTTGTTTCTTTTAGGTGGTACAAAATTCAGTTTAATTTAATTTGTATATTAATTTCCTAAGATTATTTGTGAAAGACTGCATTAGATGGAGATGCTACGATTAGAGAATACAAAGCAGTGTAAATCCTATAGTTGAAAGAGCATTTAGCATCTGAGATGTTCTCCACGTACTGTTGGCTGTGGATCTTTTGTATCGAGCTTTGCTTAGTGGGTAGTGTGATTAAAAACTCAGCCCTCATTTTAACCTAAACCTCAGCATAATCCCTGAATGTATCCTTGCATTCGAGGAGAACATAATCCCAGCATTAAATGTGCATTTCTTAAGAATGTTTAAGGAATGCAGCAGGGATGTGGCTGATGTCACCTTACAGTATGCTCATCCTCACTGTGCACACAAGAATTGCATAATTGGAGCGAAAAAGCCCTGTTTTTATCAAGGAATGAGATGTTGTAACTTGTATGTGTTGAAACCTGTTGGTTTATGTATGGTATATCATCCTGTATTTCACAGCAAACTTGCAAATTAGAAACTGTCCATCTGCTAATCAAGACTGCATTCGTTTGATAAAAATACAGTAAATACAATACTATTATGAAATACTGTTTGTTTGAATGTTTTTTTTTTTTTGGCAGTTCATCTAAATAGTCCAGCAATACGATGGCTTAATTTTTAAAGTACAAGTATTCCATGTGTTTTCTCAATGTACATAAAAATTGTTGTTTTTGATGGAGTAAAGCACTGCTTTGATGTATCATACTTACCAGTGACTATTACTTTTGATTGTACCTATTTAGTCTCTGCTTGTCTTGGTTTGATGTGTGTGAGAGATAAATACAGTGTGTGTGTGGGTGTAGTTAGGGGGACAGGCTGCCAGTGGAGCCCCTCACTGTGTGTTGTGTTCTGGCACTCAGCCACACTGGAGACACGGCAGTCTGTCACATCTTCTCATTGCTCTGTCGCTGTATCATTCATTGCTGCTAATTAACAATATTTATTGCTGCTGGAAGCATCCACACACTAGAAAAATATTTACCATGAGAGAATTAAGAGATTGTGGAACACAGTCTTCTTTGTTGTGTGTATTTTTATGAGAATTTAATTGAAAATTGAAACACAACAACAACAAAAATACATCTGATAGCACATAAATGGTGAAAGCAGTGAAAACAAGGCAGGGGCAAAGATATTGTGGTTTATGGAAATCTGAAGTGCTGTCATGGAGTCATTTGGAATACGCTGCTTTGAAATAAACTGCTAATCCCAGGTCTCAACTTCAATTAGGTTAAAGACTTCACTTAGGTCTCCCGCAGGCAATTAGCTCTCAGCTAAGCTCAGGTAATTGATTTGGAGTGAGTAAGAAACTCTTTCATGAACTAAATGATTTGAGGATAAATTTTCCTATTAATTGGAATTTTGCTGGAACTGTTTGTTGTGGGTTATAATATATATATAAGATTTGACTAAACCTAGTCCTGCACCAAGTCAGATTTTTGGCAACAGATCAACACCAAGAGACCATCAAACCCTTATGTAAACTGACCAACCACAGTGTTGACATGTATAATTAATATATATATTTAGCAGATTTCAAAAGGAATATCCATTTGTCAAATATGTTAGTGCTGCGCTGCCTAAATTCATTTGTAGAATTTAAAATATTATTTAATTTCTTTAAATTAAATTATATACTAGATATACTAAAGGTCCTCTTAGTATATCTTAGTTGTAAAATGCATAGTACTATATGCTTACACTCCACGGTGTCTTTTGAGTATGCGCTGCTCTGTTTTCCGTCGCTTGTGCGTCTTTAAAGTTGACATTGTGAATGTCAAACTACCAAAGCCTGAGCCTGAAAGCAAGAGATGTTGAATGTGTTTCTTGTCATCCTTGGCTCTTTCATCTGGCCTGCGGAGAGCTGCTTTGCAAGGGAAATGCAGTTGTCTTGGCAGGCAGATCTGTAGTGCCTAATCAGGGCGCTGGCTGCCGGGGCTTGTTAGATTGCCTGCAACCCGGATGTGCACTGTCACTACCATAAATATTTCTGCGGTGAACCATAAAACTGTGTTGCTTCATGGCGTCCAATATGCTGACAACCAAAGATGTCCTTCTGAATGTATATATGACAGTATCTGTGATGCTTTAAAGATGATCAAATGAAACATACAGTTACACCAATACGGAATTACCATGTTTTGTACCGGGTTTTTACACTGTCAGCTTGCCAATTAAGGCACTACCTCTAGCAATCTAAACTTGTGTATCCCATTCGTGTTTGTGCATGTTGGTGTGACTCAGGGTGAGGTGGTAATGGTAAATGATTCACAAAAACACTTGCTCACACACCAGAAGAATATTTTATAGGAGCCTGATTACGCCGTCACCCTGCAGGCACTGAATTGCCCACTCATGGCTCTATGCCTGCAATTGATTTATGAGTTTTACTGAAGTGCATTTAGTTGAGGCATCTTAAAAAAGATTGAGTGCATCTAACAGATTGACTTGTCTTGCAGTTTACTCTCACAGAAATGGCTCTGTGCCTCTGTGCTGAGAATTCTGATTATGATTCCCTTTCTTTTTTTCCGCCCTCCTCTTCTCGGAGAAAATGTACTTTCAGCAGTGTTTCCTGAGAATGAGACACCAGAATAAGTTTATCTATGAGGAGAGAGGGGTTTCTACAAGGTTAGGGAATGGAGAATGGATTACACGGATACAAATGCCAGGAATTCCAGCATGCCTGTGTTAGATCAGTAGAGAGCTGTTGTGTGTTTCGTGTTGCTGCTTGTGTGTAGGTGTGATTGTGTATGTATTTTTGCTTTAGGCCAGTGGTTCTCAGCTGATTTTGCTTCTGGACTTAAGTGCTAGCTTAATTGTCATTAAGCATTAAAGTCTGCATGAAATAAAAATTGACCGTATCTATTTTTCAAATGCATGTGATAGATCTTATTAATAAAGGGGTCATCGGATGCAAAATTCACTTTACATGTTGTTTGAACATAAATTTGTGTTGGAAGTGTGTGTACATCCACCCTATAATGATAAAAATCCACCCAGTGTTTTTTTTAAAATCCCTATTTTAAAATCCCCTTTCTCAAATCAGGCTGTTCTGAGATTCCTGTCAGAATGATGTAGTTCTGCACAGGCCCCTCCTACGATAGTTGATTGACAAGGCCGTCTTACCTTAGACCCGCCCTGAGTGAGCTGTCAGCTATACAGGCGTTAATACTGAATGTTTAATGTTATATTCATTGCATACACATACTTCGTAGTAGACATCCTTAACTCCATTCTGCTGTCTGTTGTTCTGTTGTCTGTGTTTCTTTGTCTGAATATGGCGCTTATCACATGCTATGTGGTATCGGGGCATTTTAACGAGTACAGGAGCTCAGTATCGGTATCGGTGCATCCCTGATTGCAACGTACATCAATATACTGAGTTACTAACATAATATGGGCTGAATTGGAAAATTGGAAATTTTGTAAATGCATAAACAAAAGCAAAAGTTGTCCAACACAAGAACAAATCAAGACTGATTGAACACTTGGTTTAGCGGTGATTAAGCTCCACTAGTTGGCTAGGCAAGGTAGTTTTAGATAATATTCCATAAAACCTCATTTACTAATGAGTCCAAACGTAATTTCCTTTTCTGTTTAGCTGGGTAATTGAATCATTTTGAATTTGTTGAATTTCTCATTTTCAAGCTTTGTCTTAACCAATAAGTTGTATATTTCTGTAGCTAACGCAATCTGAAAGGGTTGTCATACAAGTGTGCCATGCAAATAATTTTTGAGTTTAAAATGTTTAATGAACAAGCATTTTTAATTTCATTTATATTTAATGCAAAAAAAGCAACTGTACAACCTTTCTAGATTCAAGTGGCACTCTGTTAGCTTTCTACATTATAAAGTTCTCGCGCAATTACTCTGCCTTCACCCGGTGTACCTCAGGGCTCCCCTAAACACACCTTTTAGCATCTGTAATTGATATTGATGTGTGGATTCTGCAGCTCCTAAATCACTGTTTGAGAGGCTGGAGGCGCTATGCTAGGCTAACGGCTGAGTAATGTATGAGTTAGCAGCTGTCGGCTTTAATGACGCGCTGTTTGTGAAGCACACAGTGCTAGCCTGCCGCGACAGCCTTGATGAATGGAGCCATCCTGAGCGTGTGAAGTTCAGCTACGGCTCGCCACAAGCATTCCGGCTCGCGCCTCTAATCAGAAGCATTGTGTGCCTTCAGGGGGTTGAATAGGTGGGCTTTGGGTTCTGTACGCTCAGCGTCAAGGTGAATGTCCTTCAACAGCTAGTGTTGTGGTTTCAAGTAATATTTCACTCTAACCTGTTCTGAGCACAGTCAGGCGTGTCATTTTTTTGGGACAAAATTTTTGGGGGGTGAATGTAAATGCATGACATTTCAGCCTTGGCTTTAAATAGCTTTGAAAGGTATTAATACTTCCCTGGAAGTTCCTCTGGATGTAAAATCATGTTAGTTTTACAGGAAAACATTCAAAACCACACTCTCCATTGCCATTCACTATTTGATTGTTTGGATTTCCTGAAAATGATCCAAACCCATACCTCTTGGTGCTGTTGCAGTGATGCATCCGCATTCTTCACCAGAAGCTCTTTTTCAACAGTATGCTCATGCTCAACAACTCATCCAAATCCCTCCAGTGGACATGAATGAAAAGGCAAATTAATTAATGTTCTCAGTGGTAGTCGATATCAACTTCTTCTGTTTTTCGCCTTCATTCGTTTTTAATCATTTCAACTCGGACTGGAAAACTCTCAATGTGCCAAATTTATATTAAGCATTGTGCTGTGGAGTTTGAGCCTGCTGAAATGACAAATCATGGCAATTATTTTGTAAGAATATGTTTGATTGTCGAGTGTGTGTAATTATATCAGGATCTTGGAGGTTACCCAATCCATCTTTTCTTTTTGGCTGCGTCCCAATTTGCAGACTACTTCTGTTGATTTATGTATACACTACCATCCATATGTTTGGGATCATTAAATTATATATTTTTTTGTTTTTAAAGCTGTATGTTACACTAATTTTATTTGATAAAATTACAGTGAAAACAGTAGTATGGTGAAATATTACTACAATTTAAACTAGGGATGCACGATATTAGATTTTTGTCGATATCCAATATGCCGATATTTTTCAAGTGATTTTGGCCGATAACCGATGCCGATACAGATTTCCTTTTGCTTTGAAATAAGACCAAGTCTCTCCTATGCAGAAATGATAGATAAATTATTTTTTGAAAAATCGTTCAGAACTCCTTGGATTTAAGTTGACATAATCCATTTGATACAATATATTACATAGTAATGAATAAATCTGTATATATTAAATTATTTAATTTACAAGTGTCATGTTTGTAATTTTTAATCATGTAAGCTATAGCTTCTGACCTTTAAATCAAAACATACTCATAATATAATGACATCATTCACTGCTTTATTTAATCAGAAACAATCTTAATGTTATTTGTGTATTTTACTTTAATTTTATTACAAGTAAGCCTACAGCGTCCTCTAAGTAAATAAAAGACCTTACAGAATGGCGTTTGCTGGATTAAAAATGACTCTATCGCGCACTGGACGTGTCATTCTGTTCGTGCATTCTCAGAATAAATGCCGCGATCCAAAACAGTGAATCTAATCACCATTCAAGTAAAGGTTTGCTTCAAGAATGACCACACTGCTGAAGTGATCTTACCGCTACCACACCCTGAGCACATGTGAGCTATTCATCTTTTCGGCAAGGCATATCGGAATAATTTTTTTCGGCCGATGTTTACATTTCAGTCTTTATCAGCCGATTCCGATAATGGTCCGATTATATCGTGCGTCCCTAATTCACTGTGCCATGTTTTCAGTATTTGATTTTTCAGATATTGATGGGCCATTGAAAATGTATTGTCCATGAGCGACTCCTCAGGATGGGAACTGCATTCAGAGCAAACCCCTCAAACTCCATTAATTGGGACTGGGTTAATCAAATCACTTTTTAATCACCTCCAGGTAATAATCTGCACTTAATTGAAAGGATTGCTATAAAACGCTGAGGAAATGCTTCCCTGGAGGTCTGTGCTTATTCCAGACTGGCCCAAGACTGATTCGATTTTGAAAATTAATTGAATCACTCTGCCTGGAGTGACAAGTGACGGGAGGAGGGGAGGAAATGAAGATATATATTTTTATTCAGAGTTGTTTTCATTGTGATGATCTTGAGGTTGTTGCAAATGAGAAACATTTCTGAAATGTGATGAAAATTAAACGTATATGTGTGTGACTGTAAGAGAGACAGAGAGCAAAGAAAGACGTGATTTTATTTGCCTTGTCAGATGAGCCCTTAGGGACAGGCTGAGTAGAGAGGAGCGAACACTGCTGTTTGTCTCCGTTACCCTCTCTGTGAGTGTGGCCTCGTTCCTTTTTTTTTGACACAGGCTTATTATGTCATAACATGTGTCAGTGAGCCCCTGCTGAATTACTTACAATGCTGAGAGCTCATACTCCCCAGCAAGGCAGAATTTCTCGCTAATTTAAACAAATTGGTATATATAAATGACAACTCAAGTGTTAAGGGTACATTTACAAGACAATGTTATCCTAAAAACGGAAAAGTTTTTCCTTTGTGTTTTTGAAAAGTTTCACGTATAGACGACAGTGATGTCAAAATGATCCCTGTTCGCACAGATCTGCGAAAACGACCAAAAATGCTGTATTATGCATGCCAACCAGTACTTGGAGATGTCACTTTGTAAAGAAACACTACATGCCTGCGCAGATACCTATAGACTGAACATGTAATACGCATGCGCATGATGTCATTGTTTACGTGAAGACGATAACGGTATCGTTTTCAAAAACGTGCACTTTGAAACACATTTTTTGAAACCCAAGTGTGCATTTTCAGGCCCCCAAAATGACATTGTCATGTAAATGCACATCCAAAATGCATAAAAGGTTTCCAGTTTTTGGTTGAAAACAGCGTCGTGTAAACGCCCCCTAAGTTGGCATCGTGGTCTAGCGGTTAGTGCAAACGCTTTTGATTTAAAGGGGTCATATGATGCGATTTCAAGTTTTCCTTTCTCCATTTCCATATCTCTATGAAATATTATTATACGGGATAAAATATTAAACTTAGGCATTTTAAAGATGGAAATCATATTCGTTTTTATTTAGTTTACAGGAAAACAACAGCATTATTAAATATTAGCAATGGATCTGATATATTATGTGTTGTTTTGTAACCTTAGGTTTTTTTTTTCATTCTAAATCCTTTCATCCAGTTTGATAATAGAGAAATTAGTATGGTGGTCATTTTTTCTGCCATTCCATAAAAAAACAGCCATTCCACTTGATCATAATTCTGTAGTAGACCATGGTGTAATGTTCAGTTTTTTTGAAACATCATCCGTCCATGTACATTCCTTTGATTTTGAGGCTGTCTCCATTTTTCTCACCCACTTCCTTTTGTTTTCCACTTATATGGCAGACTGCACTCATAATGAAATAAGCCTGGTCCAGCACTGGTCTGTCTGTTCGTGTTAAGTGGACTGAAAGCAACTCACTTAGAGAACTTTTATGCCCTTGAAAGCCGTGATACTTAGCAGAAGTAAACTGATCCTGACACTTGCAATGAGAGTCATCCATCTGAGGGGTTGCATGTGTATATGTGTGTGTGTTTATATATATATATATATATATATATATATATATATATGTGTAAATACATAACCATATATACACACACACACACACGTGTATATATATATTTTTTTATATATATCATTGCATCGCTCATCGCTTATTAGAATCACCTGTAATGCTAAGTATTACATTTTTCTCTATATATCCTTGTCTCTTTGCCAAGATAATTAAATGATTTGTTTCTCAACGTTCATATATTTCAGTCTTCCCAATGTTGCTTTGAAATCATTTTTGCACTTTCTCTTTTAATCTCTTGTTAAGGTCAAGATTTTCAAATGAGAATGTGATCTCAGAAAGGGCACCCTTTGCCCAGAGCCACTCTCACAGATGGAGTTCTGTTTCTCTTCCTCTGTATGCAGGCCACTCATGTTTCATCCCGGGCTGTTTTAGCCTGAGAGGTAAACGGTGTGGTTTACAGTCACTGAGGGCTTTTATTGTGCTGGGTTCAGCTGACTGGGCTTGCTGGAGGGAGATAGTGGAGGGTAACCGAGAGATGAGGTGAAGGTTTATTTTTTTTCCCTCTCATGCAGCACCAGTCAGTTTGAGCGCCACACAAGAAGACACAAGGGCATCTGGGTCGACACTCTAGAACAGATTGTTGTTTGAAATGTAAAACAGTGCCTTTCACAGCTAGTGATTTGATATTTCTTAAATTTCAATGGGAATAGGAAAAGACAAGGCAAGTCGCTGAATGTGGGAGGACACATGTCCTTGTCAGCTACTTCTTGTTCTTAGTCACAACCCTTTAAATATATGTAAAGTAATGCTGTTCAGTAGCCTTTTATATTGCTAAATAGAATCAGCTGGCTCAAATTCATTTGGCATAAGTGTGCGCTAGCTGAGTATTTTGTAGATATAATGTGCGTATTACACCCGTTCTTGCTTTCGAGGTCCGTTAGGCATCTCAACATGTTTTAATGTCATGTGTGTTGCTCTTTGCTACACTCAGTAGTCAAAGACTAATTTAATAATGGCAACCCTCTATGCACACCTTGCTGGCACAGCTTTTTAAATATCAATGATAATCAAGCATTATTTAATGATAGAACTTTAGTAATTAGAATTAAAACTTGGTAACCATGTATGAATGCATACAGTATTTGTAATTTTAACTGAACTTAGGACTGGTGGTGGTGCTTAAGATATTGTTGGTCATTCAGTGTTTTTAAGTAAAAAAAGGAAAAAAAAAAACCTAACTATAATACTGATAAGATAATAATAGCAGTACTACAAATTCTACTACTAATAACAATATAAAATGCACTGAGGATTAATGAGCTGCTGGGTTCGTGAATATTAATCATGTTGTCAGCGTTCGCTCAAACTGATTTGCTGAAATCAAAACAGGGACGATAATAGGTGAGCTCCATGTCCAAGGTCACTTGCCTTTGTTGACTTTACTGAGAATTGACTAGATGAGTACAATGTGCTGCTGCTGAATAAAGCTTTTGAAAAGGCCTAGACAGTGAAAACTATGCAAGGACATTATGTTATGCAGTACATTATACAGTAGGCTGTAGTGTATTATACTGTACGCTCTCAATGGGATAACATTTGCAGTTCAACCGCATTTTGCAGCAGGTTTACAGACCCACTGCATTTATTTTGTCCAGTTTGAGAAGCCCATTGTTCCTCTCAGATGATGAAGTAGGTTGTGTTTCCTGGCTTTTATAGTTTTGTAGTTCAGATCATGACACACAATGGAATCTGATGTTGCCATGCTTGTTCATGCATATATGAAGAGTTAATTTGCAAAAACCGATAAACGCCACTTAAAAAAAATGAGCTGATTGCTGTGCATTATTCTCCACATATAGTGCGATCTGAACTCTAAACACGTTTTGTCAAAAAAGCCGGTTTTGTCCACTTTTTTAAGGCATCGCGAGTTCACGTCTTACTGCAGAATCCGACAAGCGCCCTTGTTGTTTTTGAACAGAAGCCGATAAGTCCATTTTAGCGAATCAGCGCGCTGTATTCAGGTCAGGTGATAAGGCTATTGAAAAGACGTGCTAGCTGAGAGGAGTTTCGTCAAAGCTTGCTAAAAGTGATTGAGGATGGATAATTTCTACGAACTTGATGAACCTGTGATATCTTCTTCAGGGCGAAAAAGGAAAATAAAAGCTGAAACGTTTTCACGGAACCTGGCAAAAGCAGCGCGTTACAATGGTGAGGGAAAAGCTCCATGTATTGCATGTAATCTCATCCATACAGTTTATGATCACAACAACAACAATGTTTGTCAGGCATCTACATTGTCATCTGAGGAGATTACAAAGATTAAACAAGTGTTTTTTTAAACTCTAAAACATGAAATGTGGAGTTATCTGCTTTTGCCAAAAAAACGACTGTTGGAGTTATCTGCTTTTGCTATAAAACAAACTTTTAATATGTAAAAAAAACATACTTTCAATGAACTTTAATTTAGTAAATTACCTGTATTTGTTTAAGTTATTATTACTTAAACAAAAAAAACAACAACTGCAGTTTGATTGATATTACTTGGAATGCTCAATAAAAAAAACGTGATTTCTGAAAAAAAAATTAAAATGGAGTTATCGGTTTTTGCAAATGAACTCTTCATATGTATAACTGGTTATCTAGTCAACTCTCTTGACCAGCTATCATGAAGTTCTCTGAAATGCTGGTAATTCCATAGAGCCTCCTCCTCTCATCATTTCATTACATCCCACTTCTTTCATCCTCAACATGTTTATTATTCTCTCTTCTTATTGTTTTTCTCCAATTTTTTTGCGCAAACTGTGCGCCACAGAGGAAACAGACTCAGCAGGGCAGCCATTCATCATAAGATAAATGAAACTCTGTCAGAAGTAAAAGAGTGGCCCTTTTTTATCATCTCTCTCCTCTCCCTATATTACCAAAAAAAGAGAGAGAGACTCAGAGGGTGACAAGGAAATTAAAAAAGAGATGACATTGGGTGAGGGAGCTGTATTTATGTTGGTATAAAACTTGTAGGATTTGTAAAAACAAGTGGGTTTTTAGGCTGGAGCTTGTAAAACCCTCTCGGAAAAGCTGTATCTTTAAATTCATCCCTGTTAAAGCACCACTTTTTATTTTTGAAGGCATTTAGTTTTACACAAGTGTGCCTAGTGTTAGGTGTGTGCATGTACTTGTAAGTGTAAAGAGTAAATTCTAAATTGATCCTTATGGGATCATAAGTGCAGCACACTATCAGAATATAATGAACTGATAATGACTGTGGTGTGGATGATGATTATGTTTGCAGTTCTCCCCCTGCCACTTCATCTAAACCTCACAGTCTGATGTGCTTACATTGCCTTTATTGCTTATGAGAATATTCACTTAAATGCTGCAAGTACCCCCTTGATAGGGGGCACAATGTGATTTAAACAATAATTGCAGTTTATTTACATTCTAATTCATTTTGTTGCCTTACTAACTTACTTTATATTGCTGTGTAGAATTTTCTCATACAGGCATATGACACCAATATAATGCCATAGTGTTGCTTTGCCTAATAATTTTATTCTTTTTGCATACTTGGGAAACAAAACGCTCTAGAAGTCATGGTACAGTATGGCCTCATGGCTGGTGTCATATTAGAATTTTGGATCTGGCCATATTTTATTTTATTTTATTATTTGTTTTTTATTTTATTTTATAGGCTGGTATAGATCGGAAAAGAAATGATTGGCAGAAAAGTGACAGAATAGACTACTGTTGATATGCAAGCCTTCTGAGACATATATGGCATCGTCTTTCACCAGCAGGGTAAATAAATGACAATCATTAGTGATATGGCATCGTCTTTCACCAGCAGGGTAAATAAATTACAATCATTAGTGTCAGACATACAGATCTGGGTCATAAACCCATTGAAACCATCTTGTTGCTGTCAGCACTTTCGCTTGCTCTCTTTTGGCTTCCATCAGAATTCATTGGCGAATGACTGACGCTGAGAGCCTTTGGTCTCTGCCAAGATGGAGAGCACCCAAAAATCTCATAATGAATGGCCGCTTTGCATCGATATCCATCACCATGCCAGCCGATCTGTCATTGCAATGTGTCACTTAGGAATAAAGAACATGCTGTCTGATTAGAGGGCTGCTGTAGTGCCTGTGACAGTGATTTAAGTCTCTGAGTCCTAGTCAGAATGCAAACCTGTAGACAAAGCGTGTGATAAATTAAATATGTTTGGGAAGGTTTAGAAGAGTAGATATGAGAAGGTGGGACCCTTTGACATCCATCTCGGGTGATTCAGTCAGAGTAAGTGATTAATACACAATGTAAAATTGATGTATGTTGTCACATCTGAACACAAGTGGTCACAGGAGATTCATGTTAATACCAGGTGCGAACAGCAGTTGGTCTCGGCCGACTGCTTGTGATCATATCACCTGATGCCAATACCAGCTGTAAAAACAGCCAGATATTTGAAGATAAGACCAGTCGCAGATGTATCAAACCCTGCTTTACTCCAAGCTATTGTCAGCAAAGTTGTAGCTAGTTAAGGCAATGCAGACATACTTTGATTATCTTCACTGTACGTACTTATAACAAAACGAAATATAAAACACACACACACACACAAATACATAAATATGTGATTCAGGCAATATGTGCAGATACATACATATATACAGTATATATATATATATATATATATATATATATACTCTAATCATCTTCACTGTATTTATAAATGTATGACATAAAACACGCTGCCTCTTTTTGTTAAATGTCAGTTTTAATGAACAATTTCATTTGCTATTAAACATGTAGCTATAAGTATGAAATATAAGAGGCTTATATAGTAGGAAATAAAGACAAAAGCAAACGATTTAGGCAAACGTCAGCACTGCACGACGGTAAAGATAAATATAAAGTTATGAAACTTTGTGCTCAGCCAAAACGATATGACCAGGAACAAATAATAGATTCATGAGACCAAAGATTGCCTGTTAGATATATACCCAAAACGAATAATATCTCATGTTTAACCACTACGGAGACATCAGAGCCAGTGGCAAATGTCAGAATGACATGCCGAGGTAAGGATACATGAGCGCTGAGTGCCCGGTGATTGCCTGGAGCTCACATCTCCGAAATCAGCGAAACAGATTTTCAAATAGGCACTATCTTTATAAATAAACCTGAAAAACTATTAAAACTACATTTCATGACACAATAACAGTAATATTTTGAAAATTATGTGGGTTTTCTCCTCCGCCATTAACGCTCGCTTGTTGGTGCGAAATGCATTGTAGGATACCTGCTGCCTCAAGTTCGCACAAGTCACCTCTTGATGCATCCTCGATTAAAGGGGCGGAGCAAGAACACATCCGGGGATTTGAACTGTACTTGGCTAGATGTGAACTTTGAATTGGAACAGTACTTGGGCAACAACTGATGACGTTTCACAAGTCCACAAGAACGCAAGTACAGACAAGAACAAATATTGAGAAACGGCCCCTAATATGGACAAAGGCATTGTTATCGCTGTAACTGAGTAAACAGAAGATATAAACGTTTTGAATGATAAAACAAAGACAATAAACACTCAACTGCGACAATGTATAGTTTATCTGTTTTATTCAAGCCATCTTTGGTATAATCATAATTAAGTATGTTTATAATCCATTGCTAATCAACATAGCCTTTTTACCATATGCTTTTTACAGTATAAAACATATTTTCTGCCTCATTCTGTGTCAAGAAGCCACATCAGATCACAAAAGGAAGCAGTTGTGGAGTAAAAACTTTATAGTGTTCTCTTTTGTTGGACAACAGGTTTAGAAACGCTTCTCATTACAAGCCATTACAAGGGAAGTTTAGCTTTAGGCATTTTAATTTACGAATGTTTAGCTTAGCTAGCTAATGGTATCTACCTGCTGCCATCAGAGCAAGTGTAATTGCTGCATTCACCCGCTCCTCGGATGCTCTCATTTCCCGTGTTGTGCTTTTAAGTCGGAATGTGAAAACAACATGGACACTTGCGTTAATACAAAGATGTGTTGGATTTGTATTATTAGAGCTTTCCGACTTGCGTTCGTGAATTTTCTCAGTCGGGAAATTATTTTTCACATGCAGTGCCGGTAATCCCTACGTCCGTTTCGAAAGAACCAGAGAACAAATATTTCAATCGATCGTTCAAGCATTTAAGTGGCACCGAAATGAGGCACCAAAATCTGCGTTCTGATTCGGTTCTAGTAGGTACCGGTGCCATATTGTTTTCGGTACCCAACCCTACTGCTAAGTGGTGCAGCAAACACTGAGTTCCCAGAGGCCTCTGGGAGAAGTGGCACGTCTGCTGTACATGCTGTGGCCCTTTGATTGTGTTCCTCAGATATGTGTTTTTTTTATGATTAAATCACCTTTTAACTATGCCAGGAATAGTCACTTTGTTCGGATGAAGTGTTTTCCCTGTATCTTTAGAAAGAGAGTGAGAGAAAAGCTAGTTGTCTGCTGGTGGTGTCTCCTCAGTATTCACTTCACACACTCTCAAGGACAGAGTTTTCTTGTCTCGTCACCAGCCGTCTGGACACACACACTTTATCTGTTTCTTTCCCCATTTTTGAGAGTAATCCAGAAGTGGAATTATGGCAATAATTGTAAAAAGCTCATAAACCTGCACAGCTTTTTGCATTTGTAAGTGTGTTTGTGTTGTGTTTGTATTTTAGATGGTTTTTATTGAATGATTTGTCTTTTTGCAGTTGCATCTTTGTGTATGTGTTTGAGAAAGGTGGATATATGTGGTTATACCTTTCACTTTTTTTGCCCTCAATGTCTTGATTATTAATTTTGAAGTTAAAATGTAACTATTTTAACTAAAACTAAAATGTAAAAAGCATATCAAGATGTTTTGTGCCAGGTTCTCATTTTGGGGTAAAAAAAACTGTAAATCTGATTGTCAAATATATGAATTATGTGTTCACACAATGCTGTTCTATTCATATATTTATGTGTGTGTGTACACCTGATCAGCTGCTCGTTAATGCAAATATCTAATTAGCCATCTCTAGGGTTTACAGAAAATGGTCAGAAAAAGGGAAAATATCCAGTGAGCATCAGTTCTGTGGGTGTAAATTTGTCTTGTTGATGCCAGAGGTCAGAGGAGAATGGCCAGACTTGTTCGAGTTGATAGAAAGGTAACAGTATTTCAAATAACCGCTCGTTACAGCCAAGGTATCCAGAAGAGCATCTCTGAATGGGGCTACAGCAGCAGAAGACCACACTGGGTGCCACTCCTGTTAGCTAAGAACAGGAAGCTGAGGCTACAGTTTGCACAGGCTCACCAAAATTGGACAATAGAAGATTGAAAAAAGGTTGCCTAGTCTGATGATTCTCGATTTCTGCTGAAACTTAGGGCCCCTTACTGAGCATCATTTAAACATCACAGCCTGCCTGAGTATTGTTACTGACCATGTCCATCTCTTTATGACCACATTCTGCCCTAATAAAGTGTGTCAAATCCTGCTACATTTGAACAAGTATTCTCTAACATGTTGATGACAACACTAAATTCACCTGTACAAATCCATTTAGTCCCTCTAGATCAGTGTTTCCCAACCTTTTTTCTGCCACGGCACAGTTTTGATAAATCAAAAATCTCACGGCACACCACTCTGCGTCATCAGAGTTGGTATTGTGGCTTTATCAGACACTTGAACAACGTTGTTTGCTCTTGCGTTACTTGATCTTTTTATTTTGGTGCGTCAATCTGTTGAGTTACTAAGTATAGGAAATTATGATCCGCACTCACGAGAACAATCTTCTTTTTTCTTTTATTTTACATTCATTACTGATGGGAAAAGACACAAACGTTTCGGCTCAAAGCCTTCCTCAGTGTGTAAAGCAATTCAATCCCTCCACCCACTTTTCAAATCACTAATTATATTGACGTCATCATTCATTAGCCAATGTTCAATTACCACAATCATTAAATCATTTCCACTTAAACCCTGGACAATTTACATATATATATCCAACACAACACGTCACATCCACTAGTACACCTCACAATATACCCGTGACTAAAACTAGTTATTTAGGATCACATATTTATCACTATTATACAAAACTATAGTTTATCCTATCACCAATTAACTTTAAATTGTATAACAATGGAAAATTCAATAATTAAGAACATCAGAAATACATCGTCATAAACTATCATTGTTTTTCACACTGTAAATACTCAATTTATTATATAAAATATTAATAATGAATACGCTCAACCATAGTTCATTAATGAAAGACAGAAAGATCTAATTCCTCATTCATACCATTTGGGTTCAGTGATTTAAGTTTATGAATCCAAAATGCTTCTCGTTTCAATAGTTCTTTATTTATATTACCTCCTCTACGTGACCCAAAAACTTCCTCTATTCCTATACATTCCAATTGCTTGATGTCATGTCCCAATTCGTTAAAATGTCTCGCTACTGGAGAGGTTATGTCTTGTCGTCGTATACTAGATTTATTTTCATTAATTCGTAATTTCAACTGACGCAAAGATTTTCCTATATATATCTTTTGACAGGGACATTTTAACATATAGATCACATTACGAGTTGAACAGGTAATACAAGATGTGATTTTAAAACATTTCCATGTTACTGGACATATAAACTCTTTACACTTGACCAATTCCGGCATGCGGCACAGTTTCTACACGGGAAACAGCCTTGTATATAAGCAGACTTTTTCCTCCTTACTACATCCGAGTTTACCATCATATCTGATAGATTTCGTGATCTTTTAAAAGTAAATAATGGGCGATATTGAAATTTCTCATTTAGAGATTCATCAGATGATAATATGTACCAATGTTTATGAATAATTGATTTTATTATATTACTATGCTCATTGTATGTCAAGGAACAATTTACTGAACATTTTCTTTTTGTTTTTTAATTTCTTTGTTTTTAATTCACAGGATATTTAATTTAAAACATTAAAAAAAGTAAATATTGGCTACAACTAGACGGCAAATGCTAAGACACTTCTCTGCTCTTCAAACACACAAAAAACATTAGCCTTTATAGACATGGTGTTTCTTGAGTAAAGAATACGCTGTACTTAATCAAAAATGAGTTATTTATTTACCCTTGCATTGCGAACAAGTGGAGATCTGTCTCCAGACTGCGCGTGGCAGGATCCAATGGCGTTACGAGGTTTAGTCACAAGCTTTTTTGAATGCTTTTCATTGGTTAAATATTTGTAAAAACCCTTAAACAGACCCATAAGGAAGACCAATAGCACTGATTTAAAATAATAATAACCAAATATAATAGAGATTGGATAATTTTCCACGGCACACCTGACAAATTGGCACAGCACACTAGTGTGCCACAGCACAGTGGTTGGGAAACACTACTCTAGATCCATCTAATATTGCTGAAAATATTGTGAATGCATTGTGAATGTGTGAATACATATGCAGTTTGTGAAATTGTACACACAAATACATCTGAATTAGGGCTGCACGATAAATCGCATGCAATATTTAATGCGCATCTTGTCAGAAAGCCGGTTCTGTAATCAGCGGTAAATCTGGGCTTTCACATTGAGCAGCATTAACTACACAGAGCCGTTGTTCACTGACGAGCTGCGCAAAAAATCGCGCGATTATGATCGTGCAGCCCTAATCTGAATGTACACTTAATGGATGTCAGTGTCTGTCAAGTAATATGCACAAATGAGTATACAGTAAGATCTGAAAAGAGTTCTGGAAAAAGTTGAAACATGTTTTTCTACAAATGGGAATGTGTTTTTCGAAGCGACTCTCTTATGAATACCAAAAGAATGAAGAGGGATGAAAAGGGCTCCTCACAAACAGAATAGTTTATACAGGCTTTTAGACCACTGAAATATTTAAAATATTGAAAGGAGGTCCACAGCAGATAAAGAGACCTCCTCATCTCCATTTCATCATTCAGTCCTATTCATCTTCTGTCAGACTGTATGAGCCAGCAGAGAATATAAATAACCAGTCCACTGTAGTATCACATCCTTTACATGCTGTACTGTACTTATGCAGGCAAATACATGTAATCTGCACCCCCACCTCCCCCATCTCAGTTTTCAGTACACGATATATGGCTCCTATTTAGAGTGTGTATGTGGCTGTGCTTTATGAATGTGCCATGAGATAAATTTTCTCTAACTAGCATGTAATACAAGTAGTGTGCTGAGGGTGACACACAACACTCTGACACATGTTCAGTAATATTTCAAGCAGAGCTGTGGGGGTTTAGTATGACACTTTGTCCTATTTTTGCTTTTTTAGAAGTGCATTTTGTTTTTTCTGTTGTGCTTCACATATGGCGGTCATCTCTTATACTGACACCTGTTGGTGTGGATGAAGCAAAATACGCAAAAGTAATTTTAGTTACCAGTGTCGTTACTGAAATGCACTCTAACAAGTTAGCCATGAATATTTATTTAGCCAACAATAGTGTTTTGATAACTGGTTGGTTTTAAAGATAAAGTGAGTAGTATTTGGCTGTAGGGTTGTGCCGATAGACGATGGTATCGTGTATCGACGATAGTCAGATATATCGCCTGTGGCTGATGCCACTGACGATAGCAAGACGATTATTATTTCAAACGATACCCAACCCTACACACGATTAATGTTATGCTTATGAATGCAATGGCCAATCAGAGGCATTCAGATGAGTCATCGCTGAAACAGCGGAGTTTCGTTGTTCAGCGCGCGCTGACTGAATTCTGACTCGCGAATTCTTTCACCATAAACAACAAACAGGTTCACACGCTTCTTGAAAGTACTTGAATTTCAGACATGTGGATTCAAGGCCTGGAAAGTACTTGAAAACAAACATAGGTCCTTGAAAGTGCTTGAATTAAATTTAAATTTAATTAAATTTATAAGTCACTTTAAAGAGTCAAATGTCAGCTCGTATTAGGAAGGCTAATTTTTGATCAGAAGTTTTTATTATTGATCAGAAGGTGCTCCTAAATTTTTTAATTTAGGAGGACAAGCGCACCTAATTACAAGAAGAAAAACACTGCTTTTAAACTGGGTGTGTGATGGGTTTGGCTGAGGAAAAATTCAGTCAAAAGATTTTTTTTGCCTTAACCCCATAATTTTCGCACATCAGGGAGCCGCTATCAATATGCGAGGTATTGAAATCGCATTTGAATAAGCGCTTGCTGTTCAATTTCACTTTTGATTTCGCGATATAGCGGCACTCTTTGTAAAGGGAGCACATCTTACAGTGCATGCATAATTATTATGCACGTTGATATTCTGATCATATTGTTTTCCAAACACATTTTACCAATTCCAAACCACATCAATCTTAATAACTACTATTATTTTTGTATTTAATCATTTAGAAGTGATATATAATTGTCCATGAAGGCTGGAAATGAAAAACCCCTTAAGGTGTGCAGAATTATTAGGCAGGTTTTCTTTACGGATTAAATGAGCCACAAAAAAAAAAAAGAGATTTAACTCAGACTGAGAAGTCAAAAATGATTAAATCCTCATGAGAAATATTAAAAACTAATGCAATACAGAAATGTCAAAGTTAAGGCATGACCATTGGTCAGCAAAATGCTCATTGGGTCAGCGGGGTCAGAAAAAAACAGGTGGAGAAGAAAAGAGCATGTTAACTGCAAAAGAAT
>NW_015546055.1:299445-304170 GCF_001515605.1 Sinocyclocheilus anshuiensis | reverse complement strand
CTCCCAAAACTTACTGCAACATGGAGCTAAGGAGAAAATGTAGAACTAGAAAAATTGGAAAAACAGCTTGGTGAAAAGCGTTTACAGTTTAAAAGCAAATAGAAAGTCCTATTTTTTTAAATTTCTTTTAATATTTTTTTGCAGATTTAAAATGTTCATTCAATATTTTCAAAAAATATTGACGTTTTGAGCAGTTGCATGTTTGAGCTGCATTCCTCATGTTATTACAACATTTAACCACATTTTATTAATTAAAAAATTGAGAAATTCTTTCAAATTTAAATCTTGTAAAAGAACTACAGCAAAAAACAGTTTGATGCATATTTTATCAATATTTTAGAAATTTAATTTGAATATTACCAGTACTGACTTCAATGGATTTCATTAAATTCCTTTGAACACAACTGCTCAAAATGGTCTAAATTTATGAAACCTACACATTCAAAACATTATTACTCTGAAATGTTTAATGTAAATGTTAAGTGTAAGTGGTGAAATGTTAAGTAATGTAAGGTCTTTCATGACACTACATATGCTGGGGTGTGAATTTGATAGGTGCTTGATATAAAATAAATGGTGTTTTAAAAAGTCCTTGAAAGTCCTTGAATCTGGTGTTAATGAAAGAGTGGGAACCCTGAACAAAGTGCAGATGTACGTGCGATGTAAGTATAAGAGATTTATTCATCATACAGTGTAGATAGCTTCACTGATTTTAACGGGAGTGTATTTTAACATGCATAAACTCGCGCTAGACTGAGCTTGTGATGATGTTCTTTGGTAATGTAAATGTTCTTTGCTCGTTTTCTGTAGCTGATTTTTTAATAACTGAGGAAATATAAGCATTATAATTAGTAACTTGCAATATTTCTATTGAATTGTTATCATGTTAAATACAAATTCAGTCACATTAAAAAGGCTGTTTTTAGCCTTATGCTGGAGTTGGTTCACTTTCTGGCAATGAAACTAAGTAAATAAATAATTTAATAAATTAGCACGATAATATCGTGTATCGGCGATCTCACTGGCTGACGATAGGACGATATGAAAATTTAGCGTATCACCCAACACTATTTGGCTGGTCATGTGAACTCAATTTGCTCTATGTAAAATAACATTGAGTAGGCTACTTTAATGTGGAAAATAATTATTTATTTTTATGTATAAATCTTATTTTTTGAGGACTGCGATAACAAACTGAGCTTAACTTGTATTGAAGCTTTAAAAATAAGCCTTTTGAGGGCAACTTGAGCAGGGATGGCCCGATTCTTACGGTCAAACAGGAGGAGGCAGCAATCTGGGGCAGATAATCATGATAACCCTGTGAGAGATTGGACCGATCTCAGGGGAGAGAGGAGAGATCCTCCCTCCCCGTCTCTCTTTCTCCTGTATTTCACTCCAGGCCTCATCTCTCTCTCTGCTCTTGTCCACTCTCATCCTCCTTTTCCATCTCCTCCTCTGCAGAACGATCCCTCGCTCAAGCAAAGCCTGAAAACAGAAAGACTGAGGAGAAAATCTTCTGCCTTCTCTTTCTCTTTCTCTTTCTATCTTGTTTGATTTTATCTCCCTCCTGCCTCTTGCATTCCTCTTTGCCTCATTCTTACTCCCCTGTTCTGTTTCTGTTCTTGATTTTTCAATCTCTTACCTCTCCCATCTTCATTCTCCTCCTCCAACCACCCCTTTACCCTTCGGTCATCACTCTGCCTCTTTCCCATCCTCCTCCTCTCCTCTAATGCTTTGTTGTGATGGCCCAGCTGAACGCATTGTGATCAGCTTGTACAGCCACAGGCTGCTTATCATGTTTTACCTTTTCACATTACTGGCTTTCAGTAAAGACTAGAAATCAGACACATTAATTTTGAATGCACACTTCTGTGATAAAAAGATTTACACAAGTGGGACATATTCCTTTGTTTGGTTGTCTTCATTCTAAAATCTAAAATCAAAGGTCACTGATTAAGGATGGAGTTTGAAATTTCAAGAAATAATAAATAATTATAAAATGGAACTTATTTTAAATTATAATTTAATACAATTATATACATTGTTTTCATTTATTATTACTATTTGTTCCTTTTATTCATTAATTTTTTTTCAACTTTTAGATTAGATATTTAAAAATCTCTTAAAGGGGTCATTGGATGCAAAATTCACTTTTGTTGTTGTTTGAACATAAATGTGTGTTGGAAGTGAGTGTAAACATCCATCCTATAATGATAGAAATCCACCCAGTGGTTTTAAAAAAAAATCCCTATTTTAAAATCCCCTTTCTCAAATCAGGCTGTTCTGAGATCCCTGTCAGAATGACGTAGTTCTGCACAGGCCCCTCCGACGATAGTTGATTGACAAGGCCGTCTTACCTTAGACCCGCCCTGAGTGAGCTGTCATCAGTCCGCCATTGTGTCGACTCCGGTGCAGGGGAAGACAAGAATGTCTCCGATTAAGCGATTGAGGTGTTTTGTTGTTGGATGTAATAATGAACATAGCAGTCGTCATTTACTCCCGACATCTGAGCCGCTGAAGACGCAGAGGATTAATGTTACTTTCGCTTTGAAGCGAATGCGCCGATCCCCGATCTGCCTAAATGCGTCTATGTTCGTGCGAATCATTCGTGATCGAGCTTCATCTACACAAGAAGTGAGTATAAGGTTTTTTATGAATCTTTGCAAATCGCCTTTCCTAATATGTGCTAGTTAGCAAGTTTCGCGGCTAAAGTAAACAAACAGTACTGCTCGTCAGTCGTCACCCCACAGAAGAGAGGGGCGGGGTGAGCAGAGCTCATTAGCATTTAAAGCAACATGGACTAGAACGACGTGCTGAAAACAGAGCTCATTTGACAAGGTAAAAAGGGTGTTTTTTACACTACCATTGAGAAATTTTAACCAAAGTATGTTATAGACTTTTCATTAAGACCCTAAAGAATCATATCAACTTATATCAAATGGGCATCCGATGACCCCTTTAAAAGTCGTTTTTCAGTTATCTTAAACAGTTGGAGAAGTGATTGTTTTTTTTATGTTCCAGGTAAAACAAAAGATACTGATCCAAATATGCCCTACTTCTGTAAATTTGTTCAACTAGACTCAGAATTCATGATAAATCCTTTGTACTTTCAAATTATAATATTGATAACTATGTCATGGTGTAATTTGCTGTGAAATTAATTTATGACCTTCTTCTTTCCATCTGCCTGCATATTTCTTTAGAAGGAAGGAGGAAAGGAAGGAAGGAGGGAGGGTAGAGGAGGGGTTGAGGGCGTCCGAGCTTGGGATGATTAATGAGCTGTTGGCTTGGTCATGGAAACGGAGCAGAACATACATTAGAACATACAGACATTGCTCTTTTATGTGCACTACAGAGTACTACATGTAAACTCACATACAATGGAAAAGGTGGAGAAGTCTGAAGTCCGCGTGAAATTTAAAAAAATATGTATTTTGTAAAAAAATATTTTATTATTACATATAAAATATGTAAAAAATATATTTTATTGTCTGAGGACTATATGACTGTTTCTAGTGGGTTTCAGGTCTGTTCTGGTTGGGTTACAGACCACAACTGTACATACTTAAGGTCCTGCATCCAATCAAACTTTGAAATTTGGTACATATACATTCGATCAAGTTACAGATGTAACTAATTTAAAAAAACATTCAAAAGTTTGGGGTTGGTATGATTTTTTAAAATGTTTTTGACAGAAGTCTGTTACACTCACCATACCTGCATTTATTTGATCAAAAATACAATAAGATAGCAGTAATATTGTGAAATTTAAAATAACTGTTTTGTATTTTAATTAACGCTGTCAATCTCAATTTTTTTAATTAATTACATAATGTGCCGATTAATTAAATTAATTGCGAATTGCGAAATTACCCCCAAAAGATCATTTAGTCTTTACTAGGGGTGCTCCTCTTAGATAACTTATAAAGTAATTTGAAAACATTGTGTGAGACGTAATTTCACAAACAGCGAGAGTGAATGACCGCGCATGCGCTCTCTAAAAATACGCAAATGTCTTCAAATCACCGCATTGCGTCTGTCTAAAGCGAGCTGCATGCTGCACAGTTGACACAGGATTTGTCACTTGCACAATCGAGTATTTCTTCATTAGATAACTTATAAAGTAAATTGAAAACATTGTGTGAGACGTAATTTCACAAACAGCGAGAGTGAATGACCGCGCATGCGCTCTCTAAAAATACGCAAATGTCTTCAAATCACCGCATTGCGTCTGTCTAAAGCGAGCTGCATGCTGCACAGTTGACACAGGATTTGTCACTTGCACAATCGAGGCAGTGTCACATCATCACTAAAGTTTATAAATTTCATTACTTTTTAATTCTTGCCAGTGTTTAACCATTCAGCACTCGCGCGCTCTCCTGGAGACCGTGCGCTCATGCACACTCGCAGCGCACACACATAATGCCAGGTTCACATTACTCCGTTTGCAGTGCGTATGTGGTGCGTTTTTTTTTCGCGCTCATGTTAACGGATTAATAAAGCGCGCACACTGCACACGGTTGCGGTCCGACAGTGCGGTCCGACAGTGCGTTCCACGAGCGGTGCATCTGCAGCAGTGCAGAGATGGTTTCTGCACCGAGTCTATTTTTGCTGCACTGCAAGCACTGAATTAAAGTAACAGCGCATTTTTGCAGTAAATATGAACATGGATTGACACGAAAATGTAGTAATTACACCATAAATGCATATTATTAAAGTCTACTG
>NW_015546055.1:298075-298552 GCF_001515605.1 Sinocyclocheilus anshuiensis | reverse complement strand
ATGCTGAATGCTGAAGGTGAGGTACTCACCTTCATATTTCTTCATTAGATAACTTATAAAGTAAATTGTGTGTGAGACAGACGTAATTTCACAAACAGCGAGAGTGAATGACCGCGCACGCACTCTTTCAAAATACGCAAATGTCTTCAAATCACCACATCGCGTCTGTCTATAAACGAGCTGCACGCTGCACAGTTGACACAGGAATTGTCACTTGCACAATCGAGGCAGTGTCGCGCTCATGCACACTCGCAGCGCACACACATAATGCCAGGTTCACATTACTCCGTTTGCAGTGCGTATGTGGTGCGTTTTTTTTTCGCGCTCATGTTAACGGATTAATAAAGCGCGCACACTGCACACGGTTGCGGTCCGACAGTGCGGTCCGACAGTGCGTTCCACGAGCGGTGCATCTGCAGCAGTGCAGAGATGGTTTCTGCACCGAGTCTATTGTAGCTGCACTGCAAGCACTGACTG
>NW_015546055.1:295671-297345 GCF_001515605.1 Sinocyclocheilus anshuiensis | reverse complement strand
TAAAAATCCTGAGTGGAGTATCACTATAAATAGTTATAAATTATAAAAAAGAAGGCTTTAAAAAGATCGGTATCACCCCTAGTCTTTACTGTGTTAAAGTATTAATTTCCTTCCAAAAAAAAAAAAATCCTGACCCCAAAATTTTGAACGGTACAATCAATCTCTGGAGGTCACTAAGTCGTTCATGATGCTTCATTCTTTCACTCTCATTGGAAATGAGTGGCTTTCAGTCAGTCGATCATTTGGAATTGCTAAGTGAAAGGTGTGATGTTTTAAGAATGTGATGTAGGGAATGAAGTAGTATGTAGTGAGGTGTGCAGCACGATGAGTGATGATAATGTGGAGAATGTTTTCAAGCATTTGTCAAACTGCTTTTCTTACACTTATCGGCTGTCACATCATTTGATCAGATTTTAACAGTCGTCTGGCAGCTGTTCTGCAGGTGCCGTATCATTTTCGTGCTTTAACTCTCTTCCATTTGTTCATCCTCTCTTTATCACTCAGTCACTTCAGGTTTTTTTCTTGAGTCTTATTTTTGATCTCTCATGTTGTAGTCCTGTCTCTTGCCGTGTGCTTTCTCTGCTGTTCTCTCTCGTTCTGTGATGTACTGCGAAGCTTCCAGCAGAGCAGATTGATTTCCTTCAGCGTTAAGCTTTCTATTTGCCTGTCAGTGGAGCAGAACGTGTCTCGTCAGTCCATAAATGTGTTAAATTCCCTTTAGAGGAGATTGAGCTCTCGACTGTGTGCTGCTGAAGGATTTACGAGCCATTCATAGAGAAATCATAAGCTGCTAAACAACAGATAGTGCGGGTATTTATTTTTGGATTGTTAAGTAATACTGTACATTGCAAACTTGGAGCTGAGTTTATTAAAAGCTTGACTATTCAGATAGTGTTTATAATACATCTGAGTTTGCATGAGTAATATGAAGAATATGAGGATTTTTGTCTCAGCTCATTAGCTCAGGATGTTGGAGGGAGCATCTCTGGCTCTGTACCAGCACTGTATGTGTGAGTAATGAGGGAGTAATGAGAGGCTTTGTGTGTATGTGTGTGTGTTTGTACCGTGTCTAAATGACTGTGCATGTGTACGTTTTTGTCTTTTGTCATTCATTCACTCATTCATAATTTTGGAGCTTGTTTGCTTAATTGAAGTTTGGATCTCGGTTAGGTTTGGATTGGTACCAGAATATAGGCTTCAGTATGATTCCAGACTCTAGAATCTCTGTTTGATACTAAATCAACTTAATTGCAACAAGTCTGCACTGATAAAATAATATAATGACTTTCCCCACACTGTACACATATATTTAAAGGGGTCATATGATGTTGCTAAAAAGAACATTATTTTGTGTATTTGGTGTAATGAAATGTGTTTATGCGGTTTAAGGTTTAAAAAAACATTTTCCACATACTGTACAATATTGTTTCTCCTCTGTGCCCCGCCTTTCTGAAACGTGTCAATTTTTACAAAGCTCATTGGTCTGAAAAGCGAGGTGTGCTGTGATTGGCCAGCTATCCAGTGCGTTGTGATTGGCCGAATACCTCAAGCGTGTGACGGAAATGTTATGCCCCTTACCGTATTGTGATGCCGTGTCCCGGCCGGAGTGAAGAGGCAAAAACATAAAACTCATTATAAACGAGGCATTTGTTGCATCCAGTGGGGACATAATTA
>NW_015546055.1:292599-295454 GCF_001515605.1 Sinocyclocheilus anshuiensis | reverse complement strand
ATATTTGGGTTGAACTGTTCTGGAACAGTGTTGTAAATACAACTTAACCACTGATTTCTAGTCGTGTCCTCTTTTGGAAGGCCAAACAAAGTAGTTTCGCTTTCACAACGAAACACAAAGCGTCTCCACAACATCGCGGCGGCAGCAACAGCGAGAATAAAAGTAACGCCTTCTTTCTTTGCGTGAACATTTGGGCGGCGTTATGCAAATCTTCCCACATCGTGACGTAGACATGTGGGGGCGTGTTAAAATGAGCCGTTTTAGGTAGGTGTGGATGACTCTTAACTTTTATAAAAGATATCTCTTTGGATTTGAGACTTTAGTCTTTGCAGCTATACAGATCTTCTTTATGCACCAAGAGCTTGTAACACTCCAATGAGAAAGGAAAAATTGAAATCGCATCATATGACCCCTTTAAGATGTTTTTTTTTTTTAAATGGTTATACAAAAAAAATAAAAAATTATGAGCTTGTTAATTAAATTCCAGCATACACAGAGTGCAAATGCCTGTACATTTGTCAAACATCCCATCTGGATTTGGTTTGTAGATTAATTGCAGAAAATTATGTTTATGTTTTAAATGTAATATTTGGTAAGGACTTTATAAGTAATCTATCCAGCTACATTGTTTTTTGTACTGATTAAAAGCACATATTAACATTGCTTTTGTATTTAAAACTTCATATGTTTACAATTAATTATTTCATATTTGAGGTGTGTGTTCTTGCATTAGAATTGCTCTCATTAGCTGCCTGTGTTAGAGCTGTGTGTTATACAGCAGAAATGAACACACACACTATGAAAGAGTGGCTCAGCTAAACTGCTGAGCTGGGACTAAGGGAGGTTTGAGGAGGGTAGTGAGACATTAAGAGCTGTTTAAAAGGAGAGAGAGACAGAAAGGAGGAGAGCGTTAGAGCTGAGGGAATATGGAGCCAGTGTGTGCTCTCTCTGATGCTCTCTGAGGGAGAAAGCGAGAGCTTACAGTCTTCTGACAGTCAGAGTGGCTCTATTTGGGCTGTTCTGACTGCAGGCTTTGATCCTATTGAGCTGTTGTGCTTTGCCATTGTGCGAGACTGCAGATGAGAGCGGCTTACAAAGTCCCTGTTAAACACTGCACACCATCTGTATGTTGACAGCATCTGATGCAGGCCTTCCATGAATACAATTGTTAGTTCTGATTTCTAGCACTGTAGTCTCCTTTCATATTCATTTTTACCTGTGTGCCTTTTTATTCATAGCTGCAGTAGAGAGAGGACACAAAGTGATGCCAGGAAGATGATGTAGGGACATGATGCGAGCTGAAATCAAACTCTCACTGCCCATATGAGCATCGCGAGGCTCAAGTTATCAAAGCATAATAGAAGATGGGAGAAATGATGCAAAAAAAAAAAATTAAGTATAAATGACTTATTTACTACACTGAAAAAGCAATCAGTTGTCTAATACAAAAACCACTGTATGAAAATAACTAGAAAATAAGTAGTAATTTGACTAGACAATATGCAAGACAATATACAGTAAACAATATAAACTAGTGATTTTTTTTCTTAAAGGCATAGTTCACCCATGTCATTCCAAACTTATGGAAGTCTGTTTCTGCCTCAAAGTAAAAATGAAAAACACATTTTAAAATGAAAAAAGTCACACTGTGAGAGATATGAAGTTGCAAATATATGAAATAAAGACAAAACAGCAAAATATAAGTTGAATTGCAAGAAATACGTTCACAATTGGGAGATCTAAAGTCACAATTACTTTAAAAAAAGTTACAATTACTTTTTTATTTTTACTAATTTTTACTACTTTTATTTTGAAGCAGAAACCAGATTTCTTACAAACTTGATTACTTTTTTTGGTTTAATGTAAACAGACACATTTTGAAAATGATCCTAGTCACTGTAAAAGTACCATAAAAATCCAAATTACTTTTGCACGATATATGTAAATTTTCATGATGCTACAGCATTCTGTCATGAACACCCTGAACTACAGACTACACTGAAAAACTTCATGTAAAAAACAGTTTTCACTCCTAAATTCCTAGTAATCGCAATTAATTCCAAACAAATGGCATGTAACACGTCAAAATAAACATTTTATTTTCAAGTATAAAGACGGAAATTGTATTTTCTTGTAAAACATGCTCCAATAATCTTTCAATAAATCAATTTTTATACTGTATGTGAAATCCCACTGCTGTCAGATTTTTTAATTCACATGCAGCAGATTAAAGGGAAAACGTTTTGCTACAAGCACAACGAACCAATAAAAGCTGATATTTATTTAGTGTGATTAAGTGTTTATATTTACACCGCTGGGTTTGGTGTTGAACATATGCATGTTTGTGAGTTTAGCATGAATCAAAGGAATAGTCAAACATGCCTTGAAGGGTCATATTTTCTGCCCCGTTGCCAGCGAGACCATGTTAGCAGCCTAACACAGGTGCCCATCTCACCCTCTGTTTATTTTGAGCGGTCTCTCTTCTTGTGAACGGCCTCGGGCTCTTTTCCTCACACTGCACACACTGCACACATCCAGCAGAATTCTTTTTGATCATCTGCTGACAGACAACATCAGCTCCGGTTGCCGAGGAGCCGTGCTGTATGTTGATCGCGCCGAGTGTGGGTGGGACATATTCCAGCAGAGAAGTTAAACAAGATTTCTGTATCGATTTCTGTCACACTGAACATTTTACAGTGTGTTAAAGTTCCTGATGCCTATTTCTCTCTCTTCCCAGTGATAAAATTGCTTCATCTTAGGAAGATGAAAAATGTTAGAATACAGGTGCATCTCAATAAATTAGAATGTCGTGGAAAAGTTCATTTATTTCAGTAATTCAACTCAAATTGTGAAAC
>NW_015546055.1:291519-292428 GCF_001515605.1 Sinocyclocheilus anshuiensis | reverse complement strand
GCCGGCTTTACTGATAAGATGCGCGTTAAATATCGCATGCGATTAATCGTGCAGCCCTAGTTTTAAGGCCAATTCACACTGCACCGATAGACGCACACAAACTGCAACAGACACTTCTTTGGGTTTTGTCGGATCAGTGTGTTACCCCTGTCGGTGTCTGTTGCTTTCTGTCAGAGCTTGTTTTCAATTTAACTTGTTGAATCGTCTCTTGTCAGGTCATGGGATGCCTGAATACTGTAATCTGGTGATTGTCCACATTTGTATGTCTTGTCGGTGCATTGTGAAACTATAAAATTTGCAGGTTGTGTTAATCATTTATTAGAATAAGGGAACTTAGTTTGCATATTTAACACTAGGGGTGCTCCGATTGCTCGGCTACCGATCACTATCGGCCGATAATCACGTTGGGATGTTTCTAAAAGGCCGATCTCGAAAAAACGATCTCAAGTTGATGATGCTGCCGTGAGAGGTTTGGCATGACATGCTGCAGCACCGTCTCAGTCTCTGTCCGGCGCGAGTGAAATAATTATAATGCTGAAGGTGAGGTACTCACCTTCATATTTCTTCATTAAATAACTTATAAAGTAATTTGAAAACTTTGTGTGAGACGTAATTTCACAAACGGCATGAGATAATCACCGCGCGCGCTCTCTCTTTCTCTCTCAAAATACGCAAATGGCTTCAAATCACCACATCACGTCTGACTATAAGCGAGCTGCACGCTGCACTTCTTTTTTATTCTTGTCAGTGTTTAACCATTCAGCGCTCACGCGCTCTCCTGGAGACCGTGTGCTCATGCACACTCGCAGCACACACACATGCCAGGTTCACATTACTCCGTTTGCAGTGCGTATGTGGTGTGCATTTTTTCCGCGCTCATGTTAACGGATTAATAAAGCGTGCACACTG
>NW_015546055.1:285990-291072 GCF_001515605.1 Sinocyclocheilus anshuiensis | reverse complement strand
AGTGACACGAAAATGTAGTAATTACACCATAAATGCATATTATTAAAGTCTACTGTGTTTCACAGTCAACACATAAGACTTTTTGGCTAGGTTTAAAGGAAAAGAGCACTTTTAGATAAACAAGGCAGAAATAGATAGCACTTGTGGAGGTAGGAAAACAAAGTTCTGTATGAACTGCAGGATTGATTGTAATAAAGATTTCAATGCAAAAGGAAAGGCAGTAGAGCTGACTATTTCTGTCTTTGATTATAATGATCAATGATTATAATGTTGGAATAAATGTTGTGTTTGTGGAATACAGCCATGGATCAGTAGCGGACTCCTGTGTGAAAGCACAGTCCATGCTGCTTCCTCTCTCACAAGAGGGGAATTCCCCCCATTTTCTAAAATGAAATTCAGGCCCTAAAAATCCTGATTGGAGTATCACTATAGTTATAAATTATAAAAAGAAGGCTTTAAAAATATCGGTATCGGTATCGGCAGATACTTCTTTCTGTAATCGGCGATCGGTGATTGGCCTCAAAAATCCTGATCGGAGCACCCCTATTTAACACCTTTGTTTTTGTAGTGTTTCTGGCTTTAATGTTGCTAGATAATTATCTCTGAGTTTTCAGGGTTTTTTTGTGTAGTACTTATCTGTTTTGCTTTAAAATGATCATTTACATGTAAATACTTCAACCACCTGAGCATAAATAAGGGTTTTTACAGAAATTTTCTGTGCAAGTATCATTGAAGGACCATGCTTGATATGAAACATGACAAATATCATAGAAAATCAAGGTACAAGGTCACTTATTTGTCAAATTTCAAAAAGTACTAAAGGTGTGAAAATATTGTTTATATTAAATACATATTGTTATTTAGTTTAATTGGGATACATAAAATGCTAGACATGATATTAGCCTTAGCAGCACAAAGGTTCCTGTGGCACATGTATTTCCACTGCTGGATATTTGTTAGTACAGTAGACAAAATAAAAACTAGTGAGAGTGAGAAAATTATGTTTTAAAGGAGTTAAATTTCAAAAACTCCACAGGGCTAAAAGTGCCCGTAGTTGAAGAAACACTTGTACGGGTATTGAGTGCGAGAGTGAGACTGATACAATATCACACTGAAATGAACGTGTTCTTGGCAAACAGAAATGAAATGAAACTCTATTCTTATTGTTTTCTACTATGAAAGCCAAATAGCACTTTTTCTGTCTCTCTCACACTCTCTCTCTTTCTCTCAGTTTCAGTGTGAAACATTAGCATGACATTAAGTAACTGTAGGTGAGACAGTAATTCTACTAAAATAACATATTTGTGCAAAATAGTTATTTAAATAATAAACTAATGAAGTAAGAAAATTGTCAAGTAAGAGCAGCCGTAAAATAGCAAACATCTGTTGACTGTCAGGTGGTTTCTTTCTCTCTCTCTCTCTCTCTCTCTCTCTCTCTCTCTCTCTCTCTCTCTCTCTCTCTCTCTCACTTTCCGGTACATTCCTGGAATTCCTCCCAGCTAGGTTTGGATTTAGGCTTTGCAGTGTGTGTGTGTGTGTGTGCATAATCTGTCAGAATAATTGATTTAGTTTATTAACGGTCCTGAGAGAGGGAAAGTGTGCCATGTAATGAAGAATGAGAGCGTTTGTGTCTGGCATTAATGATATTTTCCTCATCTGTAGTATTTCATTAGTTATGCTAATTGAAAAGGAACTCATTTACTGGGATCCAGAATTGAAGTGTGTGTACGTGTGTATGTTAGTGTGAATATGAAAAAAGGTATATTACCTACTTTTTAAAAAAGCTTTTTCAAGTTGTAGACTCACTTGAAATTGAAATAGTTTTTGCAGAATGTCTGAATTCTAATGTGGCTGTCTACAACTGGTTTTCTGTTTACGAATGAAAACTTGGGTCTGTTTTATAAAGTGTGTTACATTTTTATTTATGTTATAAGCTATTATTGTTATACTTTTCCAGATCTTGTTCAGGGTTAATGTTTTTATTCACTGTTAGGTGAAGTTGTGCTGCTGTGTGGCAGATAGTATGACAATGTAATTTCTTTCAAAAATTTTTACTTGAAATGTATTGCGATTGACCATGTGACATTAAATCATACGGAAGGTGGGAAAGTATTTTGCATGACTCCCTCCAACAATAGTCCACAGTATGTCCACACAATGACTGTGTTCAGAGTTGTGATTTTAATACCAACTAGCCAGTTGGTTTCTGTACATTAAAGGGCAGTTCCATAGAAAACTCTAGGGCTGCACGATAAATCGCATGCAATATTTAACGCGCATCTTATCAGTAAAGCCGGTTCTGTAATCAGCGGTAAATCTCCATCACCTGCGGGCTTTCACATTGAGCAGCATTAACTACACAGAATTAAATATCGCATGCGATTTATCGTGCAGCCCTAGAAAACTCCCAGACGCTTTTCAGTTCAATCTCTTTGTTCAGTGTTGAGAGATAGATGCTCTCAAGTGCAAAGAGGCAGAGTGAAAGCATTAACGCTGACCCTGCAAAGAGAGAGGAAGTGCTCAGGGAAAAGACAAAGTGAAGAGATCAGATCCATTAATATAGGGCAGAAAATATTGTTTCTGAGTGTTCTATATACCATACCCTTTTCATATGATAAGGTGGAAAATAATTTTGTGTGATTTCATAATCAGGGCTGTCAGTTTAGTAATATAATAGGTTTAGTTCATTTACATTTTTCTACAATGCATTTACACTGCAATTAAATGAAATCAGCTCGTTTTGTAAGTGTTCTCCAACTGTCTGCTCTGGTTATGTGAGAAAGGCTTTTATTACCCCCCTTTATCATTGTGTGGAGAGTTTGTCTCCTCTAATGACACCTCCTGCCATCCCATCCCCATCCTCCTAATTATCCTCTATTTTACTTAACAGCTGGAGAAAGAGGAGGGTGGCTGTAGAGACGGGGGTCGGTCCGAGATCTGAGGATAATCATTGTTTTAATTGCTTGCGTTGCATGTAAAGACCTTTTTAAAAAAACTCATTTAGAAAACAACTCAATTAGCATATTCAGATGCGAATCAAAGCGAGCGGCTTGTATACAGCTGGTGTTGGGAGTCGTGCATCAGACTGTTTTGAAAAACTGATTAAGTCAATTAAAGTTGATTTTATTCCAGTAATGTTGCCAATTATAGTGTTTATATATATTTTTTTCCAGACTGTTAGGTCCATTCTCACAGCAGGGCTGAGACCTTTAGATGGGCTACTTCTAGTTCAGTTTATGTGACCTATTTTTATTTCATATGTATATAGCTATATCTGTTAATAATAAATATCATAGTTTATAGTTAATAATTTATTGTAATATATAAATAATATAATATTTAAATTAGTAATAGGTTATTAGTTAATAATTCTTATAATAGTTTGTAATTAACATATTAATATGTAATATATTAGTAATAATATAACATTATAATATAAGTAATTTAATAATTACATATAATATCCTTTATTGATCTAATAAAATAGTTAATAATTAATTGACAGTATAATATGTAAATAATAAAATATTATTATTATTATTATTATTATTATGAATACTACCACTACTACTACTAAGAATAATAATTTTATTTAGTATTTTTTAGAAACAGCTGAGTAGTGCCTGACCATTTAAAATTGACTCAAATGTTCTGCATTAGGCCTGGGCGATAAAACGGTATCGATATTTATCGACGGTACACCTTCTTCAATATCGATAGAAAAAATGTTCGATATAGCGCACGATATAGTCACGTGCTATGAGTGACGCAGACAGCACACACAAACACGAACACATGCTGAATTGAGTGCTGTGCCTGCCTGTGATGAAGAGATTGTGAATACATTTTTTTTTATATTAGTCGAATTTGAAATAAACATTTGCATTTGAATGCAAAAATAGTACAATCAAATGTTAGGTGTGCCTCAGGGAGCATCATCAGTGGAGCACGAGATGCGGTGATGATAATGTAAGTGACGTTCTTGCATTTTAATGTTTTATTAGTCTAGCCCACGAGACGTGCAGTTGCTGCGTTATTCATTCAAAATAATAGAGTTAATTTAGACGTAATGCACGTTTTCTTATAGACAGTTATTTCCTTCCGTTGACAATTTAATGCGCTGCATTATTTTGCTCATTGCACCCTCCTGTGGCCTCAGGAGACAAGACAAAAGTTTCCTTAAGAAATTAGATATTTGTTTAATTTTCATTTTGTGTTTGACTGTTAAAACAAAAAATATTTGTTGTTTGTCTCAATAAATTGGGTTAATTTAAAAATACAGTGGTTAAATTAAAAAAAAAAAAAATTCTATTGCTCTTTGTTTTAAAAAAAAGGTTATAATACATGTCAATAATTATCGATACCGAACGATATGAAACATTTATCGTTGATACATTTTTTAGCTATATCGCCCAGCCCTATTCTGAATGGTTGGAAAAGCATTGTTATGTGGTTGCAAAGGTTTCTGGCTGGTTTCTAGGGCATTGCTAGGTGGTCGCTAGGGTGTTTTGGGTGGTTGCTTACTGGCTTAATTTAAAAGAGCCCTCATCCAAGTCTCTGATATTTTGGTCCATAGATATCCCTCAGGCCCCTCCATTAATGCAATTCAATGGGAGTTCAATAACTAACATAAACATATAATAATGAGGTGCACCATATATGGTCACATCCTCAAGATGGGCTAATTTGTGCATTGTTTATGGCCATTAGCTGCCTAGCCGTGGCCTAGATTTCCCAGGCAGACTCTTTCTGTGCTGTGGCTCTGAAAGGCCCCTTCATATGATATCTTAAATTACTCTTTAATGGCTGTAATGAGAAGAAATATGATCTAGTCTATTCACTCCGGTCTCATCTCATGACGTAAAGCGATGCAGGTGCTGTGGTGTGTAATCAGAAAATTCAAAAGATCAGCATTTATTTAAAGGGGTCATATGATGCGATTTCAAGTTTTCCTTTCTCTTTGGAGTGTTACGAGCTCTTGGTGCATAAAGAAGAGCTGTAAAGTTGCAAAGACTAAAGTCTCAAATCCAATATTCTTTATAAAAGTTAAGAGTCAGCCACACCTACCTAAAACGGCTTGTT
>NW_015546055.1:280063-285601 GCF_001515605.1 Sinocyclocheilus anshuiensis | reverse complement strand
GCATGTCAACATATTCTGTTACACCAAATACACAAAATAATGATCTTTAAAATAGCATCATATGACCCCTTTAAAGGGGACGTAACAGTTTCTGCCAATCTCATGTTAATCTTGAGAACCTATAGAGTAGTATTGCATCCTTCATATCTTCATAGAGTCTTTAGTTTTATCAGATTTATAAAAGACAGATAAAGCTGTACCTCTTCTCTCCATAAACAGTCAAGCTCCTAGAGGCGTGCTGTGGGCGGAGCTAAAGAGTCACGGGCATGCGCAGCTTTTGCGTAGCGATCAATAAACAAATGGACACTTATGGTGGTCAGCTAAACAATTGTATTTAAATACACACAATACATCATCGCATTATCCCTGGATAACTTTTGATTCACTATACTTTTGTGTTATTTACATTATATGCACTTATGCGCCGATTGCCAACAAAACACAGACATTTGATGCAGTTTTACTTACCCCCTGAGGTTCCGATTCATGACTGGGATCTTTTATTGTTGGGACCGCTCTATCTTACAGTATCAAACGATCTGCAAATCCAGCATGAACTGGGCCTTGTTTATAAAACATTCGTCACTGAAATGATGGAAACAAACAAAAACACTTCTACAACTGCCCCCGAGAAACAAACTGCATCCACTGTTCCCTTAACACTGGGTTCAACCAAAAACACACTTCTTTGGTGACTGTCGATTTTGTGGTCTAAAAACAAAATAACAAATCCTTCTCAATCAAGTCCTGTGCAGCGCTGCCGACGACTTCCGTAACCAAATGAAGCACGTTGATGGCTGCTCTTGCTCTCGCTCTGGTTGATGTGTGCACGCGCTCTTCCGGGAGAAGTGCCCATACAAGGAATTCCACCCTGTATGACGTCATACAGCGCCATACTTGGAAAAAAAAACTTTCCGAAACGTATACAGACCCTGAATCAGTGTATTTGGCACAGAAATACTCCTTCATACATACAGCTCTTTTTTTTTTTTGGCCATGTTTAGCATGAGAATCCAACTTTTTAACAGTGTAAATAACTCAGAATGCATGAAATAGCATTAGACCCCCCTTTAAAATAGAGATCTTGGTAACATTTCAGTTTGTGGACCAGTTCTCACTATTAACTAGTTGCTTATTAGCATGCATATTACTAGTATATTGGTTGTTTATTAGTACTAATAAATTACATATTAATGCCTTATTCTGCATGACCATATCCTAGATTCCTTAAAGGCGGGCGTACACGGTGCGATTTTTGCTGTCGTACTCACAAAGAAAACTATTTCGTCCTCAGAATCCATATCTTTATGAATGGCGCGAAATGTAATACTTACGTCAGAGTTTGTAAAATCGTAGTAAATTCGTGTCGTATGTGACTGCCTCCGTACGATTTTCGGATAAACTCAATTGTGACATTTGCCAGAGCTCACGACGTTCCGACCTTTAGAATCGCACCATGTATGGCCGCCTTAACCCTACCCAATACCTAAACTTAACAACTACCTTAATAACTATTAATACATTTAGAGATTGAGGCAAAAGTCATAGTTAATACAGTAGTTGGTTAATAGTCAGAATTGGAAATTAAAATGAAGTTTGACCAAAATATTTTGTAACATTATAAATGCTTTTGATTTAATGCATCTTTGCTGAATAAAACTATTTATTTTATTTATGTATTTTTATGTTTTTTTTTAATCTTACTGACCCTTACTTTTGAATGGTACTGTATATGCAAAAAAGTGAAGAAAAGGTTGGGAACCACTAACCTAGACCACCAAGAGAACTGCGACTGGTGCCTCTCACAAAAATAAGTGAATGACACATTTGTGTTTGCGTGTGTGTGTGTGTGTGTGTGTGTGTGTGTGTGTGTGTGTGTGACAGTTTATAGCACTTCAACATTAAAGTGTCCATACTTCTGCTTCACTGGTTTGTAATTGATTTCCGGTTGCACTGAAGCAGTCTCCAGTCTGTCACTCAGTTTGTTTGACAGCTAGCAAAGGACAACGTAGCATACAGCTACTGTATGATTTTATAGCATACCTTCTACTTTTTTTTCTGTTTTATACCTCGCTAGTCATTTTTAGAGCATTACTTCATAAATATCTGAGGCTGCATTTTGTGTGCACTGAATTTTTAAAATCTTATTTTCTGTGTCCGAAACGGAAGACATCTTCCTGGAGTCAGTGAGCAGTGGTGAATTTAAACCTATTCTGATGTATCTCTTTCAACAATTTTCAGGTTTATATATTCATATTCATGAACAAGGCTCGTGTCTCCTATATCGCATCAGGTCAGGCTGGAAAATCAACTAACATAGAACAGGTGATCCTAAAAAAAACTCTCGTTTTGATCTGCAGTTGTCGCTCACTATTTTAATGACTCATCATGGCAGATTCACACTTAGACAAACATGCAGGCCTGTGTTTCTAATGGAAGAGCAGACAGATGGTCTGATACAACCATCTAAAGGAGCAACTTCAACAGAAGAAGTCCACTCTCCACTAGAGGGGAGCCAATTAGCCGCATGCAGATCACTTCACTGTGAAGTTCATCTAGTGCTGTTAAGAGCCATAATTGCTCTGGTGGACGGAAGAGAGAGAGAGATGAAGGAGGTTGTCTGGAAACGTATTAATCAGACAGCGCTCTTCAGGGAGTGAGAGAACGGTTAGATGGGTTTGTTTTTGTCACGGAAGGCTGACTTTACGGCATAACAACTGCTTGTTTCTGTCGTTCGTGCTTCAGAACCATCTCTCAGCCGTGCCGTGTAAACACAACATGCTGTTTGTTTACTTACACATGATGTGTGGAAGAGAACTGTGATTATAGAGAGTACCTAAGTGTTAATTGTGGAACTGAAACCTTATCAAACAATAACTAGCACACTTTAATTATCCAAATAATAACCCTCTTACATGATTGAGTGTGTGTGTGTTTACTCCACTCACAGCCTCTTTAAACCTCTCATTAGCTGTTACTGTTATGCAGATGTGGGTTTGACACCTTTCCAAACGTACCAGCTGGCTTTCTGTCTTGCTGGATTCCAGTAGAGGTATGCAGGATGCAATCTGAAAAAATCTGCCATGTCATTATTTTTGAACTTTAGATGGTTTGAGAGATCACATGCAAGATTTTAGAAGGATGGTGAGTGCTTTGTCTTTTGCAGCTGATATTTGAAAGACATCTGAACTGGAGTATGTTCTGTTTGTTTGACACACTGTTCTGCAAATTGGTGAGCTGCATAATATTTTTTTTTTGCACCATTGCATTATTTTGCAATGCATGGGTAAAAAAAAACAATGGACAAAATGTTGATTAAAAAATATAATTGATTCAAAACTGAATGGTACCGATAAAAAGTGTAATTTTAAATATTACAATTTAATTTATTAAAATAATATTATTATAACGTTAAACGTTAGACAATAATATCCTGTTTTATAAGAAAAATTCCCAGACTTAATATATATATATATTAGGGCTGGGCGATATGGGCAAAAATTCATATCTCGGTATTTTTGGGCCAATTTACGATATACGGTATATATCTCGGTATTTTCTTTTTTGTATTTGGATAAAAAAAAAATCTGTATTTAATATATATGTATTTCACTTACCGCCCAATTTTGTCTAACAAAACAATACATATTAAAGGCTATGAAAACAAATAAAGGGAATGTAACCATGGCATGTAAGCCTTTATATTATGTGCAAAAAAAGGGTTAAAATCACATTTCATTCTAACATTGTAACATTGCAATCTAAAAAACAAAAATAAGGCTTTTAAAGCAGAATTTAAATTCACTAAACTAAAAATGAAAATAAATGAGAACAAAAGCACAGAGTTGTGTTAGGCTATTTTGATTACCCCATTAGTCACTTTACAGTCAGTGCTATCATAAAAATAGACTTACTTGTAGGTTTAAAATTCTACATGTCACATTTATTGTCCAACTACAAATATTTCAGCGAAATGTATATTTTAGTCAGAATTATTGCGCTCCTATTTAATTGGGCTCTGTCTGTTTGGCGCGCGTGCGCGCGGCGGCGTTCGTTCAAGTTTGTGAAGTTTAGCGGAGAATCGCAAAGTAGAAGGCTCATGCACTCCTGACAGCAAAATGGAAATATTTCCATGACTTTCTAACATTTACAGACGGAGAATATACCTGTGAAATGTAAGTTATGCATTCAGGAAGACAGCACATCTCAAACACATTAAACAGCGCGAGTAGGCTATAGCCTAGTGTCTCTGTCAGTGGCACACGCAGACTTTCTGTCAGAGCATATATGAGCCGAGCCTCTTAAACTAATATGCGAAACGAAACTATAAACTATGTTTTACCAGTTTTTAAAGGCCTTAATATGAAGCTTGTCACATGTTTAGAACAAACTGGATTATGCAGTTTCTCCGCAGCAGCTCAGTCTTTGTCGCCGCTATATTTTCAGATGCGCTCGTATCACTGTATATCGATATAAATGGTATTGCCTCATATCGTATCGCTTATAAAGAAAATATTGATATATCGTACAAACTCGATATACCGCCCAGCACTAATTGCATTATAGATATACTTTATTATAATGAAAGTTATAATAATAAGAACTCAGATAAACCATATATTGCCAGGTTTTATATATATATATATATATATATATATATATATATTAGCTTGAGTCCCTCCTGCACTGTAATTCTATGGAATTTTTTTCACCCGTTTTATCAAGAAACAATTACTGTATCTGCTTGCTTAGTAGAGTAATATCTCACATCTCCTCGAAAGTCACATGATTTGAGACTTCATCCATGTCTATAGCATGGCGCGGGAGTTACAAACTGAAGTTTAATGCTTAGTTTGCGGGTTGTTCAAAATCCCTGATCCTTAGTATGTGCAACAATAACAGTGATGCTTTCATTAGGGAAAAAAATGTCTGGGGGTGAAACGACTAGAGAATAGGGATGTGCATCTCATGACTCATGATTCGATTCGATTCGATTCAATACAATGCAATTCGATGCAATATGATGTAATGGAGAAAATTTGATCACTTTTAATGCCTCGAGGCCTGTTTCATAAAACAAGTTAACCAAATAAGCCAGGCTTATTTCAGTTAGTCTGACTCATTGTCAAATGATTTGGTTCCATAAAGCAAATTTAACATAGGTCTAGATCAAGCTTAGTCACTGTGGCAACTTATGCTGGGAAACTAACCTGGGGCCGGTTGCATAAACGGTTTAGACTAGTCTTAAAAAGTTAGTCAACTAATTGTTTTTCTTCAAGACTGGTCATAGCTTTTTAAATTCAGTTATGAAAAGGTAGATTGGTCTTATTTGTATTGGAAAAGTAAGACTGATTACCCTTTGGCAACTGCTAGTTGGTCAAACTATTTTTTAAGACAGTCTTAAGATGGTGGCTAGATTTATGCAACTGGCCCCTGGTCTAAAGCAGGCTAACTGTCAGGCTAAGCTCAGCTCCTCTACTGACCAATAGGAACATAATGATATTACCACTGTCTCACATACTATTTTGTTTTTTTTTT
>NW_015546055.1:278256-279974 GCF_001515605.1 Sinocyclocheilus anshuiensis | reverse complement strand
GTGCCTCGCCCACTCCTGACAGCAAAATGGATATGTTTGCATGACTTTCTAACATTTACAGATTAAAAATATACCTGTGGCATGTCAGTTATGCACTGAGGAAAACACAATGCCTCAAATGCATTAAACAGCACAGATATTCGCAGTTTGTCATGGTGGATCGATTTGATCCATGATCGACATTAAGGTCTGCTAAAGAATAAGCGTGCACAAATTAGTGAGATTGTGTGAATTTAATTTGTCGTTAATGGAACCACTTTAGCCCCGAGTGATTTGTTAGGTTATTTCAAGTCAGGTTTTGGACTTTAATCCCAGTTTTTCCTCGGGTCTCCGTGGTGTTGTGATGCATCATATTCACGCAGCAGCAGCGGTGATGAGAGCGTTTAGAGAGGAGAAATCTATCTACATATAAAATATTGGTCACAGATTATTGGTCACTTTCTAAATAATAAAAGTATAGCACATCCACTAGTAATTATATATCAATGAATCGGTTTTTACCGATGCAAATATGTTAGAAATGATGCATCGCGATATAAATGCCAACTTGTAGTCTATGCACACTTTTTAAACCGATGCATCGCATCGTTAACTTTTTATGCCGATGCACCGAGTGAATCGGGGAATCTTCCCATCCCTACTAGAGAAAGATGTTGGAAAAATAAGTCTTATTTTCTATTCACTTTGATATGCAGTTTTGGACAAGACTCTTCTGTCTGTCAGTATGTTTAATGCATTAGAGCCAAAGCTTTCACTTTGTGTTCAGCTGCTCTGCATGTTTTGCTTCATTTTTTGGACTATTTCACTCAAAAGAATTTGGCTCATGATGTGCATCTTTACCACCGTCATGCCAGGATTTCACAGAGTCTGTGAGCAGTCAATGACATTTTCAGAATGAGTCTCTAAACTCTCATTAGCTCTCTTGAGGTAAGATGTTAAATCTGCCTTTCTGGTGTGGTATTCTCTCGATTCAGCTCTAATTAGTGTAGAGGGAGAGTGAGAGGCTTCACGTTACATTGTTAGTTTAAAGCCCCTCAAGCCTGCACTGGAGCAGGTGGCCCGTCACGGCCCTCGGGAAGGTTGGGGTTTGTGTATGTCTGCTGTGGTTTATGTACAGTGGAAATGGAACTTAATACAGTCTTAGAATCATCAGTCCATTAGCATGCGGCTGTTTTGAAATCGTAGAATTGAAGCTGTAGGAACAGTTTGACTGAGAGGAGATTTGATCCAGCTGTCTGTAAGGAGCAGGCCTTACAGTCAGGGTGGCTGCATGTGTTGATGGAAATAAGTTCGTAATGACATGTTCAACTTTTTCACATCACACTGAACTTTAGTTTCAATGACAGAGTCAAACTTTTGAACATGCAGTATGGTGTAGGTTTGGTAATATGTAGTGTCTGAACTAAACTTGTGCAGTGTGTCTGTACAGAATTTTTTACAAATTAGACATTATGTATATATATATATATATATATGATGCATGCATACTAAAATACTTATATATATAATATATATATATATATATACATATATATATTTTTGCTTTAATCATCATTTTTATTTTTATTTATTTTTCAATCTTGTAAAGAGATTCATAGTATGGACAATGTTTGAACATTTAAACATGATCCTTTAGTTACTCTAATTACTCTAAAATGGCAATATTACCAGAGCAGGTGGAGCACAGGTACAAAAGAAAGAATTAAAAGTAGGCCTGG
>NW_015546055.1:277813-278171 GCF_001515605.1 Sinocyclocheilus anshuiensis | reverse complement strand
AATGTTCGATATAGCGCACGATATAGGCACGTACTATGAGTGATGCAGACAGCACACACAAACACGAACACATGCTGATATGAGTGCTGTGCCTGCCTGTGATGAGGAGATTGTGAATAAAGAATGAATATTAGTCGAATTTGAAATAAACATTTGCATTTGAATGTTAGGTGTGCATCAGGGAGTGTCCTCAGTGGCACGCGAGATGCGGTGATGATGTAAGTGACGTTGTTGCATTTTAATGTTTTATTAGTCTAGCCCACGAGACGCGCCACTGCTGCGTTATTCATTCAGAATATTAGAGAAATATAGAAGCTCAATGCGGAGAAGATCTTGATTAGGTTAAAACTGAAACCAA
>NW_015546055.1:271944-277670 GCF_001515605.1 Sinocyclocheilus anshuiensis | reverse complement strand
GGTATCAATATTTATCGACGGTACACCTTCTTCGATAACGATATAAAAAATGTTTGATATAGTGCACGATATAGGCCCGTGCTATGAGTGACTTGAGTGCTGTGCCTGCCTGTGATGAGGAGATTGTGAATAAAAAAATTAATATTAGTCAAGTTTAAAATAAACATTTGCATTTGAATGTTAGGTGTGCATCAGGGAGCGTCATCAGTGGAGCTCGAGATGCGGTGATGATGTAAGTGACGTTGTTGCATTTTACATTTTTTGTTAGTCTTGCCCACGAGACGCGCCGCTGCTGCGTTATTCATTCAGAATATTAGAGAAATATAGAAGCTCAATGCGGAGAAGATCTTGATTAGGTTAAAACTGAAACCAAGCCATTCACACAGAACGCAAATTCAGCGCATTTTTTAGACAGACAAATATGTCTTTTGCACTCATGTCTCACACAAGAGATGTAGCCATTTAAAGTTAAAACAGTTTAAACGTTTAGAAAAGACTTCGCGACTTTGTGGAGGTTTATTCCTTTTCACTGCATCTCATATGTTTTTAAATGCAATCTGTGTGAATGGTGCTTCGGCTCTTTGGATTAAGCAATGCATAAATACATGATGCTGTTTTTGTTCATAATTGTTTATGCAATTTACGAAATTATATTTGATTTTTATGAGTTAATTTAGACGTAATGCACGTTTTTTTATAGACAGTTATTTCCTTGCGTTGACAAATTTAAATGCGTTGCATTATTTTGCTCATTGCCCCCTCCTGTGGCCTCGGGAGACAAGACAAAAGTTTCCTTAAGACCTATTTAATCTGCATATAAAACATTAGAAATGAGATATGTTTAATTTTTATTTTGTGTTTGATTGTTAAAACAAAATATTGGTTGTTTGTCTCAATAAACTGGGTTAATTTAAAAATACAGTGGTTAAATTAAAAAAAAAAATTCTATTGCTCTTTGTTTTAAAAAAGGTTATAAAAATGTCAATAATTATCAATACCAAACGATATTAAACATTATATCGTTGATACATTTTTTAGCTATATCGCCCAGCCCTAATTAAAAGTATAGTTAATGGAACAGAACTGTGCAAAAAAGTAGAGTATGGATAAATTTGAAGAGAAGGACACAGTGTAAGATAATATGGATTATGCGATCTCTCGCTCTGTGGCTGTTGCTGGCTAGACTTCATCAGCAAAATTTAATGATCTGCTTTCTCTACCTTGTTGCTAGGCAACATTGCCTGTACGACACAAGGAGCTCAAGCCACAGAATCCCACAAGCAGACTGGCATGAGGTCACCAAAAGGGTTTATGGGAACATTTATGTGGCTGTGTGTGTGAGATGTATTTCGCTCATGATATATTTCTTTGTTTTTACTGTTTCTCAGATGTGTTTTTAATTAAAATGTACAGCATTTTTTCCATGCAAAAGTACATGTTATATAATATTGTTAGCACTAACTACTCTTCTTTTGTAGGACCTGCACTTTTTTTAGATGTTATCAGCTTTACACAAACAGGTGAGAATAGGATGGCAGCAATTAGGATCTTGACCACTGGAAAGAAAATGGCAGGAGAAAGAAAGAAAAGCAATATGCGTGAAAAGAGTGTGAAAGATAGAAAGGGAATTTAATATGAATGAATCACACCTGCTAATACTGCTGTTTATTTAGATTCGGCTAAACTGTGCAGTCTTCTCTATCATTTGAACATGCACTGAAATACACATCTTTTTGTAGTTAAATAGAGTTTACCAAATGCTTTTCACAGCAAATATTGCTGACTTTGGTGATCAATGCTCAAAATAAACCTAATTTACATAGAAGGGAGATATGTTTCTGTTGAAAATAATATCAAGTACTTGGTAAAGTGCTATATTAGTGCAGATAACATCTGGATTGTGGCTAGTTATAAATAAGAAACAGGTCTTTGTGATGAAATCTACATACATCTACATGCAAAAAGATGCAACTTCCTGTTGTTTTGGCCCCGAGTTCTAACTGGGGTGAGATGCCTCCCTATACAGTGATTTTGAGCAGCATAAGCATTTTAAAACATCTAGATTTTAACTTCCAGACATAACACTGAGACTTCTCTGGAGAAGAATAGAAAAACAGTGAGAGTAAACAATGATCACAGATGGAGAGTATCGAACATTTTGCTGACTGATGGGCTGCCTTTTTTTTTAGTGATTTGACATCAGCATACAAAACACACCATCTAAAAAAGGACTGCAGAATCTATTGTGTTTATGGAGTGTTTGAATGTGTAATGAACCTCAGCACTCCTGAGGCGTTAGTATGGATTACTGCCCATGAGTCACTGCAGCTAGAGAGAAAGGGAGAGAAAGCCGTAGGTTAAAAGGGTAAACTGATAGAGAGTGTGTAATAAGTGGGGAGCAGAGCTCTTCTTTAGAAGCCTTTGTAACATTGTGTGTGCGGGTGTTGTTAGCCTGCGGGTGAAGAATCAGGTCATGTGTCACCGTGAATGAACGAGCCCTCAGTGAGAAGTGCAGCCTTACTCAGCACTAGAATACACCACTAACATGCTGTCTACAACACACACTCAGTTCACTAACAATACGCAATATGCTACATTACAGACTGCTCATTGTATACTTTCACTCTATACTATAGCCTGCTTAACATAATCTGTAAAGTATAATATACTACAAATTACTGCACCATACTACTACTGTTTAAAGCTCTAATATAATACAAAAGAGCAAAGCATAATTTTTTTATACTGTTACTTATATATACTTTAAATATTTCATCAATGTCCTAAATGAAGCAGGGTTTATAAACAAATCACTTGAATGAATGATTCAGTGACTTGCTCATAAAGACAGTCACTTCTTTAATTGTAAGAGTCAGTGTTTCAATCAAATCGACTGAGTGAATGATTTATTGACTCATTCATACAGAGTCACTTGTTTCGTTATTGAATAAATCTGGCTTTTTAAAAAGATGGCAGTTGTTTCCACTTTTTTTTTAAAGAATTTTTAAAAACTCGATAAAGACATTTATTAACCAAATTTTTCTATTTAAAACAAATGCAGATCTTTTGAAATCTCTATACATCAAAGAATTCTGAAAAAAAGTATTACGGTTTCCACAAAAATATTAAGCTGCACAACTGTTTTCAACATTGATAATAATAAGAAATGTTTCTTGAGCTTCAAATCTGCATTTTAGATTTCTGAAGGATCTTGTGACACTGAAGACTGGAGTAATGATGGAATATATATTTTTTTAATTATAATAATATTTCACGACATTACTATTTTTACTGTATTTGTGTAGAGGAAAAAAAAATATTATTCTCCCCAAACTTTTGGATGGCAGTGTAGTGTCTGAAGCCATGCCACTAGAATATGTCTGGAGTGTATTAAAACATACAGTGGCTTTACTGCTTTAATAATGCATTTGTTGTCATAATGGACTGTAATAGTGTACACTTTATTTGACCTGTTTAACTGAATTTACATTAACATTAGTATTTTATATGAAGCTTTGTGATTAAAAGCAGTAAAAACACTGAAATAGGTCTTGTATGAACTTATTGCAGTGCCTAGTAGAAGTTGGGGATCAAACATGAAAGCCTTGAATAATTATTCATATCATTTTGTACTCATCAGTTATAAAGCTATTACATTTTTAATAATTACCCCCAGAGCCCCTTTTGAGTTTTCCCTTATTTTTCATCCTGATGTTGAAAAACTGGCGGAAGCCAGCTGTTGTAAAAGTGTTTTATCCCGTAAAATTAAATGACTATTATAATCATGTTAATTGCCTGGGCTAAATCCAGATGTTGCTCTCAGACCAATTGATTCTTTTGTCTTACGTGAATTTAATTAAAAGGCTTTGCCCTCTCATAACATAAAAGGCAACTCTCACAAAGCAACCTGTTGTGCAGCTTTTGATGTGCTCTTGAGTTGCTCTTTGATCACATCATGCGGTGTGATTGTATTGCTTAGAACTGCAGCAGAGCACTTCGTTAATCGTTTAGTACACAAAACAACCATGCTAAAGAAACTCCAGTCTGAATATTGACTTAGAATATACTCATCTGTCATGCTACATTATGTTTGATTTAAAACACTTAAGACATTTTTCAAAATGTGACTTTGTGTTCCACAGAAGAAAGTCATACAGGTTTGGAACGTATGGAATCCTGGACTAAAATCTGAGTTTATATCTTGAATTTTTTTTGAAAATGTCTGAAAAGATGAAAAAGTCACAATCACCTTTTTTTTATTTTTTATCCTGGAATGGAAACAAGGTTCTATAGAGATGACATGAGGGTGAGTAAATTACAGAATTTTCATTTTTAGGCAAACTGTTCCTTTAAGTCATAAATTAAGATTGATTTTCTAAATAAGTTCCTAAATGAAACTCTCACGGTTACTAAACAGATAAGATAGGATTCAGGGTTTGGATGTTTACCTAATATGACCTCTGGTGAACATTTGTTTAAAAAAGCTAGTTCTAAAATGTTCTGTGTTGTAGAATGTGATGAAAATACGGTTTGTCCCAGATCTCTGCTATTAAAGGAACAGCTTTGTTACAGTGAATCTGTATGAACTGCCCAAGCGTGAATGACCTACTTCCCCCCCATGGACACAGACTGCTTCATTCGTTCATTCGTTTATTCGTTCCCTCGCTTACACTCTTAGATAGGCCTAGCCTTTAATTAGATACATCTTTAAACCCGCTCTTATCGTTCGTCGAATTGCTTATTGAGTTGAGCTAATGAAATATTCTCTTTGATGAGTGCCGGATGGTGGAGGGTGGATGACCTTTGTTGTAATTGAGTTGATTTCTTTTAACCTGCATTTGAAGGCCATTGGCTTGTTCTCCCCTGCTGTTACTAAAGCAATAAGTCACGAGAGGCCATGGTAAAATCAGTCTAATGCATGGCCTCGAGTGGCTTAATGTGTGTGTGTGTGTGTACAGGTTTTTCTACACTGGTGGGGATTTAAACCTGAATACACACCAACTCATGGGGGTCACCGTGGGGACCTAAATTGAGGTCCCCATGGGTACAAAAGCTTACAAATCATACAGAATGAGTTTTTTTGAGATTGTAAAAATGCAGAAAGTTTTCTGTGAGGGGTAGGGTTGGTGTAGGGCGATAGAAAATACAGTTTGTACAGTATAAAAACTAGGGATGCACCGATACCGGGCCCGATACTGAGCTCTTGTACTCGTACTCGTTAAAATGCCCCGATACCACACAACATGTGATAAGCGCCATATTCAGACAAAGAAACACCAACAACAGAACAAAAGACAGCAGAAAGGAGTTAAGGATGTCTACTACGAAGTATATGTATGCAATGAATATAATGTTAAACATTCAGTATTAAGCCTGTATAGCTGATGTGCGCGAGCTGATAAACAAAGCACGCTGAGTGGATTGAGCACGCGGTGGCGTAGATGCGCGAGCTTGTCGAATGAATATACCTTTCTCACAGACGTCACTGGAAAGTTTGTAGTTCGGTCGGATATGTCAAAAACAAGCAAGTAAAACAGTGCACAAGTTACTTAACGGTGGGGAGAGAGAGACAGAGAGAGAGAGAGAGCAATTCTGTTGTGTGATCTTTGATGTTCACTCACTTAGCACACGTACGCATCACTTGGATTAAAACGAAATCGTAAAAATAAGACCATTCATAGGGGCATTCACTATAAACATCATTTATTTTCAACCTTAGGCATACA
>NW_015546055.1:270523-271349 GCF_001515605.1 Sinocyclocheilus anshuiensis | reverse complement strand
GGAGGAGGGTGGATGACCTTTGTTGTAATTGAGTTGATTTCTTTTAACCTGCATTTGAAGGCCATTGGCTTGTTCTCCCCTGCTGTTACTAAAGCAATAAGTTACGAGAGGCCATGGTAAAATCAGTCTAATGCATGGCCTCGAGTGGCTTAATGTGTGTGTGTGTGTGTACAGGTTTTTCTACACTGGTGGGGATTTAAACCTGAATACACACCAACTCATGGGGGTCACCGTGGGGACCTAAATTGAGGTCCCCATGGGTACAAAAGCTTACAAATAATACAGAATGAGTTTTTTTGAGATTATAAAAATGCAGAAAGTTTTCTGTGAGGGGTAGGTAAAAGTATCGGTATCGGGCGAGTACTGGAAAAAGTGGTATCGGTGCATCCCTAATAAAAACCATTATGCCTATGGGGAGTCCCTACAAGGATTGTGCATCAGACTGTGTGTGTGTGTGTTTCAACAGCATATATGCACACTAAAGTTTAAAAGTTGGGAGTATGTAAGATTCTTTTACTGTTTAGTCTCTCATGCTCCCGAAGGCTGCATTTATTTAATCAAAAATACAGTAAAAACAGTAACTGTGATGGCAAAGCTGAATTTTCAGCAGCCATTACTCCAGTCTAATATGGTGATTTGGTGCCCAGGAAATGTGTTATTTCTTCTAGGGATACGCCGATCCGATATTCATATTGGGTATCAAAATTTTTGATTATTGATTAGAAGGTGCTCCTAATTTTTGACTGTGCTCCTACATTTTTTAAGTAAAATAAGCATAGAGCCCTGGTCAACCCTCTACATTGCGAGTAAATCACTCGCATATGCG
>NW_015546055.1:266664-270180 GCF_001515605.1 Sinocyclocheilus anshuiensis | reverse complement strand
TGCGATTAATTTTTTTCAGTTTAAAGCTTTAAAAATATTTAACTCAATTAAAGCAGGGGTGGAACTAGGGTTGGCCACCTCACTCACAACTGCTGTTTCTGTCTCTTTTTTTTTTCTTGACAAGTCTCCTTTTCAGACACGCACTCAGCTTCAACTCAGCACCAGACACAAGTCAAACGAGCGCGGAAACGGTACAGGTGACGAGGCGCTTCAGTAGAACAACAGTGAACTGTGGTCAGATGAGATGTTGTCAGGCCGTATGTCAGTAAAAACCAATTTACTTGTCCTGTCAGCCGGTATACTGTGCTCAAAGGATGTGCTCTTCAAATGCATGCACAAAGACGGTGGCGCGCGCTGTATATCATTTCATATTAAAGCGCAAAAGAAACCAAGAAAATGCAATGTCGCAGTTATGTCGCCAGTTAAGTCATGAAGTTACCAAAAAGCTGCGATTAAAGCTGCCATAAAACTTTGCATGCATGTAAGTATTATATATGTTGAATTAAGTTTATTTTCTACCCAGTTGACATTTGTTTTCTTATTTTAAACATAAATCCAACAGAATTTATTAAGGTTAAATGGGGTAAGGGGGCGATAACTGTAACAATAAAGATATATATAAAATAATTCTGAATTTGAAAGAATAGCAGAGTTCACACTGCAGCTGTAACGATAACAACACAGATGAACGATATAATTGGAAACACTTTTAAAATGTTTTTTTCCCAACTGATGAATGATAAAAACATTGACAGCCAATCAGAATCCATCCTGCTTTAAAGAGCTTGAGCATTTAAAAAAGTAATAATTATCATTATTGCTATCTTTATAGTTATAGTTGTCTTACACCATTTTACACCAGAATATTTATTTATTTTTCCTGAAAAACAAGACAAAAACTTGCTAAAGCATGTGTTTGCAGTGTAGAGCCTGACTCAGTGAGAAGACAGATGGATGTGTGGTGTTTACCCACTCTTGTGGAGGGCACAGGTCCCTCTCCCCTCTCATTTCATCTACTTCACTTCTTCCATCCATCTTTGGAATGGAACTAAATTGCTGTGTTATATTTTCTAAATCGGTGATTGCTTGGTCACAAAAGCCTATTGCTTCTTGCGCCGTCTCAAAGCAACACTTTATGTTGTGTGCTTTCCTGTTAGTGGAGTTTTTTTCTCTATTTCTTTTTTTGGCTAAAGAAGTAATATCTTCCCTCAGGGCCATAGATAAGACTAATAAAACAGAAAAGCCATGGACAGAATCTCTCTCTCCATCTCACAAAAGCCTGTGTAGTTACGCATGGCAGGGGAACTGATCCCTGGAGTGGCTCTGCTGTAGAACAGGGGTGTAATCACGGAATAGGATCGAAGTGCAGGTCTCCCATGCTGTTCTCTTTCTGTCTCTCATTTACTGCTGGGTAAAGGGAGTGGGAGTTTTCCTGTTTGCCTCGTCAGCATCCCCTGCATTTGTAGGATAGTGAGCACAGCCCTCGTATGTGTCACTGATGAATCAGGAGGAAAAACTACCTTAGATTATTATCATGGGTTGAGAAACAGCACGATATAGATTAAATAGTAGGCTATGTCACACAGACTGTTTTATATTGACTTTCGACAGCAGGCTTTTTTTTTTTTTTTGAGGCGGCACCAGTGGTAGTCCTAGGCAAGATAAGACAAGAATAAAAATATTTTTGCTTAGTAGTTCATTATGTAAATAAGGTTCTGTATGATAGTGAGTGATTATTCAATATCATTAACATTACTTTAACAAACATTTTTTTTTCACTCTAAATTGATTTTATTTTTGTTCATTTTATTTAATTTTTGCATCCAAAAAAAGTTGGATTCCGAATCTACTTGGCTGATAAATCTGAAGGGGCTTGTCTGTGCATTTGTCTATCTGTCTGTTGTCTCAATGTGTCTTTCTTTCTGTTCAGACATCATTACATTTTCACGGTGAAGTAGATGAAAGATAAAACCTGTGTAGACTGTAAAATCTTACTTTGCACTTGAAAGCGGCTGCCTTTGAGTGATGGTGTCTGTGAGAGAGTACGGAGGTGTTTTTAAGTCCCCACAGCAAAAGAAGAACTTCTAGAAAGCAAGGCAGCAAAGTGAACTCTAGGGAGCTTGTGTTATGTGTATTTGTGGGTAGATGTTCTTGTATCCAGAGTTTACCTCGCTAAATCTCTTGGGAAATGGCAAAAAATATACAAATAAAACAAAAAATGAAAACAAGTTTTCTCTGAAATGGAAGCCACTCTTTGTCTTAACATAGCAGAATTTGAAAGCAGTTTTTTTTTCTTTTTGAAGTTTTTTTGTACTCATTCTGAATCTTAGAATGAAAAACATGTTGTCCTATCAGTATGTGCTATATGATAAGAATGCTACAGGCAAAGGAAGACAGATAGAGAGATGAGAGTTTAAACTAAAATGTGCAGAAAGGAAAAAAAAAAAAAGCTACTCTTTTCTTACTTCTAGAATAGAGTACTTCTAGAATAGAGAGGTCTTTACCAAAAAGTAGGTTTTTATGTTTTTTCCAAGGATAGACTAGACAAGTGTAGATGAGCAAACCCAATTTATCGTCAGATGTTTTCCCAGAGTGAACTTCTCATGTTGTTATACTTAATTCACACTAAAAGATGCACATTAGGGCCAGATGTGCTTACAGATGGATTAATGAAGTTTGCCATGTTGTCGAAAGATCATTGTAGTTCCCGCAGAAGAAAAGCTCATGGAATTAGGCCAATCTGTTGAATCATGTGTCCCAGACCCACCTTGGCTGTAATTCAGCACATACTCGAGTGCTAGTGATCATGGAAGTGATTGCTGTGGAAAAGCCATTCAAGTTCACGCTCAGTATACTTGACAAACTCACTTTCCATATCTTCAAAAATCTCATGCGCTTATCTGTCAGAATATACTGAATATACCATTCAGAATATACTGTCAACTGCATACTAGTTTTAAATATCTCGTATAACAGTTAAAACAGCAATTTTAACAGTTAAATTCTATTATTGTACATTGTTGTCTAGGCATGGGATGATTACTGGTTTCAAGGTATACCGCGATTTGAAAATTTCACGGTTTCAAAACCGCTAATATTTTCCGTTATACTGTTCCTGTGGTATGCGCTGTTTTTCATGTCTCCTCAAAGACTGAAAGTGTAGGAATCCATCAGGTTGAGTGCAGTGTTGAGAGTAACACGCCCCCTCCTCCTCCTGTTGGTGCGAGCAGTCAGTCACGTGTGTGTATGACGGCCGAAGGAGCTTCCTCTGGAACTTATGCGATCGGCAACTAGGGATGCTCCGATCCGCCTTTGTCGTCTCCGATACCGATTCCGATACCTAGGGTTCGGTATTGGCCGATACCGATCCGATACCAGTGAAGTTTTTTTCCCTAATTTAAATAAATGTAGAATTTATGTATCTCTGTGTGTGGAACTGATAATCATTCTTTCACAATCTACTAGATACAGACTACTTCATTATAAAGAAAAATAAAATAAACAAATATGAAAAAA
>NW_015546055.1:245846-266393 GCF_001515605.1 Sinocyclocheilus anshuiensis | reverse complement strand
ATTAAAATACATTTCTTTTAAATGTATAGCATATTTTTTAATAAGGCAACAACATATGATAGATACGATAGGACAAAACAAATACAGTGCAGCACGAACTGTTTTTATACAGTCAACCCTCAACGGACACCTTGGCAATTTAATCGTCATTGGCTAGTATATTTTTTTGTTTATTCGCCAGACTGAAATACTATACTATATATATATATATATATATTCAGTGATCACAATCACAAATATGAAGATCTGGTCAGTCGCACTGGTGCTCCTAAATATGTTTTCATAGTCGCACGCAGTAGTAGAAATGGTCGCACTGTGGAGCCCTGTTGACAGTCTATGAGCACGAAAAGCTTACAATGTGCGCACATTGTAAATGCTTCGTGTTAAAAACTGCAAAGCACAAAGGGAAGAGAAATTGATGCGTAGTGTATTATATCTGTGCAACAGCAGAATAATTCGCACAATCGGGGAAAAAATAAAAATAAAATCTCGGATTTGGATCGGCTCTCTCTGACCGATACCCGATCCGAGAAAAATGGCACTATCGGAGCCGATACCCAATATGAATATCGGATCGGCGTATCCCTATCGGCAACCAGCTGTTTTATTGCAGCCGATCTCTGTTCTGGACTTACACAAACTGCGTTGCAATGCATATCATTTTCCAGATGTAATTTATATGAAAATATGAAGTCTGTAAACACCCGTTAACACAGGTCAGAGACGCTGAAGATGGACGCACAGAGAAAAATACTGTAGCAGCCTAGCAGGCAGATCACTCACTGTTCATGATGCACAAACCATTGGAAGAAAATCCTAAATATTGATTTGGGGGTTTATATGAATGTGTTTCTGAGGGGAACTGACTGTCTTCAGACACATTTAGATGGTATTTTCTTTTCATCTCGTATAATTCACATTAAGGCAGTGTTTCAGCGCAGCTCTGCTTTGTTTACTGCGATAACCAAGGAAACGCTGTATCAGCGCCTCCTGCTGTCAGAGAGTAAATCTGCGTCCCATTCAGAGCTGCTGCTGTTTGATTCGTTCAGGCATGTAGTATAATTTCACAAAGCTAGTCAGAACATTCTGTTTTTGCTTCAAATTTGGTTATTAAATCAAATTATGTATATGAAATTATATAAATAAATGATATGAAATTATATAAATGATATGTATATGAATTATATAACTAAAATTAAATAACTGTAATTACAGATGTAGGTTAAATAAAGATGTCAGTCTTTATTTTTCTTATTGTTAGGGCAGCAGTAGCTCTAGCAGCAAATCAACCATCCACATCAAAAGCTGCAGGACAGCCTACATTTCAGAAACAAATCAATGAAAAAATAAACAAATACTACTGTTCCAAATATTCTGTATGTTGCTCAAAATATATTGTGTTCAGGTTTTTTTTTTTGTTTGTTTTTTTTACCCAGACATTTAAAATTAACATATTTTAGAGCTGTAACAACAATACCGTGAAACCGTGATATTTTTGCTTAAGGTTATCATATCGTCAAAATCTCATACCGGCCCATGCCTATTGTTGTCACATGATCCATTAAAGTGCAATAAAAAAGTGCAAAAGTTAGTGTAATTCTTAGTGTGTATTTTCAAACTGTATGTTTAAAAAATGTAAAGTAATTTTCATTTTTAATTTTGTTGTATTTTAACTGCAATTATGAGTTATATCTTAACTTTTGGCAGTTTGATTACACTAAGTCATTTATCACATTAAAAGTGGTCAAATGCATTGTGGGATACGCTGTTTTGTCAGTTTAAAACATTCCTGTAAATGTACCAGAATTAGCCAAAGGCTATTTTTCATCCGCAGTCCCTGGACAAGATGTTACAAGTCACCCTAAAAGAAAATTTAATTAGAAATACATTTTTGTCTGTTCATTTGAGTATTCCATGCCTACATATTGCTTCCTTTCAAATATAGTAAGTAGTATGTCTGAACATATCCTCATCCTCGTAAATATAATTACATAATTACATAAATGTAATTTATGAGGAGCTTCTCCTCTCGAGCAGCTGAAATGAATCAACTACAGCTTGATTTTTTTGAGTCTGAATGATTCTGATTGCTGAATAGAGAGATACGGCATGAATAGAGGTTGTCCCTCAGCACAAATACCCAGAGTGCTCTATCAGAGCTGAAGAGTTGATGGCTGGTTATCAGCCTGTCGTATCTTGCAGTCCTGACATGCTCCGTCTGCTCAGCCGAGAGTTCTTTTGACGTTTCTGACTTCAAGTACATGAAGAAGGCTATTAAACATGTAATGTCTCTGAAGCATGTAATCTGATTTGGTACATAAGTTTAACATGATGGATCAGTCCCGCAGGCGGATGAGGGCTGATGGTGTATCTCCTCTCAAACACACACACACACTTGCACAGTAGAAGGTCTTTTTCTATGTACAGTTTGCATCAGATACATGAAAACACTTGGCTTTACTGAACTGATGCAATATAAGCATTTGCCCATGTTTAATTTTATACACATATCTTCTGATGAAACTGAAGGCTTTTTAAAACTACTGTCTGAATCAGAGAAGAAACATCCATGCGAGCCATCCTTTTTATCACACACCAACATTATTTTACACACACACACACACACGCACAGACACACACACAGAGAGAGAGAGAGAGCTTAAAATGAAGAGCGTAAAAGGAGCTGTAATTTTAGAAAAATGGCTGAGCTCTTGGAAACGAGATAAAAGGACGGTCTTCTACATCTCTTCAGTTAGATATGAAAACCTTGGCCCTGTGGAGAGGCGTATGATCATTACTTTTACATTAAAAACAGCACTTTGCTGCCCATCATTTTGTAACTGGTCTGTTCCCTCTTGTATTTTTGGACAAAGGTTGTAATGCAATTTATTTTGCCATTGAGATTGCTGAAGAGCGTGACATTAGATTAGTTTTGAGATGCCTTATGTTGTAAGTTACGTATGAAAGCGTTAAAGCAGAGATGTTTTAAACTACAGTAGCAAAAAATGATTTGTTTTTGTGAAACACTTTAAACTGTCAGCTTCAGTGAATCAATTCAAAACTCATTCATTTGCTTCATCACTCAAAACTGTTCCAAGCTCTCCCCATTTTTAGTAGGAAAATCATTTAAAATAGAAACAATTTAAAATAACTGTTTTCTATTTTGATGTATATTTAAATGTAATTTATTCCTGTGATGGCAAAGCTGCATTTTTAGCAGCCATTACTGCAGTCTTCAGTGTCACATGATCCTTCAGAAATCATTGTAATATGCTGATTTGGTGCTCAAGAAACAGACATTATTATTATTATCCATGTTGAAGACAGTTGTGCCTAATAGTTTTTGTTGAAATGTGATACATTTTTAATCTATTCTTTTTTAAATAGGCTATATTCTTTTATTTTCATCATGCATTACATTTTGTGGATCTCTAAGGGTAGCCAAGTCACTGTGCTGTTTCCAGTAGGCATTCCTGCTCTGAACTGTATCGAATGTCCCACTTTTCCTTCCTTTAGTGTACTGTTTTTGGCACGGGAAGTATCTATCTCTCCGTAGCTGGAGTAGCTGGAGTACAATAATGTAATTGATTGGTTCTGTAAGCAGAGATATGTGAAGATACTCAGCTCCCCTGCAGAGACGAGCTTTGTCATATTGAATATTGATCTTCCTGTCTCGAGTCCTCTGTGGATAAGAAAGTTCTGTGTCAGACTGGAGCACTGCTCCTCTGCTTCCTCTGCTGTATTTGAGACTCCTTTTATCAAAATGCTTGTTTTTCTGTGGGGTAAAGATTATTTTATTTAGCAGCTTGGCAGAACAATGTTTGCTGGAGGTAGACAAGCATACGCCTACTGAAGTGCGTACTGCTTAGGTTGTGTAATGTGTGTTAGTACAAAATACATTCAGTCTGTAACAGGAATGGTCTTCATGCTGTTTATTAATGGTCCTTAATGACATGAAACCGCATAATTAGTGCTGGGCGGTATGACCAACAATGTATTATACCGGTTTCACGGTACATGACGGTATTGTTTTTCCATGCATGACCGGGTGTTAACCATATTTTCTACTGCTGGAGAGATGAAATACTGCAGTATATTGACTTAGAATGCCCTATTTTACGCGGGAGCTGATGGCAGGGGGCGGTGGATATTTGTGGCGGTCAATGTGGATATTGTGGATGAGTTCTTCGGTGTCATCACGTTCTATTAGTTCTACAGCTTCGGTTTCTGAACTTTCACGCTTAGTAACACATACAGCTGTTCCCTCACCACAGTGCAACAGTGAAAAGGGACCCCTTTCAAACAGTGTCGCGTTCCAAACGTTGTTTAAGCGACATACACCGGTATTGCAGTATTTTAAAAATTCATATAACAAAAATAAACACCGGTATTCGGTATGAACCGGTATACCGCCCAGCACTACGCATAATATTACATATTTTAGAGTAAAAACGAATATTCACTATTGTTCAAAAGTTTGGGGTTGGTATGTTTGTAATGAAGTGTCTTTTGCTCAACAAGGCTGCATTTATTTGATCAAAAATACAGTAAAACGTTAATCTTGTGAGATTTTATTACAATTTAAAATTGTTTTCTATTTCAATATATTTTGAAATATAATTTATTACTGTGATGGCAAAACTGAATTTTCAATCAGCCATTATTCCAGTCTTCAGTGTCACATGATCCTTCAGAAATCATTTTAATATGCTGATTTGATGCTCAAGAAACATTTCTCATTATTATTAGTGTTGAAAACAGTTGTGCTGCTTAATGTTTTGGTTGCAACCATGATACATTTTTATTTTTTGATGAATAAAGTTCAAAAGAACAGCGTTTATTTGAAATTGAAATCTTTAGAAACACAACAAACATTTTTACTGTCACCTTTGATCAGTTGAATGTGTCCTTGCTAAATAAAAGTATTAATTGTTGTTCTTTTTTTATATAAATCTTACTGAGCCCAAACTTTTTGAACGGTAGTGTATAGTGGAAAATGCTGTCTGAGAAAAGCTTGATTTTGTTTATTGAGATTTAGTTGAATCTTGAGAAGTGTACATTATTATAAGACATCGCTCTGAGCCTTAGTTAAGTCTGTAGTCAGAAAAGTCATTGTAGAGGCTTAAAAGTTCTTACATTTTGATAAAAAAGATTATAATCATTGATTTTTTTCCCTCTCTGTAGAGTAACACATTCTAATGAATTTTGCACCATAAAATGTATTATGAAAAGTAAAAGATTCAGGTTTGACTGCATGTGTCAAAATGTTTAATCCAAAAAGTGTTTTACACTATCTGCTTTTTTTTTCTGGCAGAAGGACATGACCCTGAAGCCCCATGAGCGGAGACAGAACCAGGCAGGACCGCTGCGCAAGAAGAAGTCCGGCCGAGTGCCGAACGGGCTGAGCTTGGACCTACACAAGGACCGACTCAACCACAACAACCACCAGCACCACCACTCTGACCAGGAGAACAACCCTCGCCTGGCCCATACACACAGCAAGAAGAAGAAACACCTGCAGAAGAAACACCGACCTGTGAGTCCAACTTTATCTTTTCACACAGGAAAACATTACAAGGCCTTGTATTTGGTTAATTTGTTTCCTAAAGATTTTCCACAATCCTGTGCATGAGCTTTAGCACATGGTTGAGTAAAGCTGTTCAAAAACAGATTTAGTTTTTATTGTCAGTTAGTCATTTTGCTGCTTCAGCTTAAACTTAAGCTTTTATGTTTTCCATTTACATCTAATTACAGTTTACTTTATTGAGACACTTTTTTTGTTTCAGTGTTTTTATGAATTTCTTTACAAAATTATATCATGATTAGGTTGTGTATTGAGATGATGTAAAACTACAGTCATGCTAATTTCTCAACACCGTGTATAATGTCAGTCTGTCTTCACTGGCAATGACTGAACAACAGAAGAGGTGCGACAATCTGACTTCATTAAGGTGGAGCTCATTTGAATCAAGTAATTGCCAATGATCATTAGCTGTCTCTGTAGCAGCCTAAGACTTATTACTAATCTAATCAGAGGAGGTAATTAATATGACACCAGGTTTTACAGGCAGGCTGGTGGTTTGTTGGGTCTTTCAGACATTACACAATGACAAAAGTGTGGACTGATTTACAAAAAGTGCCAAAGTGGGGAGAGAGAGAATAATAAAGATTGTGTCCTCTAAGATTAGATGCGTAAAGACACTGCTGATTAATTCCATCATTAAGGATGAATGAGAAGAGGACGGGCGCTGGCTTTTTTTTAACTTGTTTTATGGTGCTAATTAAATTAGCTACTCTTGTTATTGTTGCTGCGAGGTGTTGCACTCTTGCTCTTTGTGTTTGTGACATCCTCTTGTTTTTACTAATGAGTATTTATAGCATGTTTACACAGAGGAATTGCTACTACAGAGCAAGCAATGAGATGGCCGCACACTACACTGAACACACACCCATGTGCACTTAAAGGAACAGTTCACCTAAAAAGTGAAAAATCTGTCATTATTTACTTAGCCTAATGTGGTTCCAAAACCTCTATGAATTTCTTTTTTTTCCCCATGAAATTTAAATGAATTTCATGACATCACAATAATCCACGAGTAATCCAGATGACTCCAGTCCATAGATTAACGGCACTTGCCGTCCAATAATCGTGATAAGCTTTGTGCTCTGTTGACTTTTAATAAACAAAGCATCAGCTTTAAAATTCTGCCAAATTCATAATGAAATTCAAACAATAAATACCATTTTGGCGTTCATAAATGTGGCATGAGCGATCACTTTAGCGCCTCAGTTCAAGCGCCACGTGAACCCATCATTCTTTCTCTTTACTGCTGTAGTACGAAATAAACATGAATGTACATCAAAAGGTATTTTATAAGATACAGTACATCTTACTGAAATTTCTCATGTAATCTCTCATTCAGGAAAACTTGTAAAGCTTGTAAACAATGCCACATAAAAATCATTTACCTCAAAATAACCATTCAGCATCCATAAGCTTAGTCAGCAAGAAAAATAACTATAAAAAGGAGCATTTTGCATATTGAATATACTTATTTTTACTTAACCTGTTGTCTACATGATAAGAGAGAATGCAAGGAGCTAAAAATTAAATTCAACACCTTCTATATAACTGCATGTTACTAATGAAGAAAAATAGACTGGATGTGTGCAGGACATATGACAACATTTATAGAATGCATTGAGGAGGAGCTCAAAATACACTCAAAGGCCAAGTGATGCTGACATAGTTATGGTCCATGATATTGGCACAGATTCTGTGTAATAAACAATTCTTTGTGATTGTGTATAGTTCTGAAGTTGGAAAAGATGTTTAGTTCCCATTTTAAGTGAACCTTAGTTCCCAGGACATCTACAAGATGGATTAAAATGCTGACAAAGACAAGAAAAGATGAGACATAAACACATAACAGTATGACGGAAATGTTAAAGTGTAAAAAAATAAATAAAAATAATAAATACAACACTTTTATTCTGTGGCACTTAAAAAAAATAATTTGGGGCTTATTTTTGTTTCTTATAAGAGCCAATGGCTCCTTAATTGTTTATGTCTGGAGCCCTGTGTGGATTTTGATGTGAGAGGACAAAAGAGGATGGACTTTTTCCACTGTAAGAAGCATTATTATGGATTATGGACTTGTACTTTTGGCCAGAAGTGACTGTTTAAAGTTAAAACGGCTTAATGATGGATTTTGTTTTTACAAACACACAGCTGTTCATTTCACAAGGTGTTAATTGATGGACTGGAATCGTGTAGATTGTTTGTGGATTATTGTGATGTTTTTATCAGCTGTTTGTACTTGCATTCTGATGGCACCCATTCACTGCAGAGGATCCATGGATGAAATAATGTAATGCTGAATTTTCTCAAATCTGTTCCAATGAAGAAACAAACTCATCTAGCCTACATCTTTTATGATTTAAAGGTGAGTATGTTTTAATTTTTTTGGGTGAACTATTCTTTTAAGCACATAAAACACAAGAAATGCAATAAATGTCTCATAAAAGTGGTCCATACACTTTAAAACTTACATTTTAAAACTTGTAAAGTCATACAGTAGCTTTGTGTTATTCGCTGACAATCCAGGGTGCTGTAAACTTCTGCATTAAATTGATTCATCTAACTGAATAATTGAAAGAATATGGCTCAAAAGAATGATTCATTTATTCATGCTCCAAGGAGAGCTTGATCTGAAGTCAAGATTTTTGAAGATGATGACCTGAATTTGAGTCTGTTCCTCAGACAATGCTACAGTATGACTTCAGGATACTCATTTGGACATGGATTATACCTTTATGGTGCATTTGCATCTGTTTGAAGCTTCCCAATTCATTGTAATAGGATGTGGATTGTACATTCTTCAGAATTCTCAGTGATACAGGTTTGGAACCACATGAGGGTAAGTAAATAATGACAGTTTCTTTTTGGGGGGTGAAATATTCCTTTAAACACATGCTCAAAGGCATATACACACTTTTCACATAGATGGAAGCTGCAGGAAGGGTACAGGTACCATTTGTCCTTGTTAGAGAGAAAGAGAGAGAGAGATTGCACAGCTCTCTCGTTCATCATGTGTATTCTGCCCATGGCTGAATTAAGGGCAGACAAATCCATCTCTCATGGAGCAGTCCGAGGGAAGTGATGGCTAGGACACTTTAAGCTTTTATCAAACACCAAGGCAATGGCTATAAACTTGAGTTACTCTGGATAGTGGGGGATTAAATTCCCTTTCTTCATTGTTTCATCCTCTTTCTCCCTCGCCCTTCTTTTCTGCCCAGCTGTGTGTGTATGTTGTGCTGCACAGGTGTGAGTTTGACATCTAGGGCATGAGTCAAACATTGCGTATGTATGTATGTATGTAAGTTTTTGTTTTAATAAGATCAAAAATACAGTAAAATTAAGAACTATGTGTTTTATCTATTCTATTATGATTTCTAGTTTAAAATCTAATTTCCTTTAGGTTTTATCCCCTAGGCCAGAGAATTGCATTTTCTACCTGTGTGTTTGTGTTTGTGTGAATGAAAGGGTCTGTTCACAGTTGTGTGTGTGTGTGTCTGTATGTGGGTTTGAAGTTCCAGCAGATGGGTCTCAATGTTTCCTGCTCAGTTGACTCTGTTGACAGCTCTGACTCACCTTTATATCGCTGTCACACAAAATATTGTTCACAGTCTTGGCTTCAGAACCCCTGGCTGCCCTCTCCTGAGCCCTGAACAGCTGTCCACTACAGTGCCTGTGTGAAGAGCACTGATTTAGAAAAACGGGGTATCTGGCAGGCGACCCTGGGGAAGACTCATAGGATCCAGAGGAGCACTCATATCACATATTGCCAGGAAAACATGATTATCCATCCATTCATTTTCTAAACCGCTTGTCCTATGTACTGTAGGGTTGTGGGGATGCTGGAGTCTGTGCTAGTGTCTTGGGGTGTAGGTAGGGAAACACGCTGGACATTGCTAAGGAAAGCATGACTATACTTCATATACTGGAGTTAAAGTTGACTTACAGGCTATATCTTTTATAATATTTATATAAATTTAATTTTTACACACACACATATATATATTAACCTAAATGCATTTTAACCTAATGTATTTAACTAATTTCATATGTTTAGAAAATAAACATTTTATTTATAGGTATACATAGGCATTTAATATGCACCAAAATGTACGCACATAGTTTTACTACATAATTTTACACATATTTTTTAAAGAAATTAATACTTTTATTCAACACATTAAAGTCATTAAACTGATCAAAAGTGACAGTAAAGACATTTATAATGTTACAAAAAATTTCTGTTTCAAATACAGTGGGTATAGAAAAGAATCAGGCCCCCCCCCCTTAAAATTTTGCCCCATCCATTTTTCCGTCTATCCTGACAAGTGCTCCAGTCCTGCTGCAGAGAAACACCCCCATAACAGGACATTACCACCTCCATGCTTTACTGTAGGAATGCTGTTATTTGGATGGTGAGCTGTATTGGATTTCCACCATACGTATCGTTTGGTGTTGAGGCCAAATAATTCATGATATGATATCAAACAACATTGATAATAATAAGAAATGTTTCTTGAGCAGCATATCAGCATATTAGAAGGATTTCTGAAGGATCATGTGACACTAAAGACTTTAGTAATGGCTGCTGAAAATTCAGCTTTGCCATCACAGGAATTAATTACATTTCAAAGTGTGTGTGTGTGTGTGTGTAATTGTAAAAAAAATACAATTAATTTCTTTCATATATATTCATAAATTTAGAATGTGCTAAATATGATAGACAGAGACATGTTGAGGTTGGAGTGTATAGACACATGGGCTTTCTAGGCACTTTCCTGTGTTTGCACTAAATCCCAGATTCACAAACAGCAGCCATATATAAACAGAAAGCCAGCAGCAGACTCAGACTCAGATGCCTGACGTATTACCTCCTCCTGATAACACCCCGCAGTCAGGGAAAAGGAAACACCCAGCGGTACTCTCCACATCCACTATTTGTCAAGTTCTCATAGGCATGTATGGCAGAGATATATGAACGAGCGTCTCTCATAACCCAGTGGTAATTAGAGGCTGCAGGAATGTGACATGTTTAGAAATATTCATTAGGAGAGCTGTCACTACCGTTGTGACAGCTGTGTACGTTCATATCAGAGTGTTGTGATTTTGAAGTGGCTGTCTTTAAATTGTAGTCTTAATTTGATAATCAAGTTTTGTTAGTGCTGATATTTACTTTCCTGACAAATTCTGGGAATATCATATTTAATATCATGGATATGAATAGTGGGTAGTAGATAGAGAATGGGAAATTAAAGTTGGTTGCTCATCCACATGTGCACCATTGGGTAGTGTTGGGTGGTACTGTATGTTACAGTGATTTTAATGCACTTTTTATTTGACCATAAAGTATTTGGCAACACTTTCTTAAAGAGTGTGTCATTGGATTTGTTGTGCCAATTCTTCTCTATTGTAATAGTGTCTCTGATTTAAACTTCAATAGCAATATGAACAGCCTTTAATAGCATTCAGTAGTCTTTGGTGTTATTTCAGACTGTATGTTTTAATTAATCAGTTTGAAACGTAAAAAATGTGTGATGTGTTCTCTGGCCTTTTTTAATGTTTTTTTTTTTTTTTACTGCTACTGATACTGTTTAAATTATTATTTTAGAAATTATAACTTTTATTCAGCAAGGATGCATTAAATTGATCAAAAGTGACGGTAAAGACAGTAACAGACTGTTTTTCAAAGAATACTGGAAAAACCTGTTCACATTTTCAATAAAAATATAGCAAAACATTTTTAACATTCATACTAGTAAGAAATGTTTGAGCACCAAATCAGTATATTAGAATGATTTCTGAAAGATCATCACATAAATAAATGACATTTTAAAATATATATATAAAAACGTTATTATAATAATAATAAAATGTTATTATAATAATATTTCACAAATCACAATATTACTGTTTTTACTATAGTTTTGATTAAATAAAAAAAAAATGGTGAGAATAAGAGACTTCTTGTGTAGGTAAATATTTCTATGATTGTGTTTAGTTATATTGATGCATTTTAAAATTATATATATCAATTATTAATTAAATATTATTTTCCCTTGTGTTAATTAGGTGACAATCGGTTTAATATATATATTTTTTTTTATATTGCTTTTTTTTTATAATTACTTACATTATACATTTACAGTATACTTGGTTACAATGGCTATTTGACATATACAAGATGTATATATGTATTGAAATTTATGTATGAAAAAAAAAAGGATGTCGCCCTACCATGGAGTACTTGTGTGGGTATCTGAGTTCATGCACTAATCACAGGGCCATGCTCAGATGAGGTTAGCATGGTTGTCATCTGCCTGGGAGGTTGTGTGTGTGCAAGACTTTGTTTATGAGTCAGTATTTGTGTGTGAATGTGAAGTGTTGTTTTTGTGTCAGAATGTGTGTGTGTGTGTGACAGCAGTGGCATGCTGAGAGGCCCATCTGGCCAGACACAAGCACTCATTCTCTGGCCTTGCCGCTGGGAGCTGTGTTCAGTCTGTGTGAGAAATGTACACAGTGTGACACTGCCGAAGAGGACACAGGGCCGGTATTGTCCTGATCAGTGTGTCCTCTTATTTACACACATGTGTGAGTGGTCAGTGGTTTGCTCAGTGTCAATGTCTGCAGGTGGCTGTATATGGGCCAGGATTACATTTTGAGACACCTGGATTGAGAAGGTTTACCGGTTGTAAGTATTTGTTTATGGACATGAAACTATGATACATTATATTATGTTATGTTGTGTTATCTTATGTTATATTGTGTTATCTTATGTTATATTATATAATGTACTTTTTCATTCTATGTACAGTTTGTGTGGCCACTTAGCACCAATTGCATCAGAGAGAGACAGATTTTTGTTATTTCAATTAAATAAAACCATTTATGATGTTCCTAAAAAAGTGACCAGCCAGCTGGCAGTGACTGATTTTATTTATTCAGCAAAGCCAGTCTTTACTTGGTGGGTGTTAATTTTGGACCATGTTTATATGCGTGGTTGTTCATGTCAGTTATAGAGCCCACTCTAACCCACAAGCATCTCTAAGGCACACATGGAAACTCTCTCTCTCTCTCTCTTTCCTCTTCTACTCTTTCTTGTGCTCTCAGGTTTACAAGGTTTGCAGCGGCTTCACTTATGCCTCCATCAAAGAACACACAGACACCCAGGAGCAAACACTTGCAGTGTGACTCAGAGACACACAAACACACACCTGATAAATGCTAGCTTCAGTCTTGACTCTACTCCAAAACTGAATGCACTAAAGTGGTAGTATTATTAGGCAGGGATTTTCACACTGGGTTCTGCGGAAAAAAAGTGCATATATATATATATACAATTTGAAGTAACTGATTAAAATTTTTATATATTTTAAAATGTGATGGCAAAGCTATAAAAATATATACTATACATTTTTGTGATGGAAAAGCTGAATTTTTAGCAGACTTTACTCCAGTCTTCAGTGTCACTTGGCACCCAGATATTTTGTCCCGGGCCCATTTGAATTTAAGCTACACTTTTTATGAGTCACTTAAAACTCCTGTCTGTTTTCTTTATTTCTGGCAAAGAAATTTGCCCTAATGTTGTCTTTGTGTGACAGTTACTCTTACTGCTACTTCCTGTCAGGCCTCAGTGCTTCCTTTTCCTCTGAGTCTTAATGCTGTTTGACAAGACTAGGCCGTGATGTCCCCCTATCACAGTGCGGTTCTAATTTCTCCCCCTTGCTCATCTCTCTCTCTCTCCCCGTTTGGAAGGGATGGAATTAGCTTATTTTCCACTCACCATGTATTACAACGTCTCGGCTTGACAGGATTGGGTGAAGCGTTAACCTCGCAGACAAGCTTGTTAAGCATTGTTGCGGTGGTGACTGGGCTAAAGACAGGATAATAGACACCCCGGCTGCCGGCCGTCCGTCAAGTTGAGGGTGGGCAGTCCATATGCTGAAATTAAGCGAGAGCAGTTTACCTGTATGGGTTGTAATACCTCGGACAGTTGCTGTCAGTCAGACCGCTTGTGTAGCCAGCATTAATTGCACCTCACTACAGCACTTAAAGAGCAGCATTGCTAAAACTGCATGTCAGTCAAACCAACCCACTTAGCTGACATCAAAAACAAATGGCCCTTCAGGAAGAGTTGCACACAGATGCACACACTCTTTTTAATAAGAACAATGTAAAGATTCTTAATCAACCGTCTTGTTTAGTTGCAAGACACTGCACTGACACTGAACCATTATAGAGACTTTTAGCAAATGTAAACTCCCTGTGGTTTTTGTAGTATTACCTTGAGTTTACTTCCTCCACTTCACTTTATGAACTACTAAACGGAGACAAGCATGGGGTCAGAACTGCTTCAACTAAAACTGTTTATTGTATACATTGTTTATATGTTTTGATACACAAAAAAACCATTGCAATTTTTAGCCAGTCAGAAGAACTGTCCAACCAGTCATAGTGCAACTATGTTCACATTTGAAATAGTTAACCTTGGGTTATTCTAATCTAAACCCTGGGTACACCACTGCAGTAAAAACATTCATATTGTGGAGTATTATTACAATTTAAAGTAACTGTTTTCTTTTTGTATTTTATGTTTTTTTATGTATGTATTTTATGTATGTTTTCTAAATGTATTTTAAAATGTTGTTTATTTCTGTGCTGGCAATGCTTAATTTTTAGCATCCATTACTCCAGTTTTCAGTGTCACCTGGCATCTAAATATTTTGTCCCGGGCCCATTTGAATTTAAGCGAGCCCTTTTATGAGTCACTTAAACCCCTGTCTTTGTTTTCTTTATTTCTGGCAAAGAAATTTGCCCTAATGTTGTCTTTGTGTGACAGTTACTCTTACTGCTACTTCCTGTCAGGCCTCAGTGCTTCCTTTTCCTCTGAGTCTTAATGCTGTTTGACAAGACTAGGCCATGATGTCCCCCTATCACAGTGCGGTTCTAATTTCTCCCCCTTGCTCATCTCTCTCTCTCTCCCCGTTTGGAAGGGATGGAATTAGCTTATTTTCCACTCACCATGTATTACAACGTCTCGGCTTGACAGGATTGGGTGAAGCGTTAACCTCGCAGACAAGCTTGTTAAGCATTGTTGCGGTGGTGACTGGGCTAAAGACAGGATAATAGACACCCCGGCTGCCGGCCGTCCGTCAAGTTGAGGGTGGGCAGTCCATATGCTGAAATTAAGCGAGAGCAGTTTACCTGTATGGGTTGTAATACCTCGGACAGTTGCTGTCAGTCAGACCGCTTGTGTAGCCAGCATTAATTGCACCTCACTACAGCACTTAAAGAGCAGCATTGCTAAAACTGCATGTCAGTCAAACCAACCCACTTAGCTGACATCAAAAACAAATGGCCCTTCAGGAAGAGTTGCACACAGATGCACACACTCTTTTTAATAAGAACAATGTAAAGATTCTTAATCAACCGTCTTGTTTAGTTGCAAGACACTGCACTGACACTGAACCATTATAGAGACTTTTAGCAAATGTAAACTCCCTGTGGTTTTTGTAGTATTACCTTGAGTTTACTTCCTCCACTTCACTTTATGAACTACTAAACGGAGACAAGCATGGGGTCAGAACTGCTTCAACTAAAACTGTTTATTGTATACATTGTTTATATGTTTTGATACACAAAAAAACCATTGCAATTTTTAGCCAGTCAGAAGAACTGTCCAACCAGTCATAGTGCAACTATGTTCACATTTGAAATAGTTAACCTTGGGTTATTCTAATCTAAACCCTGGGTAAACAGGGTTTCTTTATCCAGGATTAACAATAATGTTTTGGTACTGTAATTTGGTATAATTCAGTACAATACAAAAGCAGTGTTAATTCCCTACCCAGGGTTAAAGAGAGGTTTAGAACGATGACAACGCAGGGTTTAGTGCAATGTGAAAAGCCTTATGGTGTCTTTTCTTCAAGGTTTTTATTTATTTATTTAAAAGATATGTGATGTTCAGGTGTAATAATTATACAGGAACCAAGTTAAATACATTACTCGTACGATAGCTAGATGGATGGATGGATGGATGGATGGATGGATGGATGGATGGATGGATGGATGGATGGATGGATGGATGGATGGATGGATGGATGGATGGATGGATGGATGGATGGATGGATGGATGGATGGATGGATGGATGGATGGATGGATGGATGGATGGATGGATGGATGGATGGATGGATGGATGGATGGATGGATGGATGGATGGATGGATGGATGGATGGATGGATGGATGGATGGATGGATGGATGGATGGATGGATGGATGGATGGATGGATGGATGGATGGATGGATGGATGGATGGATGGATGGATGGATGGATGGATGGATGGATGGATGGATGGATGGATGGATAGATGGATGGATAGATAGATGCAACTAAGCATCTACCATGTTCCAACCAACAGCTTGAACATACGTAGTAATGGTTTTAGCTATCATTCGTAGATGTTGGTGTCTAGAATGTTAAACAAGGTCTATAAACATCTCAAGATCTTTCTTCTGCTCAATTCTCTTGTTCTTCCCATATTTTAGGATGGGTTGCTAACCAAACATTTCTCCAGCATTCTATTTTTTCTTTTAGAAACTTCAGTGGAGATATGAGTCAGTGGAGAAGCTGGTAGTTTGTGGAGCTTGTGTTTGTTTTTCCGCTGGTCTGGCCAAGGTTTCCAGAGTGAGGTTCTTGATCAGCTCATAGAGATGGAATTTAGCTCTGCATGGATCAACAGTTGTACATCTGGACTGGAACTGAAGGCCAGTGTTTTAGATGCCAACATCACATTTGTATAGATTGGTGTAGCCTTCTTATGGAAACCCAGGCATTGCTCAAAACCCTTCTTGAAACCCAGGTGAACAGAAAACAGGAATAATTCACCAAAAATGTAAATGATCAAAATATCATTAAACCTGACAGTATATTTCATAGCTTTTTAAATTCACTAACTTATCAGTTTCCTTTACTGTTATTATACAGTAAAGAAAACTGAAAATTATTTTTAAAGACTGTTCCACACGTCCTCTTCATTCACAGCTCATTCTTCACATAAACAGTGAATCATTTCTCTCTCAGTGGCCATCAAACACCAGGCAATAAGCAAAAACATTTCTTGGAAAGAAATACTGTATTTTTTCAATAGTACACAACAGTTCATACATATTACAAATATACAGGAGACATGTTACAGACATAGCTCATTTGTTTGAAATGCATCTGTTAAAGTATAATATAAGCCCATATAAAAGCAAAATCCAAAACTAAAACTTCATTCCCCTCAACCCACGCCCCCCAAAAATTGCTTTACGTAATACAATGTTACACAATAAGAACAATAACAGCATAACTAATGTACTACAAAAAACATTTCTACATTTTTTAGGAAGGACTTTCTTTGAAAGTGTGCTGATTTTAAAGCTCCACCATTATACACCTCAAAGAAATACTTCAAGGGATCAATCACCCAAAAATTAAAATTCTGGTATCATTTACTCACCCTCAAGTTGTTCCAAACCTGTATAAATTTCTTTGTTCTGCTGAACACAAAGGAAGGTATTTTGAAGGATGTTTGAGGCCAGACAGCTTTGGGGCACCATTGATTGCCATAGTAGGAAAAAAATACTATGGTCAATGTCAATGGTGCCCCTAAAACTGTTCGGTTATAAGCATTCTTCAAAATACATTCCTTTGTGTTCAGCAGAACAAACAAATTTATACAGGTTTGGAACAACTTGAGGGTGAGTAAATGATACCAGAATTTATATTTTTGGGTGAATGTTCCCTTTCAGTTAGATGGGCTGTTGAATTGTGCAGTAGCTAATGCCAAGTTATCCAAATAACTGTAAGATTATCTGGCCCTCATTGACGATCCTGATGTCCCCTGGTCTATCATGGGCATTGTCTCCTCAATGCATTCTGGGATGAGGGCTTCATCTGCAGCCTGGAGAATGCACAGTTAAAAAATAAGATTCAGTACAGAAATATCAAACTTAATTTCAATAATTTAGTAACGTCTGTATCCTGAGAAATGTGAACTTGAATATAATAAGAACCAGTCAACAAAGACTGATTACAGATAACTGTTGGACATCAGTTCTAGGATTGCGAATGGTAGGCCAAGAAATCCAATAGTGTCTTCCTACAACAAACTGTAAAATTATATTGCACACTTTGAATACGTACATGGATAATGGCAGAAATGTCCAAAGTGTGGATGTTTCGGTAACTCCAATCTAACTGCAACTGCTACTGTGCACCCTTAATACACTGACACATCCAATGGACAGGGAAGAGAGAAAAATAATAGATTAATATTAACATTTGCAACATTGTCAGACAAAGATTTTAAAAGTAGCAAACATGTGATTTAAACGGATGAACTAAACATACAGATTACAGTATAGTTTCATAAATAACATTAATGTAGAGGCTTTGGACTGACAGTGAAGTGGATGTCAATAAGTGCACTTGTCTGGTGAAATATCAGATATCTGTAAAATATCAAAAGTATGCATCAGTTTTAAAACTGACTATTGGATTATGCTCATCAAATTATATTAAGACGCATATCATTCAAAGTAGTCATCAGAGATGTACACATGTGAAGGCAACCTCTTAAAACAAAAGTAAAAGTTATTAATAATACTCACCACTACTAAACAGCATTCCAAAAAAAAAAAAACAGTTCAGGAGAATAAATGTAAGAAATGCGAAATGCATATTTAAAAATTCAACAACCTCCCCATTGCCATTTTTTCAGTGCATAGTCTGAATAAGCAAGCTAGGACTTGACTGTTACACCGTATTCTAACCTTTATGGGCATTGATGATTCCATAAAGAACTTTTAACATCCATGGAACCTTTCCATTCCACAAAAAGTTCATAATAGTAAAAACTTTTTTTTATGCATCACATTACACAATTACAGTCATTTAGACATTTTTAAGACTAATGGACAGTTTTGAGGAGGGATATTGTGGACCAGTGAGATTTCATGATGGGCAGGGCTACCAAGCGATTAGTTTAGGCCAAAAAACATTGAAAAACATGGAAAAGATTATGGTTTGTTGCTTTGTAGTCTTTGTGTCTTGTAAGGATATGATGTAACATTCTGTATGAAACTTAAACTAAAATACCAAGCTTAACAAAAACCAGTAGAGAGTTTGGAACTACTATTGAATTTACTCAAGACTGAGTATTACTCTTTATCTCCAAAACTAAGGTAGAGTTCGAAATCATAAGAAGTAATGCATCACCCTCAGGTGGATCTGTGAAAGAACCAGGAGGTGTTTGGCACCAAGTGAACCTGTAAAGACACTATTGATCAGGTAACCATGCAGGGGTTCTTTGAGGGAATGGGAAAGTAAGAGCAGAGAGAGGAGATGCAGAAGCATGCTGGGCAAAATCCGAATGAAAAAGGAAGAAGTGGAAGTGGAAAGAGAAAATTGCACATGGCTTTTATGGTAAGAACAGATGGGGTAATATTTTATGCCCAGTACACAGCACACAGAGAAACATAAATTCCAGCCTGTATTGAATACAGAGCCTCCTGCAGGGAAGCCGTTCATAGGTTCAGGCCCTTTCTGTGCTCGTTTTGAATAGCTCCCGGGAGAGATTCTCCTCTAGTGATGATCAAGGAACAGCTCTCAACACTGAAATCCTGACTTCTCGTATGATAAGAGCAACTGGACTATGACAAGAAAAAACGTTTTCCACTCAGCAGTGAAGAGCAGCTTTAGCTGAGTCTATTCTGGATGAATAAGCAAGCAAGCTCTCACCATGGCCTACATAAGTGCAGCTGAATTATGAGGTACTAAAGACACTATGTGTTGGCACTGTGGAGGTGGAAATATAATCTGTGTGTGACTGTTTCTGTTTGGAGGGATAGAGTGAATGAATGATCTGGGTGTGTTCTGATATAACTCAACAAATTGGCCATAAAGTGAATTGAATTTAATAAATAAAATCAAATTATGGCCACATGACCACCACTGAGCCACAGTCATCTCTCTGTCTTCCTGTCTGTCTTTTGTTCAGCTGGGACTGGTTATAAATCTGGTCTGCCCTTAAAAATGAAGTTACTGAGAGAGCAGCCCAGTGGGTTACTGCAACAACAACAATTAGTATTATTATTGCTACTGTTGTTGTTGTTGTTATATCATAACATATCATGATATGTTAATACATCACATTTTGAACAGCTTATTAACTGACTAATCATTTTCAAGTTACAATTTGATTGACTTATTGCGGACCAATCAGAATTTAGCAGGAATTTAGGTGTAGGACGGCGCTTTTCCTATCAAAATAATTTTGAGTTTGTTAGTGATGTTAGTGAGAGCTACTATTTTCTTATTATTTGTATATGGGGAGCTAAAATTTGTAGACATATTCAGATTTAAAATGGATGAAATACTTATAATAAATATATAATTGAATATTTGTTGCTTTATTTTATTTTAGTTTTTAGTACAAATACTGATATTATTCATGAATATTTTGAGGAACTCTGGTCTTAGTTGTATCACTGCTTCTTTTGGGGGCTCAAATGAAGTTAACACATGACTACCAAGTCTAGAAAACCTGGCGTCGGTGAACAGAACAGCTAAACGCTTGTCTGATTGCTGCTAAAGGCCTACAACCTCGAGAGCTCACACTGACCTGCGACTAGGGTTGTGACGGTGAGGAAATTTTCCCACCAGTTAATCGACGTGTGACAACACCGGTAATACCGGTATCACCGCGGGGGCGGGGCATTCCCTCTTTTCCTCGCTTTCCTTCGCTTTTAAATAGCTTAAAAGCACCGTGCACATTTTACTTTCACTTTTGAATTAGCGGCAGTTCAGCGTCAATTGCTTGAATGCAACAACAAAATACAATGTCAAACTCACTTTAGCCTATATATAAAACATAGAACTTTTATTAACAAAACAAATAAAAATACACCATGCTATAGGGCAGGCTAT
>NW_015546055.1:240967-244642 GCF_001515605.1 Sinocyclocheilus anshuiensis | reverse complement strand
TAAACAAAAGTCAACAGGCTTTTCAAAATCCAAAATATCGCCAAACAGGCGCTTTTGCATCTCGTTTCGAAACTAAATCATCCGCGATCGTGTTGTCTGTCTCACCTCACTCTTCTTGTCAGTCAGCTGGACTCACTCCCCTCACTGGATAAAGGAAATCTGATCTGTGATGCGACGGTCGTTCGGTAGCCACCAGGGCCGCATTAACCATTGGGCTAGGCGGGGCTGAAGCCCCGGGGCCCGAGCAAGGAGGGGGCCCGTGACTGGCTGTGGAGTAGATTGACAAACATCGGTAGCGCCGATCGCCAAAGCCCCACCACGCCACTCACTTTTTAGCTCTATTATTTAGGTCACATTTGAATTTGTTTTAGCAATCAAATGCATTTATTATACATTTTACTTTTGAACGAACTGTGCACGCAGCCTATCTATCAGGTGATCACTGCGCCTAATGTCTGCATTTACCTCTCTTGACTTCATTCTGGTGTAGGCTAATCTAGAAATGGTCATGCAAAGAACAATCTTCGATAAGTAAAAATGTAAACTATTCTAAAAAGAATCAACTATTCTAAAAAAAAAAAAAAAAAATGAGGAGAGAGGGGAAAACATGAGGTAGTCACTAAAATCCACAGCTAGTTTATATTACTAAAGCTGACGATGGAGTGGGAGTTGTGGAACAGCAAATGGACCGGACACATGGAGCAGATAAAAACAGCGTCATCATCCCCACAGATTTTAGGTTAGTTTGATTATTAACTTGATATATGTAGCTATAGTGCTTTTTGTGTATGAACAAACTCTATAGGGCTAGTATCGCTTATGGGTTGAGAAATTCATTTTGCGCGTCATGATGTAAGCTTCTCATTTAAACGCATTTTAAGCATTGTGGTTTAAAATCGAATTTAACTGTTCAGGGACATTAAGTAGTGGGGCAGAATTCATTTTGGCAAATGCTCGCGTTAAGACGGTTTCTGATACGCGCGGAGCGCACTTGCTCCTACAGCGCCTGACTAAACTAAGAGTTATTTTCGCGCCTTGTGTTTAAATGTTCGAATAGACATCAACACAGTTATTTGTGTCTTAAATGAACGTTAATAGTTAAAGATAAAGCATGTGCACTAGTTGGCTATTATGTGATCCTGGCATTATATGATGGGATTTTAAAGGGATATTCACCCCAAAATTAAAATACTGTCATAATTTACTCAGTTTCAAGTTGTTCTGAACCTGTTTGAATTTCTTTGTTCTCCTCAACATAAAAGAAGATATTTTGAAGAATATTCGTAACCACCAGAAAATTTCTGGTCCCTGTTGACTCCAATAGTGTTTTTTTTTTCATGCTAGGGGAGTCATGGGGGCACAGAAACTGTTTGGTTACCAGTGTTGTTTCAAATATATCACCCACTGTCCTTGACCGAATCGCTTTTGTTGGGGGGGGGGGCCTTCAGTAAGTCATAGACCCAGGGCCCATTGAGGTCTTAATGCAGCCCTGCCTGTGACCCTCCCCCACATTTCTGCAGCGCTTCATTAGCATTCGTGTCAAGTGACTGAACAGTTTGTCAGAAGTTTGACAGAGACACAGATGTCATAAATGAAGGTAATAGAATCATAAATAACCCTGTGAGAGATGTTTGGTTATGATTTTATGGAAAGCGTTATTATTGTAATATTATGCGCTTTGTACAGTAATGTTTTCTCACAGGGGAATGGGACACGACCTAATCTGACAGCGTTGTGAGTTTTGGAGGAGGCGTGGCTTTGGAAAGTGATTTGCAGGAAGGGTGGGATCTTGTGCTTTCAAAGCTAGATTGCTATTGCTAGCCTCTCTGAAATCCAGAGTTAATTTTGACAGCAAATTTTTATTTAGTTTTAGTCATAGTCTTTTGACTAAAATGCCATTTAGTTTTAGTCATATTTTAGTCATCTTTTTAGTTTTAATCGACTAAATATCATACAATTTTAGTTGACTAAATCTACAGTAAAAATGGGTTTAGTTACAGTGTAATGCATTTATTAAGCATTTCTCTACAATTTCCAAACTCATTATATAGGTTTGATATTAAGGTTTTATCATGATAGACACCGATTTAACTGCGGTGACACACAACATGCCTTTATGTTAAAATTAAATAAAACCACTTCTCATAAAGAACAAGAACATGGTCTTCTTTTTAATTAAATACCAATGGTTATATAGGCTAATTATGCATTCTTTATAGCAACTTGTTTACCATATTCTTCATTCTTTCAAGCAGACATATTTATTTCTATAAATAAATTTAGATTAATCTTTAGGGCTACTAAAGTTTTTCAGTCAAGAGCAGTGCGTGATTTTCTGTCTTTCTTTTGTTGCTTGATTAACATTAATGACTTAGACAATAGCAACTAAATTAGGCTGCTATACCTTTAAAACCGAATGCACAGCTGCAATGGATGCAATGTAACGATACGCGTTCTCCCTACTGTTAACGTTCACTTAAGACGTAATCAACTGTGTTTACGTGAATACTCGTCAAAACAGACAATTCAACATAATTTTGTGTGTAATTCTCCGTTCATGCGACGCGAAAGAGTACTCGCGCGCTGTGAGACGCGCTTTCCGTGTGTATGCTTCAGTGTCTGCGCTCAGAAAACCAGACCAAATTGAGTTCTCTCTTGTGTTGTCAGATTTATCCATATGTCTGCACTTCTCTTGCTCCAACATATTGACATTTTTTAACGTTTTATGTGACGTGCAGCAAGTGTATGTTAGCTTATGTCCCGCCAGTTCATAGCCTATGTACGCATCTAACCTCCGAACCACGCAGCAGATTCGTTCTGAATGAATCTCTTCCCAAATCGTCTCTCCCTAACATTTTCGTCTCGTTTTTATTCGTTGACGAAAATGTCAATAGATTTACGTCATAGTTTTTGTCATTCAAAAAGAGTTTTAGTTCGTTATCGTATCGTTGTCGTCGGTGAAAAAATGTCGTTGACGAAAATTATGAGGAAAATTATTCGTCAACGAAATTAACACTGCTGAAATCGCCTACCCTACCTTTAGCACACAGAGAGTACATAGATAACATACATACACACATACATACAACAGAGGTGTAGAAGGCCATGCAGTCTACATGAAGATGACTAGTTTCAGAGATAAACACACTGCTGAGCTGTGTATAGGAATTTTATAATTTTTATATATGTAAGTTCATATATTCATATATTTAATCTTTAATATATAATTGCATATAATTACACAATACACTATATAAAGTCATTATAAATATGCAAATACTTGTAAATATCAGTTTAAAAGTGCAGAGGCTATATTGTGTCTGTGGGAGAATGTTGTTGAAGATGGTTTGAGGAGAGCATGTGTTAATCTCTCTCTGTACACTTGCTGCCTATAGCCACCCCCAGGCAGTCTGAGAGCTTTTGGCCACTCACAATCAATTTTGATTTATTTCCTTTTATTTAATTTATTTTATTTTTTCCTGCTGGTCAGTAACGTTCACAAATGTGTTTACGATGCTGTCTCACTATCAACTGTTTCTGGGATCTGTATGGATCGTTCTGTTTTACTGCCAAAATTGCTCTTAAATTGAGAATACAAAGAACACAGCAGGTGGTATCAAAGAAATGTGCCCATAAACACAAATGGCAGACACACACACACACACAAACACACCC
>NW_015546055.1:222988-240513 GCF_001515605.1 Sinocyclocheilus anshuiensis | reverse complement strand
CACACACACACACACACACACACACACACACACACAGAAGCTAAAATGGAGAGCCCGAGATAGAGGTGTAAATATCTTTATTATCTTGAGTGTTCTGTTGACAGAAAGGACAGAAACATCTCCAAACAGAAGCGGGTTTATTGAGCTGACAGATGTGTGATAAAACAGAAAGGTGATGCTTTGGCACCCTCTGGTGTCCTAAGTGAAAAATGTCTTCAGTGGTGTTATTTAGGATTTTAGAAATGTCTTTTTTTTTTTGTTCCTTCCATCATTTGTTTGCTCTTTCATTCTTCAGTTCTTTTCACTTCTTTCTCTCAACTGTTCTCATTTTCCATCATTGCACTCCCTTTTCTGCCTTCTCTCCCTCTCTCTTTCTCAGTGTTCATTGTCTTTGAAGGCAAGGTGCAGATGTAGTCTCTCTGCAATGATTGCCTTCCTTTAAAAAAAATTCTCAATTAGTCAGCTCTCAGCTACAGACAGCTATCGCTGCTGGTGATCACAGAGAACAGCAGCATACTTACATAGTTTAAAAAAACAAAATATTTAAAAATTGGTTTTAGTGATCTCTACAAATTGGTTGGTGCCTGTCATATACACCGATGTTTGGCTGAGTGTGGAAAGCAGTGTATATATATCCATGTCTTATTCTTCCCCAAGAGACAGACTCTTCCCTGCAGCTTAACAATGCACATGTCAGAAGTGCCTTAAAAAGACAGGCAGCCTGACAGCAGGGAGTATAGTGTCTGTGTGTGTATACGGTTTAGTTATTGTGTTTATATTGGAGCGATCGGGCAAGTATCATATAGACACCAGAGCTCTGCTGCACCTTTCTTTCTCCTCATCTCTCAACCTTTTCAGCACCTCTCTCCCCCACACGGCCTGCAGCAACCCTCCCTGCTCTTTCCTCCTTCCTCCATCTTCCTTTCGCTCTCCCTGATGCATTCACCCTGTCAATGCAGCACATGTAGTTCACAGGTCCGCACTGATCGCTCTGTGATAGAGGCCAGCCCTGCTCGGGCTGTTTTGCAGTGATTGCAATTGTTAAGGTCTCTTGTAATGACATGCACTCTGTCTCTCAGAAGGATGGTGTTTTTAATGCAGCAGCCGATGATTTTACTTCCTGCAAAATTAATTTGTGTTTAAGGAAGAAATATTTGGCGTGCGGTGTTATTTAGTAGTGTTATTGATTGCTTGATTGATTTTTTTATTAGTTATTTAGTGTTGCCTGTTACTGTTGCACACACTAACCCTAAGGCTCTGTGTCCACCAAAACATTTTTTCCTGAGACTACAATTGTTTTCAATGGGATCACCTCATCTCTGGACTGGAGCAATATTAATATGAAACATATTAATGCTTGGAGGAACATTCCTTTCACCATGGGTCTAGCTAAACTGTGCCCACTGCAGGGTGTTTTTTTTAAAAGAGCACCTAGCATTTTCAGATGGGTAAAAACACTTTTGTGGACAAAAATCCTAAGTATTAAGCTTGCAAAACTTCAGACTGGTGTACAAAAACAAAAGAAAAAAAAAACAGTTAAAATTCTCTAGATTTAGAGACCAGGTTATCATAGAGACTTGAGAATGGGCTCTTTTGACCACTTAGCAACCATGCAGAACACCATAGCAACCACATAACAATCTTCTAAAACCACTCAGAACACCTTAGCAACTGCGTAGGAACACCCTGGCAACCACCCACAGAGTTTTGCTTGGGTTTATTTGTTTTTCTTGTTTATAATACTTGTTTTTGTGTGCAAATATTAAGGTATATTTGTTGTGTATATGTACTCTATAGAAACCATTAGTTTCACTGATGACGATTAATGTGCAGTTTAAAATTGTAGTTCATGTATGTGCAACGTTAATGTAGTTCTTAAAATGGACCTCTTCCTGGTGCAGCACTTTCCTGCAGAATCTATAAATATTGTCTTAGGTTTGGCCACTCTTCACAGTAAGTTCCCTTTTCTCCCTTCAGCTAGTTTTGGACAGCAGACGTATTGCTTTGCGCTCAGCCCTGGCAACCAAATCCCATAATATGCAGGCAGGCCAGAATTGTGGCCCGGGTCGATGCACTGTAAGAGCTATGTGGTTTTGGACCAAGTTGAGTTTTCTTTGCCTTTTGGCTCCTTCGACACTCTCAGGGCGGCTGTTATTATTGCTTGTATACTTCTAGGTCTTTGGGCTGCACTGACAGACAATTCACTTGATGAATTGGTTACTTTAGCTTGGCCAGTCTGACCATGGGTCTGATCCAGGACAGTTGGTCTTGGCCGTGCAGCTGGTTTTACGAGTGACCAGGTCTTTTGTATGGGTGAACAGGTTCTTCTTTTTGCTGTTTTCATCTTAGTGTGGTTAGTGTGGCCTTTAGTGATATTTACTTTTAAGAAGTTTTTAAAGGTTATTAGTAGAGCCCGACCGATATGGGTTTTTTGGGGCCGATACCCCTTGGAACTGGAATCATGGCAGAATTTCATGTGAAGTCCATTTCGCAGGGCACTTACGGTCGAATAAGACAACGCTTGCTGCCTGAACAAGAGACCTCCTTACTGAAGTGAAAGTGTTGACAGGTGTCACTATCTCACTAACGCGCCGGCAGATTTCCACCAAATTCGTGGGATCCCTTCAGCTCGAGGAGCCCTATCGAACGCCACCCTCCGTGCGTCGGTAGCCCCCCGGGATTGCTTGATCGGTCGGCGCCGGGCCGCGAATTTAACCACCCCTAACTCCCGAACCCCCGGGGCTATTGACGCGGCGGTGGTCTCATTCGAAAGCGGGCCTCTAGACGTACACTCGATTCGCGTTCGAGAGGGTTCCTCGAGCTGAAGGGATCCCCCGTAACTGAGATATGGCCGTTCAAAGTTTCAGTGGTTTTCCATAGACTTAAGCTTTAAAGCGTTTCATCCAGGTCGCCAGTAGCAAACAATGGAGTGCGCTCTGCTGGACAAACTAAGTAATTACACCATTTCAAGCATTTTATCTGCGTTATATGTTCTGTAAAAAAAAATTTCATATCGGCGGCATATTCGCCGATACCGATATATCGGCGACAGGCTCATATCGGCCGATAATATCGGCAAAACGATATATCGGTCGGGCTCTAGTTATTAGGACTGCAACTTGTTGTCTTTCTCTTTCACTATGATGCTTGTGAGTAGTTTGAATTTATTCATTTTATTGAATAATAGCTATTTCATTAAATATTTAATGAAAATCTATATAATAATAACTTTGGGGTTGTATTTATTTAGGAAATGTGGTAGTTATTTTGATGATTACAAGTGGAGGTCAAATGAAAGACGTGCTGTTCTTTTCTTCAAAATTAATTCTAGTTTAATTGGTTTATATAAATTACAAATAGTAGAACAAAATTTTTGTGAGGGATTTGCAATCTTGTGTGGAATATGTAGATTGTCAATGACATGTCAGTGTGGATTGCTGTTATTGTACTGTTATTTGCATCATTGTTGTAAATGCCTAGAGAAATATTTGCCTGTGCTTGTTTGTCATCATAACCCAGTTTTGTCCTCTTGAGTGACACATACACATGATAGATAAAACTTTTTGATCAGTCATAAAGAGTCAGTTTTTAATGCTTTAACCCATTTGCTTGAAGCCCAGTTTTCTATCCATTGACTTCTATTAACCCTTGATTAGTGTTTTAATTATGCTCTATATATTTTAAATATATATATATATACATTTTCTAATTATTTTTTGTATACATGTATATAAGTTTTTGTGTTCGTGTCCCATAGGAACTGAGCTGGAATTTGTGTGTGTGGTTTTCGAGACCTGTGGCAAACAAGCAACCTCTTACCTCTTCTGGTTCAGGTCCTCAACACTTTACACTCTGCTCCATTGTTCTTCTCGTCATCTGCCAACAATTACACTCGTTTATCTCCCTTTCCTCTCTTTCATCTGATCCCTCGCCCATTAAAGACTCACCAGCTGGGCTGTAGCAGAGGGCGGGTGGTGTGCGTGCGAAGTCCGGGCCGTGGGGTCCCGTTTTGTGTTAGGACAAATGAAGAGCGCAATTTGCAGAGAGGGTTTGGCAGTGGCCCCTACGTCTGAAAGTCATTGGATGGTGGAATTGTTCCCTCATCTCTGTCTCTCTAGGGCGGTCTTATCTCCATCCAAGTCTCCCGCTGCCTGGAGAGCAGAAATGAGCTCCACACGCAGACCTGTCACTGTTCATAAAGCACACAGTACATTAAACCCGTTGTGCGTCCCTAACATTTGGTAATGGCTGACAAACGTTTGCCTAACCTCTCTAAGAGCTGTGCTTAACATATCCCTACAGATGCTGGGGCAAGGTCTCCCAAATCTGTGAACACTTTTTTTCTGTCATATAGTCCTTAGTAGAAGTAGATGCTGTATTTAGTTTGACAAGAACAAGTGTGCTGGGAATGAAATTACAGCCCATTTAGTTTGTCATATTGTTGTTACCTACCATTATGCCGATCATAGTCCATTTTTTAGAAAAACTCCGAAAACAGGTTTGTTGTACTTAAGTACCTCATAGTGTCGTTTTCATGGCATTTACTCTAACGTATGTTCCCTGTTCTTTTCCTTTTGTCACTTTATCTTTCTTTCTTTCTTTTTTTGTCTCAATCTGCACATCTTGTTCTTCAATGTCTTTTGAAGGGCTTTCTTAAACTTGCTCCGAATTAAATGTAATAGACCTGCATCTCAGCAGCAGTGTAAACACACTGGTATGCCATAGTGACTTAACAGAACTAGTGATGCACTGAAAATAATTTTTTTGCTGAAACCAAAATGAAAGTTTTTATTTAGGTCCAAACCAAACTTTAAATTTTTATTTCTTCCATAATTAATTAATTCTTTACTTTTTTTAATAATCAACACAAGACATGATACAGTTTAGTAATGGCGGATCGGAGGCAAATTGGTGCTCGTTCACACGAGTGATAGTCGTGTAGTGTGTGTCATCAAAGGCGCGATCTGAGAGAAGTGCCGATGCCCGTGAGATATTTGGCATACTAAAATCTGGACATGTTGGCGACTCACAGTCCTGCAGTGTGAGATGTGTTTTAAGATGATTGGTTTACGTGCCACATACTGCACATATTTACACAAAAGAAAATTGCACATTGTTTATGCTTGATATTGAACTTTAGCATGTAATATTCCCTGCTACAGACATGGAAAAATGGCTCTAAATGCAACTTTCTTCTGTGTTTGTCTTCTCTCTTCCTTTCATTTGGATTATGTAGGCTTAGTGCTGTTTAATTTGAAACACTGTTTCTCTCTGTAAAAGCTCTGTCTCTGTCTGTGGTTCTCTCTCAGTGTCTGGCAACTGGTTAAGTGGATAATTTGAGAGATTTAGAGGGGCTGTAGGGGTGTAACTCAGGAGTGCCAGGGGAGCTGCGGTGGGATGGTCTGTCGTTCTGTTAGCATGTCCAGGGCAGGGCCTCAGGGGTCAGGCAGACTGTTTCTCACAGCCACCCAGAGCTGTTGACTCCTGGAGCTGCGGCAGTGAGCTTACAGTCGAGGATGTGGCTTCCTGCTGCTCCACCAAGCCTGAGGCGCTTACCCTGAAGCACAAACGATACTCTGTGCCGTATGTGTGTTTTTGCAGGAGTGTGTGAACCTTTTTGCTTTCCTCTGCATGTTGCTGTCTAAAAAGTAGAACTAGGGTCACTGTGTATGTTTTTAGACTTGGGACACTTTCTCATAATTACATAAGCTATCATAATCATTTTTTTTAACTCACTTAAGCTGCATTTATTTGATGAAAAATACAGTAAAACAATAATATTGTGAAATAGCATTCAGATTTTATTTTAATATATTTTAAATTGTCATTAATTCTTGTGGTTTTGTGTTTTGTGTAATATTTTTTTCGAAGGATCCATATTCTACACTTTCCTTCCTTCACCTTAGCTTCTTCACCTTGCCTTTTGCTCTAGAAATGTCATAAATATATTATACTTGTAGGTACACTAAGCTCACTAAAACACCAGTTATATCAGTGGTCTAAAAGCTAATTATTATTACATGTTTTTGAAAGAAGTCTTTGCTCACCAAGACTGCATTTACTGTATGTGATCAAAAATACAGTAAAACAGTAATATTGGGAAATATTTTTACAATTTAAAATGTCTGTTTTCTGTTTTGATACATTGTAAAATGTAATTTATTCCTGTGATGGCAAAGGTGAATTTTCATCAGTCATTACTCCAGTCTTCAGTGTCACATGATCCTTCAGAAATCATTCTAATATGCTGATTTGATTCTCAAGAAACATTTCTTATTAACAATGTAGGAAATAGTGCAGTTTAATATTTTTGTGGAAGCCATGGTGCAGTTTTTCAGGGTTCTTTGATTAATAGAAAGAACAGGATTTATTTAAAATCTAAATCTTTTGTAGCATTATAAAAGTGTAGTGCAGATTACCTCATAAAGACCACCATTTTGAGATAACTTGACTAGTCAAGAACTACTGCTAACGCACACTTGTGAGTAGGGTATTTATGCAATGGTATATTTAAATGTATACATTTGTTTTTACGATGCTACATCCATACTAATAGGTGTCAGTATAAAGTCCAAGACCACTGCTGTATCGGCCAGCGAAGCAACATAAACATTTATTAGTGTACCATTAATAATTAATATTATGTATATGTCCTTTGTTATAATTAACTAGCCTCTGAACATCAGCATAGTTGTCATAAGTGTACCAGCTGGCATGTTTTTGCAGTCATATCAAACTCTTTTATTTTAGAAAAGCAAGAAACAGCCATAATATGACCTTTGTAAAGTTATTGTGGCCATTTTAAAGCATTAGCTCGTTGCAGTTCCTCACAGCCACTGACTTCAGGCTTGCATTAGATCATTTGATATAGATTATGCTGTTTAATAGGACAACAATAGCTGTTGACAGAACAAAAGACAATAATTTTATAAACATGCTAACAAGATGAGTGCTTCCAGAGTCTTAGTACACAACAGTCACTTCTTGTGTAATTATTTTGTCCTCGCTGTGTTTATTTCTCTCTCATTCTCTGCTTGAGTCTCAGGGGCCTGTGTGTCTCTTTCTAATGAGCACCAGAACATCTCTCTAATCTTATTTATTTACTACTTTTCGCTGTCTTTTTGTGTTTTATCCACGGGGTGCACAGTGAAGTGGAGCATGTGTGCGTGTTTGTGGGTGGATGTGAGCGTGCACATGCCCTGTCACTAAATATTACCATGGCGATGGGTCTCAGTGCACAACATGGGATGGATCAACAGCTAAAACAGCCCTGGGGCTTGTGTGTGTCCTAAATCTGCTGTTAATTTCTCCCAGTTTGTCGTTACATCTTCGGTTGATGACCCTAGACTACCTTTCCACATCTTATTTCCGCATTTTGGAAATAGACAGGACAAAAACACAGTGCACACCGACAGACCACTTTGTTTTAGTTCTTGGCCCATGGGTACGCTAGGGATTTAGCGATTTAATTTGGTTTAGAAATTGATTTAGCGATTAGGGCTGAATGTCTGGACACATGTTTCTTTCGTAATCCATTCCTAGGTTGATTTCACTTAAAATTGTGACTCTGTGACACATTAAAACAATATAATAGTTGTTAATAAATGCCAGTCATGTTTGATTGGCTTTTTTATATGCAGCAATAGTGGATTTGGCAGCATGTGTGAGATTGATATGGTTATCTGACAAATTTGGGTTGAAACCAAACTAGGGTTGAATGCGTTGTTGGAAAAACGTAATTATTATATATTGCGTACTTGTGTGTGTGGGTGCTCAGTTTTAGATATGAATGTTAGTTACTTTACTGCAGTTATACAGGCTGTGTGAACTGTACTCTCTTCTAAAATATTTCAGTGAATGCTGCTCACTTATATTTCAGATGTGAAAATCACAAATATACAGAACAGATTGGATTAATTGTTTTGTAGGTCATGTAGTTAGGTTTTTTTGTTTGTGGTTTGACGATTGTTTCAGGATAGGCAATCTGTATATATAATTAAATGAAGTCATTTGCTAAATAGATATGGATGAAGTAATGTAACTTTTTTCCAACAAATTGCACAGTAGTGGAGTGACCCTGCAGTCTGGATTTGTTTTGTTTATCTTTGTTTGATGTGAAGTGGATTGGAGTGTAAAAGCTAAGCTGCATAAATGTGTCATTTAGAATTGTTAGCTGTATTGATGTCACAATCATGAGCACATTAACATATGACCACCCACGTTTACAGACCAAGACTGTTTAGTATTCTGCAATTTACTCTGGATGGTATTTCACTTACAAAGAGGTTAGCCAATCATAACAGAGGTCATTTACATATAGAAGAGTGGATACAGTAGTGAAAACTGTATGATTATTATAGTTATACAGTCAGTTCAATTAGTATGAATAGATTTCTGACTAGATGTCTGATCTTCTGATGCACTGTAGTTCATCAAATATAAAAATGAACCAAACAGATCCACACTCGCAGTGACCCAGCAGCTGTGCCTTTTGCTAGAAAATGTTGCATTACATCATGCACATTTATTTAGCAAATGACTTCATTTAAATGTATATACAAGTTTGAGCAACCCTGATAATCATCTTATCCAGTGTGATTTGAGAGTATTCCAAATAGCATCTTGTGTGGAAGAGGTAAATCTGACCCTTGATTCAAAAATGGTCAAGGTTAGAGTCATAAATTTGCTGAACATTTAATTGGTTAGATAGAAATAGTGCAGAATCTGAAATATTTCTTATTCAATTTACTTACTATTTGTTTTTATGTTTCAAATGTTCAAAATCTAAAATGTTTATGTATTTCCAGGTTTAAATTAGAGTTTGAATCCTAGATTTTCAGTGTAGTCTCAGACATTTGGACCCCAGTGAACATTATATATGGAAAAGTGTCAATATTTTATGGTTATAGCGATACCATTGCTGAGAGAGGACACAGAGAGATAGACAGAAGATGCCAGAAAATAAAAGGTAGATGAGAGTGTGATATTGCTATGATATGGCTGGCTGAGAAAAAAAAAAGAAAACAGTGAAAAAAAAAATCATTCAGAGACTTTTGGCCTTATATTTTCTTAGAGGATTGTCAAGCTGTCATAAAACCATAAAGGACAGAAAACAGATTGTGGGACTCATAGAGTGGGGAACTAGACTGAAAAGAGAGAGACTGCATATCCTCTGGCTCTCTGGCATGTGCCATCGCCGATGAACGGCGGCATCCGCTGCAGAACCTCCAGAGGTGGCGGCATCCGCTGCAGAACCTCCTGAGGTGGTGGCGTCCTCTTTCGAACTCACTGCCTGCCCTGTCACAGCCACAGAGGCCATTCACAAACTCACAGACCGTCTTGTCATGGCCACGGAGGCCGTTCACGAACTCACAGACTTAAGAGCTGCCCTTATGCACCGCATTTGTGCGGTGATATGAAAGAGCTTCTTTGATATCATTATTGTAATGTGGTGTTTGGGTTTTGTTTCATGTTCATGTTTTCATGTCTTTTATTTTGTAATTATTTAATTATGTTAGTGTCATGCTTCCCTTGCCCTCTTGTCTAAATGCACATGTCAAATCACACTGGATAACATGTTCTGATTGGTTGTCTTAGTCATGTGTCTTGTTTCCCATTGGTTTGTTCTTGTCATGTGACCTGTATTGTTTGTTATAAGTAGCCATCATGTTGCCATTGTCTCTCGTCATGTATTGATGTTGTAACCCGCTGTCGGTGAGTCTAGTCTGTTCATGCCTCGTCTGTTCATGCCTCGTCAAGTCTGTTCATGCCTAGTCAAGTCAAGTCTATTCATGTCAAGTCAAGTCTGTTCATGTCAAGTCAAGTCACGGATTATTGTTTGGATGTTTGGATCACACTGTAAATAAACTGCACTTGGGTTCTCACTTACGCTCGCCTTCAGTGGACTAATTCGTTACAATTATTGCTGATATGTTGTGTTATTCGAGAGAAATCTGCTGAGACTGAGCCAGATGGTAAAATTCATCACGTGATTTGTCTGTGTATATATGTGTGTCTGTCTGAATCAGGTCATGCCCCTGTCCTGTCAGCTGTGTTAAACTTTAATGGAGGCTGATATTCTATTCTTCAGAGATAGAGAGAGAGAAAGTGATGGTGTTACTTTGCGAAAAACAAGATGTGAACCCAGTTTGGATGTTTTGTCAGTTACCAAAATTGTGAAAGACATCCGTCCATCCGTCATTCTGTTATTGGATTGTTGCTCATAGAAACTCTTAGATTGCAAAACCTCATCAAAGGTCACATGTGCATAGGGTCAGCACTGTGAAATATGAACTTGATCCAGTTACCCACAGACCTGATGCATTACACTGTACTGAAGGTCAAACAGGGATGATGGTGCCTAATGGTTAGAGAGCTCAGTTGTTTACACAAAGGTTGCAGGGTTAATTCTGATGTGGGGCAACCTAGAAGTTGGAGAACTGGGATAGGGAATCACTTATCTTTCTGATTGTTTTAGGGGGAATATTCTGTGCTGTATTTGCTGTAAATTTAGTTTGTCAAGAATATATACTCAAATTCAACTACTTCGGAATTTATTTATTTTCTGAATTATGTTTTACTTACGAGTGAAACGTGATATGTACCATTCACCTATATATTAGACTGATATATTGGCTTACATGTTGGCATATTTTATATTGCCAGTATTGGATAATAACTGTGCTACAGTGTCAGCCCCATATTGCTCTGTTCAAGACCCTGTCATTCACACAGGACTTCCATTTTTTGTGAAGCCTGTCTCTCTTTCTTTCTCCAGCTCTTGTCTTTTCTGTGCTCCTAACATTCTAATGCCCAAGTGTGCTTATGTGACATTAGGGATATATTAGGGATATCAAATTTTCATGTTGCGATTAATTGCTAATGCTTTTATCATGGTATACGGTATTATCACGATATTGAAATTTAGTTTAAAAAAAAAAGTGCTGTCATAATACAGTATAACAGGTTTAATAACTTTTTTCTTATAACAAAAATAACTGAACATTTAAATGCAATAAAGCAATACAGAAAAATGTATAAAGTTAAAAGTTTTACACAGATTAAAGTGCAAAAGAACTATAAAGACCAATAGGTATCACTTTACAATAAGACCTCATTAGTTAACCTTAGTTAATGCATTAACATTCACAATGAGCAATAGCTACATTTGCTACAGAAGTTATTAATCTTTGTTAAAAAATACAAGTCTTAGTTCATGTTAGCTCATTAAATAACACAGTTGCAACTTTCGATTTTAACAACGTATTATTAAATATTGGAATACCTAAGATTAATGAATGTTCAGAAGAATTTTTCATTGGCAGTTTATGTTAACTAATGAATTAACTAATGTTAACTAATGAAGCCCTAATGTAAAGTGTGACCGAACAATAAAGAATCAATACACTTTCAAACAATATCTAGGGCATGTTGTAGTCCAGATTAAAATGTAAAACAAGTTTGAAAATAAATAACCTATTAAGTCTAAATATTTAAGTATTTGGCGCTGTGATAAACATCATGGCAAATACACAAATCTGAATGGCTGTTTAAATCATTTAAACACGATTCAGAAACAGAAAGTAGGGCAGCTGCTTTGTTTACAGGGTTTACAGGGTAACGGCTGCATTTAAATGAATTATTATTATTATAATTTCTGCAGTTTAGTGCCATCTGCTGTCGGAGAGTGAAAGTGCTCTTTCATCCAGAGCATCTCTCACATGTTCCGCCATGTGCTTCTCGTCCATGCTTATTTACATCAGTGCGCATGCGTCTTTCAGGCAGCATACAGCGGTGTTGTGCATTTTGACCAGTTTATGGGAAAAGTATTCTTAAAATGCATTCAAAATTCTGAATAATTTGTTATATATAATTATTCACTGTATTTAGAAGTGCCCACGATAACAATACCGTGCATATTCATTACCGTGATATATCGCATTACCAAATACCGGCACAAGTCTATGTGACATGTGAACTGCTATAATTTAACACGGCACCTAACAGAGCTCATAACTCAGTGTGTGTGAATGCTAGACAGATGTGGAAAGAGAGGGTGAGCGGGAGAGCGGATGAGGGACGGGAACCATGGCAACCGCCTGACTGCTCTGCTCCCTGGTGTGTGAAGGTAGAGATTGGGGGAACGCTTTTGATTCAGGCCATGAAACGAGCGCAAGTGGGTGAAGAGTATAAATATTCACTTCACAGCTGATTAACAGAGCAATGGATGAGGACTGAGAGAGATGGACTGAGAAATGTGGGTAGTGGACCAGTGGATGACTAATTGAGCTTTGAACAAGTCAGAGATGTGAGGGTTCAGTGTGTCGGAGTAGAATGATATTGTACTGTGCTTCCAGGTGTTGAAACTTGTCTACATTGAAAATTGTCTACATATAAACTGCTGAGATGTAAAAATGACAAAAAAATTATATTAGAGATGCAGGGTTATAGTAGTTTTTAATTTAGTTTTATTCTATTTTTAATCAGTTTTTAATCATTTTCACATACGATCATAGTTTTTTGTATTTTTTTTATTAGATTTTTTTTTTAAATACTAAAACTAAAGTAAAAAGTGGTGGTATCGTTACAAATTTTACAAAATGTTACATTTCTCAGAACAATCTAGTGCAATTTTCATGCATGTGGGCTATAAAGATTTAAAGGTTTCAAGTTTTATAATATACCATGTATTAAAAACAAAAATTAATTTTTTTTTTTTTTCACATTACGTTTGTTTATTTTTGATTTGTATGTCTGTCACCAGTTTTTTTTTTGTGAATAATAACTGCACTGAAATTATATTTATGAAATTAATTCTGAAATTTTGATCAGATTTTTTTAACCAAAACACCAAAACCGAAATAGTTTATTTAATAAGAATTTCATTATTCTAGTTTATATAATAGTAAACACTCAAATAAAAACTGAGTTGTATACAAACTTTTAAATTGCACATTAGACAGTTTTATATCAACGTTTAAAGGTGCTGTATGTAATATTGACAGCTAGCGGATGAAATGGGTACAGCAGTCCACATTCAGAATATTAGAGAGAGTTGTCGCCGCTTTTACGGGTTGCCAGATTGAGGACATGCAACAGGAACGAGTGCAATTGACAATGGACTATAAGTTGATGAGTTGAGTTATCCGTCTTTTAATATGCCTCTGGTTATAGAACTTTGAAGACGAATGCCGAGGCTTTTTAGGTTGGGGTGAATCTGCAATTTCTGACCATGGCTGCAGTACGCTGTGTTTGCCGCCAACTGGCAACCTGGAGTGTCAAAACACTATTTGGTAAATTGGCATTGGGCAGAATCACACTTAGCCAAAAAAAAAAACAGACATTCCGACACTGAATGCACACTTACACGTGGAATAACTGGTTGTAGCTTCTATAAATCTGCAAACATATTATGGTATTTGTTTTTAGTACAGTCAAAAACATTACATACAGCACCTTTAAGGTTGAAGCTAAACTCTGCAGGAAGGTGGCCGTCCAGAAGTAAGCTTGGACACCTCTTTGTTACACCATCTAGTGCGAGGATGGATGTACTCCATGACCCTTTCACCGCTGTCTAAATCAAAGAGGTTCAACTGACGGCAGGCATCCAAGCATTGTTCTGAAGGCAGAGTAACTCTAGAGCCGAAGGTTCAGCCCTGTTGACCAGAAAGCCACTGATTTACCCCCTTCTGACATGTGTGGGCTAAAGACAGACTCCCTTATGTGAAAGAGAGGACTGAAACAATCCGCCCTCCTTTAAACAAGTATAAAAACAAACAGGGAAAATAAGATATTGTGAATTTCTCATGGGTTGTGCATTGCACTATGTTTTGGTTTATTTGCATCAGAATGTTTTTGTTGTTTTAGTTGCGGGCTGGAAAACGGTGAATTGTAAACGGCGCTCCCAGAGAAGCATGCAGAGATAATTTTAGTGATTATGGGCTGCTTTTATTCTACACCAGCTCTATGAAGAGTTAATTGCTCTGCTGTTGATGGAAGCCATGTTAGGCTGGTTTAATCGAGATGGGTGGTCTGCTTCTAATGGCTATGCTTTCTGTCCGGGTGGTAGCTTGGATTTGTATGACACACCCTGTGTGTACATATTTCCAGTAGCTCCATAAAACATTATTTGCATTGATTAATAAAACTGATAGATGAAAATAAAATAGACTCTAATTTACTCTTCAAAAAAAATTATGCAAATGCCACAGATTTTAGGAGTCCATATTTAATTATTTAGTCTTGGACACTAAAGAGGTACAAAGTGGCTTACAGGTTTCCTAACGCTTTTCGACTGATGCTAAACATAGGCTTTGAGGCCTAAAATAATGTCATTGTGATTAATTCGCCAACTCAGTTAAGTTCTTGCAGTGGATAGATGAAAAATCCCCAAAACTGCAGATCTTTCAGAGCTTTTGAACACAGCTTGTGATTTTCAGTCAGAAAAAAGATTGAGAAAAAGCTTCTAACGAGTCTATTTGTTAAAGCTGGCATGGACTTAAAATTCAGCCTATATATTTTCTAAATGCATGCTATTGATCTTATTGTAAACTGATTAATTCATGCATGTTTAATTTCTTTGACCTTGTGATTTTTAATTAAATATGTACCTGTACTTGTCAAATTAACTTGCTGCCTTTCATGTCCACACACACACACACACACACACACACACACACACACACACAAAAACGAACTCTCTTTTTATGCATCACATACTGTAAACAATGATCAAAATCTGTAAGCTTATCAAAATCATTTTTGCAATTGATAAAACGTAATCTTTAATCTTTAATCTTTAGCTGGCCTCTTTCTCATGCTGACCATCTTTAATGATGGGCTCTTTGTTCTAGTAGTAATGTGCCTTTTGTTGAAGATAACATTCTGTAACTCTTTAGGAAAGATAGTGTCAGATAAAGAGATGAAGGGAGAGTTGAACAGAGAGAGAAAGAGTTTGTATCAAAGAGAAGCAGCCATCTGTGTGAGTGAGCAGCAAACAGCTGGTCAAGGAGATGCAAGATGTCTGTACCAAAACTGACAAGATGGGGGATGACAGGAAACAGATTTCCTCCTGCTTTTTCCCACTCTCTGAGCAAGGCAAGCGGGCAGCCTGTGTGCTGTGATGCCTCCCCAGCTTCCAGATGCTGCTGTCCTCCTGTGTGTGTGTGTTTCTCAGAAAAATGACACACTTTCAGCAGCCCATCCACAGAAACACACACACTCATTTACTTTATCATCACTTCATGTTTATGTCTTCAGAATGTTTGTATGTTTTATACATTGTGCAGTCATTATGTTTGCAATGCTTTTCATTTTCCACTTTCTTAGCCTAGTTTCAGAAATTATAGACCTCAGTTTTGGATTTCAGATGCTTAGTTTCAGATTTCATGTCTGAAGAGAATCACACTGACCTACAAGCAGTTGTTATGAATCTGAATAATTTTAGCGAATCCGTTCACTTCAGTGATTCTTTTTTGTTTCCAGCGATTTTCTCTAGTCAAATGTTGCATTTGTTTTTTCAGTGAAATACGTTTTTAAGCCGAATGTTTTTGTTGTTGACTATTATTTTTTTGAATAAGCTTTAAAACAAACAGTTTGTTAGTTGTATTTAGTGTAAATTTAAGTGTTCTGGTTTGATTATTTACAGTTAGTCCGTCATTTTACCTGTGTCACTATACTTAAAAAAAAACAACAAATTAAAATTGAATGATGAACACTTTTTCAAATAATTTTGACTGAATCATTCAAAAGAACTTGTTCAAATAAATGATTCATCTATGAAACAGACATGACTAACTGGTGTAAAATCTTGGTTAGTTGTACTATAAAGAATCTAGTAATTTTGACATGCCTTTCTGGCTGTCTCTCAAAACCTAGTGAGCTGCCTTCCTAGAAAGCACATTGTTGGACATCATAGGCCCCAAAATGCTGTCAGATCGGCTTTTGAAACAGTCTGAGACCAACGCAACGTCTCTTTCCCCTGTGGGAGCACTGCTGTTTTTATTCTTTACCTCTCTCCTTCAGTTCTCCCCTTCATCTCTTTTTTCCCCCTCTTCTCTCACTCTCGATGTGATGAGAGAAAGATGCCTGGCAGCTGCTGAGGCAATGAAAGGTCACCCTGTCGTCGCGGCAACGCGATAGCGAATGGGAGAAGCTGTCATCTCTCTGGCATTTTGATTGACAGGCTGCCTAGGTGACTTAAACTCTGTGGAGAAAAGACCTGACAAGGCAGAGCTGTCACTTTATTGGGCCCTCAGAGCCTGTGCTGTGTGGATAAATGAGAAAAGAGGAAACCATGTAAGAGGGAAATTAAATGAGATGGACGGGAGAGAATATGTATTGTGTATGCACTGAAAAAATATTGGTGTAGGATTTAATTTGAAACCGTTTTCACATAGAAATTGCTAGTAAATTTCATAATTCCAAAGAAATGCAACATTTAATTAAATGTGAATTTTTAAGTAGAAAGACTGAAATAGTATTTTCTTGTAAAATACATGTACTCCAATAATTGTTGTTTTATTTACAGCTTTTCATTTGCTGAATTTTAAAAGCAATAAATAAGAAAATAATAAATAAATAAAGTGTGTAATATTACCCTTGTTTTAGACCTTACATCTTGAAATAGCTTCACTTTTACCATTCTGTAGTTTACCAGCCTGCTGTTTTCTTTCATGTTGAGTTAATTATTTAGTCAAATTAATTAGTTGATTAATTCAGTGTGCCTTTTTTCAGTTATAATTAACAGAGATCATTTCATCACATCAACTTGTGGATCACTTTGGATCACAGTTTGAGAAGAATTGGACAACACTGATGTCTCTATTGGTCCGCTCATACGCGCATTGACTTAACAGACCACAGCAAACTCTCCTTATGTGTGTGCACTTGGAAAAAACTAAAGGGTGTCAGTCTTCGTAGTCTACATGTTTTATTAATTATGGGAGCTGAAAGACCCTCAGTCTCCCTGTGATCATTAATGCATGCACCAGATAACGTATTTACATGTTCTCATGAATTATTTATGTCCAGAAAGGAAGAGTAAGAAGAGTCTGGTGTTTAGAGGAGGACCCTCTGCCCACAGGCTCTTGTTCAGTCTGTGTGTGTGTGTGAATACAGTACCTGCTATAATGTTGTACATGGCTTAGTCTTAAGAATAGTGGAGGCCGATTTCATTTTTAGTAGGAGAAGTTTTCGCTGAATATAATTATCCATATTATTTTCACCTCTAGCCGAGTATTTACAGGTAAATAAGAATAAATGTACACCGTTAGCCTCAAAGGATCTGCTTTATTTTTCAACTAATACCTGGGTCCTTTCCTGTTTCTCTCTATTGCTCTGTATTAAAGGGGTCATATTTAAATTTTTCACTCTAGCCCGCCGGCCTCCGCTCACTCTAGCCTGCCATGTGTTTCGTTGTGAAAGCGAAACTGCTTTGTTTGGCCTTCCAAAAGAGGACGATATCCGCTTCGTCATGCCTGGAGCTGATCCGTGCTGGTCGCTGAGGAAAAGAGGACACGACTAGA
>NW_015546055.1:219217-222552 GCF_001515605.1 Sinocyclocheilus anshuiensis | reverse complement strand
AAGTCATTATAATCCATAATTATGTCCCCACTGGATGCAACAAATGCCTCGTTTATAATGGGTTTTTAATGTTTTTGTCTCGTTGCTCCGGAGGACAGGGCATCACAATATGGTAAGGGGCGTAACATTTCCGTCACACGCTTGAGGTATTCGGCCAATCACAACGCACTGGATAGCTGGCCAATCAGAGCACACCTTGCTTTTCAGACCGATGAGCTTTGTAAAAATCGACACGTTTCAGAAAGGCGGGGCATAGAGGAGAAACAATAATCTACAGTATGTGGAAAATAATGTGTTTTTTGAACCTTAAACCGCATAAACACATTTCATTACACCAAATACACAAAATAATGTTCTTTTTAATAACATCATATGACCCCTTTAAGTCTGCTCTGCAATTTAGCCGATTTTTCAGGTCTTGAAATGAGACTGCTTAGGGATCTCATTTGCCTTCTCTGATGAACTTTTCAGGATTAGTGGAGCTGAATGAATTTAAGTTTGATTCACTGATAGAGGATATCTTCTGGGATTCTGGGATTCATGACTTTTAAAAAAAATCATCCTCATCATAGTGCTTTTTAATGTTTCTGTCTCATCTTTAAATCTGAAGTTGGATATAGCTTTAATAACGCATGTGCTCTCTTTATCTGCTCTCTTTCAGTTTCATTCTTGAATTGAGTTTAATCGTCTATAAGATCAGTTTTCTTCAGTTTGTCACCATTGTTCAGTCTTTTCAGTGCATTGTGATTTGCTTAATAGGGTCTTAACTGCACTGATGGCGCAGATCCCCACTCCCAAAATTAGTAATTAGAAATGCTTTGGTTACAATTAAATTAATCACTATGCTTTAAACACAAGTGCTTGTTCAGCTTATGCTGAACTCATGCTTCCATCTTTTAGTTTGTGTCCGTTGCTGCATCCCAATTCGCATACTGCTGTACTTTTTAGCATTTGATTAATGCATCCCATGTCATAGCAAATCCAAAGAACTTTTCTAAAGATGTCCAGATGGTACTCTAATTCTGGTGAGCTGATGAAATGTCAAGCACTTGCACTGCAGTAGAGCCTTTTCATAATGTCCTTTTTTTTTTCAAAAGTAAAAAAAGCATTTTTGCCATTCCGTTTGGTGATGGTAGTGATGTGTAGAATACACATTTCGCCTTTGAGGAATGTTTAATCAGTCGGTTTACTACTATGCTTACTTGCAAATGTAAATAGTATGCAAAACATGTGTTTTATGTGTCAGGATGTAATTGTATGATATGATGTAGGTATGATATAGAATTTTCCATTCTTGTATGTTGCCATTACTCCAGTTTTCAGTGTCACATGATCCTTCAGAAATCATTCTAATATGCTGATTTGCTGCTCAAGAAACGTTTATTATTATCATCAGTGTTGACAACTTAAAGTTTAATATTTTTGTGGAAACTTTCTATTCATTGTTTGATGAATAGAAAGTTAAAAAGAACAACATTTAATTGAAATAGTCTTTTGTAACATTATAAGTTTATTTACTCTCAGTTTTGATCATTTTAAATCATCATTGCTGAATAAAAGTATGAATTTCTTAAAAAAAAAATCTTGCTGAAAATCAAACTTTTAAGCGGTATAGTATATAAAGCTGGATGAAGCCTTCACGTTTGTATGTGAGAAAAGAATATGCTGGTGTGTGAGTAGCTGTATGTGTGGTTATTGAAATAAAGCTTTGAAGTTTTGGACGCTAAGAAACCTGGAGAGCTATCTGCATTAATGTCGACCAGATAACCGAGCATCTGTCTGTGATATAGCCAACTTACGGTGCGGTGCTGTACAGTTGTCTGTATATGTACATAGGCCTGTCGCAATAATCAATATATCGACTTATCACGCAAAATATGTACATGACCTCAATCATTTTTGGTGATGCAATATATCTCCCATTATATTTAATTAAAAAATTAATGTCAGCATGTTTTGTACATTCCACTTGCGCCTGTGTCTTTCGCAGCTTCTTGTACATAACGTGGTGTAGTTGGTGCTAGTTCAATTTTAAAAAACGCTTCTACAAAAAAAGTTTCATCTGCAGATATGGTCTTGTTTAGGGATCTGTGCCTTTGTGCATATGGACATCTGACTGCTAAGTAGTGATTGTGTTTTTCAGCAATAGTGTGCACACTTTATTTACAGAGAAAAGAAGGTCAGAGAAAAATCTGTAGATGGAAAAATCTCCATACAAGTTCTTTGTGCATTTTTCTTTTTTTCTACTTGTTAACTTTGCACTTTTTGTTAGAAAATGTTTATTTACTATTTATTCAGGTTTTTTAAGGTATCTAATATTTTGATACTTAATTTTCATGATCTAAATATTCTTAAAAATTAAAAGTTTGTTGTCATTTGGAAGTGTGTAGGCCTTCTTGCATTATTATGCTGTTTCAATATGATTATATATTCAGTGGCATAAAATGGTCTTTAAAATGACAATAATATCGCTTATCGCAATTATTTCTGGGGCAATATATCGCACAACAAAAAGTTATTATCGTGACAGGCCTAATAGCAAGTGTTTGAGCCTGTCTAATGTATAGGGGTAAACTATTCCAGAGCTTTGGGGCTGCCACTGCAAATGCTCAGTCACCCCTGCTCTTCAACTTTACCTGTGGCTCTCTCTCTCTCTCTCTCTCTCTCTCATAACACGCTCCAGCAACACAGAGCAAAACAAAGGAAATGCTTTGCGTGATGCCGAGCCTTGATTGGTGCTCTTAGTGTAAGCGGACCCCTCCTCCCCCGGGGAATTATCTGCCAAAGCGCCCACGCTGCTCTGGTTTTAATAATAATTATCTAAAATTGCACCAATTAGCCTGCAGCTATACAAGGAACTGGGGGGCAGGAGGAGGAAGGAGAGAGAAGGAGAAAAGTAAGCAGAGAAGAAGAATAAGGACTGTAAGGTCGCTCCACATATCTGTATATTAAATTAATATCACTGCTGAACCTATAATGGATCTTTGTGTGGTTTAAAAGCCTTTGATTTGTAATATCCCAGCACACCTTGTAAGTCTCTATGCTTTAAAGGGATAGTTCACTCTAAAATGAAAACTATCCAACCCTCCACTTCTTCCAAACTTGCTTGTTTCTTCTTTTGAACACAAAAGAAGATATTTTGAAGAATGTTGGTAACCAAGCAGTTGACAGTAGCTATTAAAGTGATAGTTCACCAAAAAATGAAAATTAGCCAATGAGTTACTCAACCTCAGGGCATCCTAGGCGTATCTGACATTCCTCTTTCAGACGAACACAATCGCAGTTATATTTAAAATTGTCCTGGCTCTTCCAAGCTGTATAATGGCAGTGAATAG
>NW_015546055.1:218553-218819 GCF_001515605.1 Sinocyclocheilus anshuiensis | reverse complement strand
TAATTATTGGCGACATCAGAAATGGATATTATATAATAGATGCTTTTTTGAACATTTTAGCAATTTAAAAATATTACAAAAGGATTTTTTACACGGCACCCCTGCTCTCGACAGACGGCACCCCGGTTGGGAAACACTGCGTTAGTGTAATAAAAATATAGATTTTTAAAAATGTATAAACTGTAGTCTCCAGCTTCCGGTATACTCTGGTTCAAACAAATATGGCTGGGCAAAAAACTCATTCTCCCCTTGCCTTATATCGAATT
>NW_015546055.1:213437-218462 GCF_001515605.1 Sinocyclocheilus anshuiensis | reverse complement strand
TGATTGTGAGCTAATGATTACCCAAGGGGTATCAGATAATTCCCAGGTGAGATATTATAATATATATTATATATAGAAGTATTTTGCAAGCTCACGTGTCTTTAAAATTGAATGACTTGCTGTTATGTCACTGATTTGCAAAATGGAAATATGATGTGTGACTTTAAATTCATAACATTAAAGGAATAGTTCACCCAAAAATGAAAATAATGGCAGTGAATGGTGCCCCTGTTTTTGAAGCCTAAAAACTGCATCCATCCATCATAAAACTACTCCACACAGCTCCGGGGTGTTAATAAAGGCCTTCTGACGCGAAATGGTGCGTTAGTGCAGTGTTTCCCAACCTTTTTTTAGTCGCTGCACTTGTGGCACCCTACAAAATTAATTTTGTCACAATATTTGAGTGTAATAAAAATATAGATTTTTAAAAATGTATAAACTGTAGTCTCCAGCTTCCGGTATACTCTGGTTCAAACAAATATGGCTGGGCAAAAAACTCATTCTCCTCTTGCCTTATATCGAATTTGTAGTACTAGTTCATGACAGGTGTTTTGTTTTGCTTTCTCCTCTGTGCTTCTGCATTTGTCACCAGAGATTGTCTTAGTATAGGGAGATAAGAGGGTCTGTATTACTATTGGAGAAAGCGTAGCGGTCAACTTGGATCACGTGTGCCTTAATAACCAATCACATTACAGCCTTGACGTCACTGAATTTCAGTCAGAGTTGTGAGACACTTAATCGCCGTTTACGGATACCATAGGAATGAATGAGAAATGCCGTAAGCTGTATCCCACCTGTTGCAAAAAGTCAGTGACTTCTCTTATAAAACGGTGTAAACTCTAAAAATAGTTCAATCCAAAAGTATTGCTTAGTGTAAAACATGTTGGAGATTAGCCGATAGGCTGTCGATTCATTAAATGATAAGCTGTTTTCTCTAAAAAGCTGTTTATTCAGTGTAGTGAAGCTTCTCCTCCATTGACATTCATTTAAAAAAACGGCCTCTGGTCTCCTTTCCCACGTACTGGCAAACCGGAAGTGCTAGCATTAGCCGTTACGCTTTTTTGGCTAAAGGTTGCAGGCTTGCCTTATAGTGGCTTTGTTCGTCACTCCCTTCCCGGAGCTTACGTTACACCTTCCGCTACGCCTACATCATACGCTCGAACGCCTTGCCGTGAACGCGCCTGCTTGAGCGACCAGAAGCTGGAGAATAATTTATAAACTACAGTTTATAAATGTTTAAAAATCTATATTTTTCTTACACTAACGCATCATTTCACTTCAGAAGGCCTTTATTAACACCCCAGAGCCGTGTGGAGTAGTTTTATGATGGGTGGATGCACTTTTTTCAGCTTTAAAAACAGGGACACCATTCACTGCCATTATACAGCTTGGAAGAGCCAGGACAGTTTTAAATGTAACTGCGATTGTGTTTGTCTGAAAGGATTGTCAGATATGCCTAGGATGGTCTGAGGGTAAGTAAATCATGGGCTAATTTTCATTTTTGGGTGAACTATCCCTTTAACTTCCATAGTAATTTTTTTCTCCATGCTATAACATTACAACATTAAGGATATGTGTGTGTACTGCATTATCATCTTTGTAGCATCAACAGGTTTTGTATTTATTTTTGTAAGGCACATTTTTTTTATATTTATTATGAATGCACAATGTAATTATAATTTATATATTGTATTTATTGTATTAAATTTTTATTTATTCATTTATTTGGATGGTGCCATTGGAATTGTTGGCAGGGCAAGTATATATCTGAACTTCCACAGCATCTGGATAAAATCCTTGTAGTTGAGCCTTAACCTTACATTTTTGAATGTGGTTTACATTTTATTTTGTTATTCTGAAAGGACAGCAATTTATATGCAATGACACCCCTCTCTTCCTTCCTCTCTGTCTCTCTATCTGCCTCACAGGCACATTTATATCTACCCATGCTCGCTCTAAGAGAATAGAAATAACCCGTGAGACTGTTATGGCTGACTTTTATTTTCTGCTTATTTTATACTCCTCTCTCTGTGTATTTCTGTCCCTGTGTTCCTCTCCATCCTGCCTCATCCTCCTCTGCCTCACCCTGATTTGATCAGTGATCATGTAGCACCACCTAGAGGTCAGCAGAGAGGTAACATCCTCTTCACAGACACATTCTGTATGTTATAGAGGCAAGTTTGACTGATTTCAGCAGGATTAATGCTCTAATGCTCTGTGTGTTCATTGCATCTCAAGGACAAGAGCTTGTGCAGTAGAGCATTGTTGTGTGCACCATTATATGCACACTAACTCAGTGTAACCATGTTCAGAATGATTTTTTTTCTCATCAGAAAGTTAAATGTCACCCCTCTATAAGCTCACATGCACCTTAGAGTGTGCACCTCATATTTCCTTCAATTGCTTTCTTTTTAAATCCCTGTTTGTGGCTCTAGGCTTTAAAATAAATCCTGTGTGTCCTGCATTTGCATTCTGCATGCTTCTGCATTATTCATACAACAATTGGCTTTCATTTTCCTCTAGTGCAAGCCCAGGGCAGAGGCCGTGGTGTGTCCACCTCACATCTGAGTTGTGTGTTTGTGTTTTTCCTTATTGTTTTTTCCTTATTGTTAGTCTTGAAGAAGTCAAGTCTGTATTTTACTCTTTATTTATCTCCAATAGTCATTCAGATACATTGCAATTTAATTATATAATACAATATCATAACGTTTTTATAGATAATATAGGATCTGAAATCCAAACTGACCCCCTCTCTTAAAATATGTCCATAATGTTATTGTGCATGGTTTATTAGTCTTTAGAAATCATAATCATAAGTTAAAATAAAACTGAAGAATGTTTTCCCCATCCCTAAAAAATCCTTTATTCTGATGCAAGCAAGGCTACATGGGAGACAAATAAAATGTAGCCAAATATAACCCTCTTTTTTATTTTGTATATTTTATATTTTTATGCATTAATATTATATAGTGCTTTATGTAATATTTAGTTTTACTTCATTGTTTTATATTATGTATAAAATATAATTATTTTCTTTTTATATTTTAATCTTTCTATTTTTTAACTGAAAAAATAAATGTCAATATTTTGACATTTGAATGGCATATCCTGTTGTCATTTAATGTTGTAAACCAGGATTGATATTATCATGATGTGTGTATGTGCATTTTTTTATTTTTTTCGTTTCAGTGGCTCTATTTGCTCTAAAGGGTTGCCAAGCCTCGTTTAACTTTCTGAATAGTGCCATAATGCAGTAAATCCCAAATTGTCAGAGGCAGTAAAAGAGTTATCGTGAGGAGCTGTAAATCATGTTTTAGCACAGCCAACTGCAGCTTATCACAGACACCTCTTTAAGTGTGCAGAGGCGATATGATAAGAGGTTCAGGGCTCTGAAATACAAGCACCAAACATCTTAAACGCATAACTCTTAACCATACACACACCCACACATGATATATCCTCTTCCCTGATGTTTACACAGCGTGCCATGCTGATATCAGTCACTTGCAGGGCAGTCAATCTTATCAGCCTCGGCCAAGGTCCAGAGACATGCATGATGTGTTTGTTTTCACCCCTCATTAGATGTAACAAAGCTTAATTAAGCCTCACTTATCTCTCAGGCATGCATTCACGGCCGTGCCATTGATGGAGGTGGAAATCCTGTATGTATTTTTCAACTCCCATAACTACCTGACTGCCTCTGTGGAGGATGTTTGTACAAGACTCATCCTTGAATCACATTGCCGAAAAGGTCAAACAAACTGTTATTTAACTGACAAAAGGAAAAAGTGTGGTTATGCTACATTCAAATTCTGTGTTTGTGTTCTTTTTGTTTCCAAAGTATCGTGTTGATATAACAAGGAAAGACTTTTGTTTGCTCTTTTGACAAAGTCGAGTTATCTGGGCATCTCAAATGACAGCAAAACCTAATTTTCTCATGCAGGCTCACAAAACAGTTTTGATTGGTACGTTTCCCATCTTTGTATTCCTTCACCAAATTGCCGCTCGCAGGGTTGCAAAACTCATTTGCTGTGTTTACTGAGAGGAAATGTGCTCGCATCCTGCTCCGTCCCTCTGCAGGGCAGCGAACGCTTAGTGAACATACCGCAGAGACAAATGGTTTGCCGTTGGCCGTGATTTCCTAGATAGCGCAGTGTGGGGAGCCAGGAAGTGGGGCGGCAGGAGGGGAAGTTGCGCCCAGGCAGGGGAATAGACGGCCTGCTGGGAAGGAGATGGCTTTCTCTGACACAATCCGCCGGGAAGCCGTGGGGTCCTGAAATTGGGGGGAAAAAACGGGAGGAGGCATCGCCTGCTCTGAATTTGTTCTCTGTTTCGTCCTTTCTCACTTACATCCCTCCTGCCATCTCTTTACTTTCCGTGGCGAGGAGTGGTTCTGAATGACATGGCAAAGCTTCCTCCCCTCAAGTTAAAAAAAAAATTATTTATGTGTGTGTGAGAGAGAGTTGGATTAGTATTTGTGTTTGTGAATAGCTCATGAAAAAGCTGTGTTTGTCTGGAGTATTGCTCAAAGCCTTGCTGTCTCGTATTGTTTTACAGGCAAGGTTATTGAGTCAGTGATAAGACTGAGTCTCAGAGGCCGGTTAGTCAGTCTGACCTTGCAGTGTGAGCTGAGGATATGCAGGCTGGCAGGCTAGGGGTCAATGCATCCCACAATCCCTCGGTAGCCTGTCTTTGTATTCAGAAAAGCAAGAGGAGTTCATTCTGTTCTCATTCTTCTGGATCTCAGAATGTAAAACATGCATGACAGAAAAAATAATCCAGCTGCCTAAAAATGTCTGCATTTGTCTTTGTTTTTGCAATTATGTGTTTATGTACAAATATGATATGGCTAGGAACTATACTCTCATTCCGGCGTAATAATCAAGGAACTTTGCTGCCATACTAAGGGTGCAGCAGGCACAATGATATTACGCAGTGCCTGAAAATATTCCCCAGCACGCTCCCTGTGCAAGCAGGTGGTCACGTTGGTTATGTTGACGGAAGTTAGCCTATTTTCAGGCGCTG
>NW_015546055.1:212221-213139 GCF_001515605.1 Sinocyclocheilus anshuiensis | reverse complement strand
TTTGAGAGAGGCGGGGCATAGAGGACCTACAATAATGTACAGTATTTGAAAAATAATGTGTTTTTTGAACATTAAAGCATGTCAACATATTCTGTTACACCAAATACACAAAATAATGATCTTTAAAAAAGCATCATATGACCCCTTTAATTAAACTTTTGGCTTGTCTCCTGAGGCCACAGGAGGGCGCAATTAGCAAAATAATGCAGCGTATTAAATTGTCAATGCAAGGAAAAAACTGTCTATAAAAAACTTGCATTACGTCTAAATTAAATAATATAAATCAAATATAATTTCATAAATTGCATAAACAATTATGAACAAAACAGCATCATGTATTTATGCGTTGCTTAATATAAAGAGCCGAATCGCCTATCACGCAGATTGCATTTAAAACATAAGTGAAATAAACCTCCACAAATTCGCGACGTGTTTTCTAAATGTTTAAACTTTTAACTTTGCATGGTTACATCTCTTGTGTGAGACGCGAGTGCAGCAGTCATATTTGTCCGTCTAAAAAATGCGCTGAATATGCATCTGTGTGAATGGCTTGGTTTCAGTTTTAACCTAATCAAGATCTTCTCCACATTGAGCTTCTATATTTCTCTAATATTTTGAATGAATAACGCAGCAGCGGCGCGTCTCGTGGGCTAGACTAACAAAACATTCAAATGCAACAACGTCACTTACATCATTATCACCGCATCTCGCGTGCCACTGATGATGCTCTTCCTTACGCATTCCTAACATTCAAATGCAAATGTTTATTTTAAATTCGACTAATATTCATTTTTTTATTCACAATCTCCTCTTCACAGGCAGGCACAGCACTCAATTCAGCATGTGTTCGTGTTTGTGTGTGCTGTCTGCGCCACTCATAGCACGTGCCTATATCGTGCACTATATCGAACATTTTTT
>NW_015546055.1:206955-211920 GCF_001515605.1 Sinocyclocheilus anshuiensis | reverse complement strand
CATATATATATATGTATATATCATTTTATATATGAAGTCTGTAAATATTTATATTGTGAGGTCAATTACAAATCTGGACTGTTCAGCCTTGTTGTAGTATAGTAATTTGTTATACTCTTGTGGAATGGGAACAGTAAATGATGAGAAGTGGGTGGAATGCAATTGACATTCCCATTCATCCTGGCCCCATGATCTACAATTAATGGTCAGCCCCAGATTTGACATCCCTCTGTGCAGTAAATACAGAACGTGCAGCCTCTAGATGGGTGGATCTTCATGTTCAGACAAAGAAGGATTAGTGTGGAATGTGGGTGGAGCAGAATTTGCTGTAGGTGGAGCTCTTGTGTTGGAGTTCGTTGTCAGAATGTTTTCCACCTGCTGGTAGAGGACAGGACAGCTGCCTTTGTGTGGGTGTGAGTGAGTGCGTGCGAGTGTGTTAAATTGTGTGCTTCTCAGAGACGGCAGGTGAGAAATGAGCGTATAGGAGCTTTTTTTAGTCCACGGATGCATTTAGAGTGTGTAACCCCAATTAAAACACTAGTAGCACATCTTATAAGATAAATTAAATTGCATTCAGGTGTAATTGATTTTATTTTTAATGGTAGAACGATATAAACCGGGCTAATTGAGATGTATTTTCCTTTGTAGAGCTTTGTTTCTATTGCATATTATACAGAAATCTGCCTCCACATCCACAAATGACTTCAGATGCGGTTCATCGTATATGACAGTGCGGCAAACTCTCCGTCAAGCATGAGAGCAAGCATTTCTCCTCACAATATCTCTGGCTTGGCTTTCACTTCCTTTCTCCTTTCCACTGCTCTCCCTCCCTCCCTCACTCACTCACTCACTCACTCGCTCGCTCACTCCCTCCCTCCTGCAGTCTACCGCAGGCCCTCCATCTCTGTGGTCTGTCAGCATGCTTTTTCATTTGGCTTGTTGCTACAGGGGGTTCGGCGCTGGCAGATTACAACTCGCCAGCCAGTCATTTTCGATTTATCTGAGCTCTCTGCGCCCCCATCTCCCTCCCCCGCGCCTCGCTCTCAATCCGCACGCACACACATACAGCCATTTGTCAGACCCTCCTTCCATTTCTCTCCTCCTCCACCTCCTTCCTCCCATCCTCCCTTTTTCGATTGGCACGAAAATTTAGCTCGCAAGCTCGGAGACAAAAAATAAATATTGTGTCAGGGGAAGCGTTTAAGTTGGAGGAGGCAGCCAGGGTTGTGTTATTACTTAGGGCTCTATCACCACCGATGACCCCAGAGAGTGGAGTGTATCGATCGCTTGTCACTCAAAGCATTCAGCAGATTGCATTGACAAAGCTTGTCGAGACCTTTAATAGCAAGGTTAGCAGCCTTGGCGGAGGCCCAGGAGAAAAGTCTAACTGAGCCCCATTACATGGTTGCTTTTAACCAGTCCCCCGGACCACCGAGTGGATTGATAACAGTAAGGAAGTCATTTTAGTCTCATAATTGCCTTCCTCTGGTTGACATTTGTGGCCCTAAGAGCCTGTAAAGAAAAAAATAATAATAAAAAGAAAAGCCTATGGGCAGACAGAGACGATGAAGCTTGCCATTGTCTGGCGGCAAAGGAACAGAAATGTTTGGCTGAAAAACTAGATTTTTGCTATTCAAAAGCAGGGTTGCTTAAATAACTAGACTTGTATTGGGCTGGTTTCAGGTTCACATGACCTTAATTGGGTGTGTTAGGGGGCATTTACATAAAACACATTCATATTATATATAATATTATAGTACATTACTGTTCAAAACTTTGGGGTTGGTAAGATTTTCTTACTATTGAAAGAAGTGTTGAATGCTTACCAAAACTGCATTTAACTTGTTTTTTGTTTGAACATATTTTCAAATGTAATTTATTTCTGTGATGCAAAGCTGAATTTTCTGCAGTCATCACTTCAGTCTTCTGTGTCACATGATCCTTCAGAAATCATTCTAATATGCTGATTTGCAGCTTAAGATATCGAACATTTTTTATATCGTTATCGAAGAAGGTGTACCATCGATAAATATCGATACCGTTTTATCGCCTAGGCCTACTATAGATACATATAATAATTTTTTATACATCTTTTTTGCAGCATTTTTTTAATTCTCTCTCTATGAAAACATATTTTAAACAGTATTATTATTATTGTTATTATTGTCATTTCTTTTGTGGAAGTTTTTAAAATACACATATTATATATACTGAATGTTTTATGAGAAATATAAATGGTTTTGTTTTTATAATATTATCAATGTTGAAAACAGTTGTGCTGCTTAATGTTTTTGTGGAGACAGTTATACTTTTTTTCAGGATTCTTTGACAAATAGACAGTTATAAATTGTAAAATATACATTATAAATATATTTACTGTCACTTTTGAACAATGATTTCTTGATGAATTATGAAATATACATTTCTAAAAAAAAAATTACATTCTGTTTGTGTCAGGGTTATTACTGTTAAACAAAACTAAACCCATAAAAAAAATTTTTATTGCTTAGATTTCTTATTTTTGTTTAGTTTAGTTGAAGTAATAAAATAACTAAAATTATATGAACGAAAATGGAAAAGAAAAAAACTAATATATAGACAAATTTTAAAAAGTAATACTTTAATAAACTAAAACTTTAACTAAACTTAAAGCAGAAAATACAAAAATAACATCCAATTCAAAATATTAACTAAAACTATAATAGTATATCAATGATACTAAAATAACACTGGTGTGTATGTAAATGTATTTAGGGGAATTAATGTTTGTGTTTGAATGGAGGAAGCATGAGATTGAAAAAAGCATATGACTGTGATTTATGTTCTGAAGTCCATTACTCGCTAAAGGAAGTGCAGTCCTAAACACAATCAGAGAGATGACATGCATGGCTAAGAAGGTCAAGCAGTCAAACTTGGACGATAACGGTGGTTAAGATAAACTTGAGAGTCAACAAATAAACAGTTGTCTTCTGTCATTCTGGTTATAATTTCACACTTGAATATTAATGTGACACAAAATAGCAGCACAACTATGAAGCAAGAAGAAATGGGGCCAAGGAAAGAACTGCTCTTGGGAATGCTGTAATTTGTAGCTGACACAGGTGGGACGGTTTGTCCCCAGCCCTGGTTTTCTCTCCGTCTGTGATGTAGGTGCTGACAGGTCTATGAGAGCAGGAAGCTATTTTAAACACCGTGTAAATCGTATACTCTGAAACACACACTGATCACCTGTGTCCCGCATTCCCAGAATGGCCCACCCAGAGCCTTGGGTTATAATACGCCTTATCTTTAAAGGCAACTGTAAAAAAAAAAAAAAACCACACCTGAAGAAATTAATGGTGTATATGATGCTTAGAGAATTTTTCATCAAAACAGATCAGGGCCTCATGCATGTTTTCCCATAAAAAAGCAGTATATAATTATGACCTTATTTTTTTATGTAATCTTTTGTTTAAACAATAATGGCAAGAAATAAAACCATTTTTTTCACAATCTTTCAACAAAATGTATTGACTTTCACTGCTTCTGGAATTGTTTTTCACTTAAAGTTGATTTTAGATCTTGATCGTTGTTGTGATTTGTTGCTATTTTATGTTTGTAATTATTATTATTAATATTTGTTTTATGTGATCTATGTCAAGCACTTTGGTGATCTATTTTTATGATTTTCAGTTGAGTCATTTTTATTTACTTATTTTTTAGACAAAATAGTATAGATTTATTTTTTATTTCAGCCTTTTATCTGTTTGATGTTAATTTTAGTATATGTGCATCTCTAGTTTTCATAAATCAATCAAATCTTTTCAAATTAAGTCATTATTTTCCTGCTAAACAATCTTTCATTTGGAAAGCTGTAACATGAAGTTAAATGTGTTGGGAAACGGTTAATATTGTGCTTACAATACAGCTAAGATTATAGAATGGCTTTGTTTTGCATTATGTGTATGTTTTATGTTTTCATATCAGTGGTTTATGCACTTAACCTGTGCTTTTACACATCACACACCCACATTTACTATCAGGCTAGTGGCTGTTATCTAGCTGTATTGCACTGTGATTATATGTGAATGCTATTGTGTCAGTCAGTCAAACACAGAATTTTACTGCAAGGGTTATAAGAGTTTAACCCCAAACAGGCAATCTTTTTTTAATAGTAAGGGCAGACAAAAATTTATAGTTCCCCCTACATGTTTTTTATCCTTATATTATACTGGAGAGATGGAATGAAATTATGGAGGCAAACCGCATTTGAAAAAAACAAACTAGGCTACGGCTCCAGCAATAAGAAAGATGCTTTGATTAGAGATCGACCGATATATCGATTTACCGATATTTTTCCCGATATTTAAGCATTTTACAATAATCGGATTCCGGTTTTGTAATATCGGATTCACCGATAAACGCCGCCATCTTGTGGATGTTTTGAGAATTGAGCGTCTGAGGGGAAACAAGGCAACAACAACGGCGTGCACAGGTACTTGATTTACTAGTTAGTAAACGTTATTTAACATAGCCATTAATGCACAAATTAGATGTATTACATAAATGCCTGATATGCAGTTTATGCAGCTTGGCTCGAAGAAATAGAGATGAGCTCACGGAGTCACGTAAGATAATCCGTCAAGTCCTGTCCCAATAGAGATGTAACTTTGCGTGAATTAAATAATATGCAGCCATGAAAGAGCGCATGTTGGAAATAAAAGCGCTGAACTGAATTCGCCCTCTGTTGTCTGTAGTCTCGTGAAGTCGAAGTCACGTAGATAATCCGTCAAGATCCTCTCCCAATAAAGACGCAACTTTGCATGAGTTAAATAATACAGACATGAATGAGCGCATGTTGGAAATAAAAACGCTAAATTTACTTCTCTCTATTGTATATTTGCTCATCATTAGTCTCGTGAAGCCGCTTTCATATTGCTGTTCACTCACCGGGTTGATGCTCAGGAAATGCTCCAGCACGGCCAC
>NW_015546055.1:202295-206863 GCF_001515605.1 Sinocyclocheilus anshuiensis | reverse complement strand
GTTTATGCAGCTTGGCTCGAAGAAATAGAGACGAACTCACGGAGTCACGTAAGATAATCCGTCAAGTCCTGTCCCAATAAAGACATAACTTTGCGTGAATTAAATAATATGCAGCCATGAATGGGCGCATGTTGGAAATAAAAGTGCTGAATTTAATTCGCTCTCTGTTGTCTATATGCTCATCGTCTCATGAAGTCGGAGTCACATAGGCTAAGATAATCCGTCAAGTCCTCTGCCAATAAAGATGTAACTTTGCATGAGTTAAATAATACAGCCATGAATGAGTGCATGTTGGAAATAAAAGCTCTAAATTTAATTCTCTCTCTGTTGTATATTTGCTCATCATTAGTCTCGTGAAGCCGCTTTCATATTGCTGTTCACTCACCGGGTTGATGTGGTTGATGCTCAGGAAATGCTCCAGCACTGCCACCGCATGTAACTTATAACAAGATTCACTTGTTTAATACACCCTAAATTGTATTAACATTTACTATATAACCATTATTTCGCTAATAAATATCTAAATAGATACAACTCTGTGGAAATTAATTATTTATTATCTCCGCGAGCGATCGTAGTTTGAGTATAGTTCTGTGTAACTGCATAGATAAACTGCGCTGTCAGCAGGCATTTCATAATCTAGAACGACAAAAACATTATTAGTAATTCTGATATAACATGCCAGTTGAGAAATGCAATAAAATACAATGTTTTGTTTGTTATATTTCAATATTCCAGAGAATATTATTCAGTGAATTAAAATTATCCAGTGAATTATTCTTCACTCTTTAGCCTATTAAACAGCTTATAAACCTACTAAAACTGTAGTTTAAAATGAAGTTGATATGACTCCTTTCCTTTATTTATTTTCTCCATTTGAAAACATTAGACCTTCTACATTTTTTTTATTGTTGTAATATGAAGATTAAATTTAACATGAAAGACTGCTAATTTTCAACACTTTTTTTTAAGATGACTGAAAGGAGGAAAAACCAAAGTGAAGCATGGACTTACTTCACTCAGTCATTTATTTACTTTATAACAGTAACGGGCACATAAACATGCAAATAATTGGTATCGGTATCGGTTATAAAATATCAATATCGGTCGATCACTAGCTTTGATGCAACATGACTTGTGTAATATTTCACCATTTTGTTTCAAGCTTTGTCATGTTCTGTTTGTTGTCTGTGTGATAATGGAGTGGAAACACTTAAACTCTCCATTAGCCATTTCCGTTGGTTTGTTTAGCATGTTAATGCTCAGCTAGAGATTTCTGCACGTATGTATGGGCTGTTAGGTGACACTCCGGTCCTGACCTGTTTACATCCACGGATGTAAATAGGCCATAAAGAATGTATAAATATAGAAACCGACTAATAAACAGCATTCCACACCAGTGCCGCACATTCTACCTGGCACTTTCATCATAGACAGATAGACAAAAAAAGAGGCCTCAACCACACTAGATACCCCTGTTTATCATATTACTGCCACACATGAGCCGCACGGATGGCTTGACCTGGTGTTAAGTGTCTGCGCTAAATTTCATTGCTTCCATCTACTGGAAGGCTTGCCAATATACTGGCAGTGAATTCCTAGAGGAAAATAAATGGCAATAAAAAAGAGGAATGAGAGCCCCTGCAAGCCGAGAAGAGAGGAGATTTTTTTCCTTCTCTTTTATTGAGGCTGGCTGGTGTTGGGGGATGTGACTTGGCACCATGAGCAAGGCTTAGTGAGATGGCGAGCTCTGAAAGCCGATAGCCGAGTAACAACTACGGCTGGATCGCGGAGGCCTGGGAATGTAATTAATTGCACACAAATTTCTTTGATGAAATGTTATGTAGTGATAAGCACTTGGCCTGCTAGCTTAAATTCTCTGGCTTCTCTGTGACGGTCTGCCCTCTACGCATCTGCTGCATTCTGGGAAATATCTACTTGGCTTCCAAGACCCAGTTCATTTGCTTCAATTCAGCCAAGTTACCCTTAATTTCCGTTAACCCTAAAACACAACAAAATGAAGTGCAAAAGTCAAAATACAGGTCGAACACATGTAAAAAATAAATACGGAAAATTCCTTCAAGTGAATACACTACATTGTGCCCTGTTTTTATGGATATTTTAGAGTTAATTCATTTTTATTTATTTACTTTTCAAACTTTATATATTTATTTATTTAGAATTTTTCTTTCTTATTTTTTTCTTAGTTTCTTCTTCATTTCTTGTTCCTTATTTATTTTTAAATTTTACTATTTATTTGATCTTTTTTCTTATTTTGTCTATATATATATATATATATATATATATATATACTTTAATTATTTATTTTTATTTTCCTATTTTATTTATCATTTTCTTATTTTATCTTAATTTACTTCTTTTTAAATGTTACCATTTATTAATTTTTTCTTATTATCGTGTTTTGATATTTATGTTTGTGCTTTTAATTAGCGTGCTGACAGTTTTCTGTTTTAGTAGCTAGTTTGCATGGTAAAAACACATCTCATGTGAATACTTTCCAAAAAACGGGGTCCTGTCAGGGTCTGGCAAACCGATTCCTAGACTAGTCGTGGCTGTCCAGTATATATTTGGTGTTCACAGCCTGACGACCTCATCTTTTATTGTCATTCTGAGCACCATAACTAGCTGTTCAGATATGATCTAAGAGAATTGAAGTCTCCGGTCGCTCGTAATATCCCACTTCCCTCCTCTGCTCTTCAGTTCATTATTAAATCTGGGAATTGTCCCTATATATCAGTATGCAGGAGCATCACATTATAGAGCCATTTGTAGGAGAAGAACTGGAGTAGTGCTGAGGACAAGCAGAGGGTGGATGTTAAAAGCATATTGATTTGTCTATAATGTCATTGTACATCACTAAGTTTTATATCCGTATAAATGCATCCTCAGGTTTGTCCTCGAGGCAACAGCTAAAGTGAGTAAACGCTGCTCTTTGTGTGAGTTATGAGGTTTAAATTGCACTCTGCCCTGTTTTTACTCCCTGTCCACCTCTACCTCTCTTTTTCTTCTCCATCTATCTCTTTTCTTCCTTCCTTCAAGGTTCATTTACCCTCAGGTTTCTGTTGAGAGATGCTGGCTTTCTTTAGCTTCTTAAAAGCTCTGCATTCTCTCACAGGTGGAATGAAAGGCAGGTTAAAGCTAATGGTAATCATCAGTTTCACCGAAGTTCGTCGCATGTCACTTGAGCTTACCGACCGCGAAGAGGGGGGCCTTGGAATGTTTCCATGACGATCGCACCTTGGGGAACGGGAGATGCTGATGAAAGCTGCTGTATTCCCGCAAAATTGTTTCTGCTGAAATTTAGGATGTGATGTCACCTACAAAATTGAGGCTTTGGGGGAATGTAGATGCCGACTGGAGAGTTGGCGGAGAGAGGTGGCGAATATAACCCAGAGTCTTTGTGAGGACAGGGTCATCTAGTATAAACATGACAATGTGCGAGCGGAAGCGTGCCGCAGTACTTACTCAGGCGTAATGTAAGCCTAAATAAACAGCCACGCAGGCCTTTTAGCCTGACCTGAGCCCTGATCCCTGTTGACAGGCTGCTACTTTAGATTGGATGCGAAACAGGCAGCTTGTCTGCGGTGGTTAAAACCCCCGGCCCTCAGAGCTGAGGAGGTCATAGCAGGGCCGCGTGGGTTGGCGGGGTGACACAATTGCTGTCCAAGCAATGACGGAACATTTGCAGCGTGCCGCACCAGCTATGTTGGCCCCTGCATCCTTCTGTCAAGCGCTGTTGTCTTTAGGGTAAGCTTACTCAGGTTAACTGCTCACAGTGGTATCTAACTACTGCCGGCTGCCAGAAAACCAGACCGCTCAGATGGAGGTCCAGGAAGCTCATGCAGGGCTTTTTAATTCACTAATTGGGAACAAAGTCAACAGATCTGTGTTTTCTGACCTATATACAGACGTGTGTTACAGCAATATGCCATGAGAGTATGGGGGCAAGAAATCAAATTGTGATTCTTCTTTCTAAATAAATAGCAATAGCTATTTTAAAAAGTTATATTTTTTAACTGTGCTTGTTTGTAGCCAAATAATTTGTGAATTTTATTACAATGACTATAAAATAATAATAATAATAATTTGTTAATTTTTAAAAAAAATATTTAATATTTTATTTTTACAAATGAAAAAAATAAAATATTGTGATATTAATACGATACAAAAATTACGATGAACACTATTAACAGCAATTATTGTATGATGCAATCAAACTTATAGCAAAATTTGGTCGTTCTGTATCTTGTTTCAGGGATGGCATCATCTGAGGTCCTCTGAGGGGTTGGCATCATCTCTTCTCATGTGTTCTGAATCAACCAAAAGTCCAGAGTTTTGCGACCTTAGGGAGCGTGATGGATTGTAGCGTGGTAGAAGACTAGTTAGGTATGCAGGACCTAACCCATTAAGCTCCTTATAGGTAAGTAATAATATTTTGTAATTGATACGGAAGTTAATAGGTAGCCAGTGCAGAGACTGTAAAATTGGGGAAATATGATCATATTTTCTTGACCTGGTAAGGACTCTAGCCGCTGCCTTTTGGACAA